>NC_141550.1:78715000-79031250 GCF_021556685.1 Rattus norvegicus
CCCCTCTCACAGTCGTTCAGTCCCGTTTATACTCCTTCCGAACATCACGCATCCTCCACAGCTCTTGCCTCAGCACTGAGTCTGTATCAGCTGACATCACTCAGCCAATCGGTCCATCTGCAGAAGCAACAAGAAGCTGCGGGAGATCACCAGAAGTTGTCTGGTGCGTCTCTGTGGAGTCATGATAAACGGAGCTCAGCTATGCAATGTAAGGCGAACCAATACATGTGCGTCCTTAGCGAATCCTTCATCACTCATCTTTCACGGGCCTGCTTTAGCAAAGCATCCTCACCTGTGTCCACTTCAGGAAACACTCCTTCACGGGTGCGGATGGAGTCGGGAGGGGGTGTTTCACAGTTCTCAGAGTACAAAACATTGATAAGCACTCTTTCAGTGCAAGTGTGAACAGTAAGGAAGTAGAATGGCTCCACAGAGTAAGCAAAGGCACACTAGTTGTTCAGATGTTTACCGTGAACTAGAAAAATCTGAGATAAGCACACACACCATCACCCTACTTCCCCTCTGCCGCGCGGCCTTGAAGCAATATGCTCACGCCTCTGCTGAAGGGGAGGAAAGTAAGTACGCAGAAATTAAATTCAAACTGGGAAGCTGAAGACCTACTAAGTTCCTGGAGCGTAACCAGAGCTGCTAAACACTTCCTTCTAAACTAACGGACATGTTTCCTAGGGTATCTTCTACAGTGGGCCT
Source organism: Rattus norvegicus (assembly GCF_021556685.1). Lineage (NCBI taxonomy): Eukaryota > Metazoa > Chordata > Mammalia > Rodentia > Muridae > Rattus > Rattus norvegicus. Next base: position 78,715,709 of record NC_141550.1, read on the forward strand.
TTATTCCCCCACCACTCCTAGGAGTGCAAAGGGATTTCTGACATACGGAGGAAAAGTTTTAAAGAGTAAAAGAACAGGAGACAACGTGGGCGGGAACTGCAATGTCAATAATCCAAGAACAGGCGGGCAAGCCGCTCTGTGTGAGCCGTTGCTCTCAGACCACTGCCGGGCTAGAGAGAGACCTCTGCAGGGAAACCCACGTGCCTCGGAGCAGTCACTCTGAGGAAAGGAAAGGAACTGAACCTTGGTCTCCTGACAATCATCATGCTCTTTATTAACATGATCAAAACAGTTTACTCCAGCAAGTGAGTTTTAAGAATTCCCTTATAAATGCTAGTCTTGTGTGTCTCTCTGGAGAGACACTTTTATTTACATTAACAAATGTATTTTAGAAAGAAAGTAGATTAAAGGCCCAACTAACCTTATAAATTACAGCCAAATATGCTTCTTTTAAGAGACAGAAAGGAAATACTAGCTTTCCTACTGCTGAATTTGAAGACATCAGTAACTCACACTGCCTGGCAGTCACCCACAGCATGTGACGTCTGCTTAAAATGTGTTTCCTGCTCGCTTGTCTCAGTTGATCCGCCTTCGGCAGACACTACCCTGCTTTTAAAGCCTCCACTACCCTAAAACTGTCATCACACACACGCACGCACGCGCACACCGCTCAAAGCCACCTAGTATCTCTCCAAGTATGCAGAAGTTTGGGCAACTACTGTTCAGTGACACCTTGCTCCTCAGTGCCATCGTGATATTCAAATGGTGCTATCACACTATTTACACTATAACTTAATGCCCCACTTTCATGAGAAGTCTATAAAAATAAGTTTCTTTGGAAAAAATCATTGCCAAAATATTGTATGATTTAAGTACAGTTCAACATGGCTGTTAAAAAGCTGTATGTAAAGAAGAAGTCCGCCCTTAAAAAGAAAACCATGGAGAAATATGAGAAATGACTATTTTAAACAGCCCCCTTACTTTACTAATATATTAGTTTAATACTCAAGTTTATGGGAAAATATCTCTAGGCACAAATTTATGGAAGAAAATGACAACTACAGTATTTTTCAGAAGCATTTTAAAATTTGACGTAATTTGATGTCTAAATCCTTTAAATCCCCTCAAACTTTTCAGAATAAGTATCTACTTGAACCACATCCTTTCAAAACATACATTACAACATTTCTAAATTTCAAATTCAACCCCAAAGAACATTGGGAGCATTGTGAATACCTAGACAGGTAAGCAGTAAGTCTAGAAAACAGTGACATTACCCTTGGTTAGACAAACAGGCTGGTCCTGAGAGATGATGGCCGTCTCAGTCCTCATAGAACCCTGATCTACTCCACGGTCTCATTACTACGTTAGAGTCAGGTGGTGCCTCATACACTCTGCTGCTGCCAGAAACAAAAGGTGGTGCGGCCTTACTCAACTGTGAAACAAGCACTAGACAGAAGCTTGAGAAGCAGTCTTGCCTTCTCCAAATGGAAGAAAGCCTCACTGTGGTTACTTGGACTATGGATACTCAAACAAAGATGATGTTTGTTGAGAGAAAAACACGCCTTTCAGGCTGAATCCCAACTAGGAGCCACAGCAGCCTACACCCGACATTCCATCTCACGCCAAACAGGGCCTTACACAAGCAACTCACAAGCCACTCTTACATGGTAAATTAGCCACATTCCTAGGACTTTCAGTAAGAGTTGTCATGGAACACATGCACACACACGCACACACAGATTAAATATAAGAAATACTTTCCAAGTCTATTTTATATTTTAGCATAAATTTTAATTTTTAATGTTTTTAATTAATTAAAATGTCAGGTTCTGATTCACACTATAAACACATGGTAAGATTGGGGGAGAAGGGAAGCATATTCACCACAGAAGCACCAGTGTAAAGGACGAGGGCAACTTTTAGGGTTGGTTCTCTTCTCCCATCATGTGGGTTCCAAGGATTGAATTCAGCATCCAGCTGGACCTGGATAAAGGTCCTTTAACCTTCAACCTTTAACCACGAGTCATCTTGCTAGCCCACATACTTATAATGAAGACTTTATTCTTTTATATGCTTTTCCTTATTATTTATTTAAATGGGCAAGAGCCTATAATTTGGGAAACATTTTGCATAAATCAGCAGCCCTGTTACTTTTTTTGTGTCTAGAAACAGTAAATACACTGAACTGGATAGTCATGAATGAATCACGCTCCACTGAGGACAGGGTTAATATCCAACAACAGAAGGTCCGAGAAGCACAGGACGGAAAAAGGGAAAGGTCAAGTCATACACTAAGGAAACGGAATCAGACTGGACCCAGCTCCTCATCAACTACAAGATAATAAGGCACAAGTTTCAAGGTCCTAAGAAAGACTGCCTTAAACCTGAGATTTTATGCCACAGATAAGAAAAAAGAAATATGCTTTTAGATATTACAAAGTAACAAGCTGAGATAGACTGGAGGGTGCTTTCCCACAACCTGCTGAGATGCTCACAGCCTAATCCCCGTAGCCTGTGAAACCAGCGCATAGGGAAAGGGCCTCACTTGTGACTGACAGAGTACGGGTGGGCCCGGTTCCATCACAACTGTCCTGAACACCAGAACAGACAGCCCAGTGTGGTTGGAAGCAAGAGGCTGCAGAGCAGCAGCCCCCGAAGACGGAGATGAAAGGACGCCCATTCTCTGGTGACTCCAGAAGGAAGTGATGCTACTGACCCAGTTAGTGAATTTCAGGTTTCTCACTTCAAGAACTGTAAGGGAATAAATCTACATTTTTTAAGTCACATGGCAATTTGTTTCTTGTTTCAAAAACATAAATAAATAAGAACTCGAAATCTGCTACCTCTATATGCTTCTTTGACCAGCAATTTGAAAATACACTACAGAAAAACAATACGAAACAAAATAACAAAAGCTACTGGCACCCTCTCAGTAAAACTATAGTCAAGACTTAACTTCCTCTTCCAGGAAGCCCTGACTTTGGCCCTAGTCTCAGGCTCTCTAGCCTAATTGTAGAAGAATCATGCAAACTCAGTTTGGTGCAAATCTCTCACCAGATAGCTGATAATTCTGGCCTGCCTTCAGCAAGCATCCTGCCTGCTTGCTATATTTGTCTCCTGGTCATGTTCGAGGACACAGCTCCACCCAACGGCTCATTAGTCAGTATAAATCCTCATTATATGTGGAATTGAGCTTGATCTAGATTCTCCTCACCACAGCGGTGATCTTGGCACTGGTTTTAGTAGGGCCCCCAAAAATACCCCTTACCTTTTAAAACAAGTATAGAATAATTTTCTTCCTACAGAATCAAAACAGAAGGAAACACTGGATCCAAGGAATCACAAGAGGCAATGGACATTTCCTGTGTCAAATACTGGCTGCCCAGAGAGCAAGCCATCTACATTAGAATGGGGACTACAAGACACGTGGTTCATCACACTCAAGTGACCTCCAGGGTACCTGCCATCAGTGTGATATTGCAAGAGTTTGCATCGCTGCACCAGAAAGAGTGGCAGACTACCAGAACCTTCCAAACAGGTAAATAGTACAAAAAGCTACAAGTCCATATATGGAGTAAGATACAAAGGGTATGGCATGAACCTTAATGGCACCGAGAAGGCTAACCCATGTGACCTTGACACCTACAAAATATGAAATATTTCCTCTACATACTCTACCACAGAAGACGCCATTACTGTGATTACACCAAACTGTGTTGCCTATTAATATTCAGAATACACTGTCGGCATCCAAAATAAACCTTGATGTGCACACATACAAAACTTACTACAAACTGAAATCTCCTTCGTACAAGCAACCAGTAATACTAGAATTTCTCTATAGTATTCAAAATGTGTATGTTTTGTACACATACATTTTTTATTATTATTTTAATTTATGCACGTGTATTTGTGTAAACAAATACCTGTCCACAAGACAGGCCAAAGACGGTGTCGGGTCCCCCTAGAGCTGGAATTGCCTATGAGGTGCCCAGGAGGGGTGCTAGGAACTCAACATGGGACTTCTGGGAGAGCAGCAAGAGATCTTCACTGCCCAGGCAAACCCACTCCTGTATATTTTATGTTTTCTTTTCTGTTAAAATAAACCAGAGGCATCCTTTTAAAAAGGTTGCTTGACTCTTGTCTACCTGCCAGTACACGATGGTGTAGTACGTGTCTACTGTGTATAAGCCCATAGGTAGGGGACTATGGCTTAGTGGCCAGCAGGAGAAGAGGCAGAGGCAGTGAGCCTGGGCTCATGCTACCTGCTAATTTCCATGCTGCACACTGCACGGTTATGGTGGTCAAGCTATCAACATGGGAGTTGGAAAAGTGGGACTGCTGTGCTCAAATGCTAAGGCTTTAGTGTGGTCACCCAGTGCTCAAAGTGTCAGCAAGTACTCTGCCAGGCTCGAAATCCAAGGCTGGAACGCTCAAGTAGAACTAAACAGACTACAGTCAAAGCACAGCTGTAAAGAAATCAGGACGAAGTCCCCGAGGGATCACCGACCGACTGGTGGCTCAGTGCTGTCTAGGCTGGCTTACTCTGAAACAGCATCCAGGTCCATCTCCCGCAAAGGCACCAGCAAGAGTGCTCTAAGACTCGCTGGGCCAGTGTCCTCTGCCCAAGCACTGCCCGCACTGCCTGTCACTGCCAGGCCCCTCCTGGCGATGCAGTCTCTCCTCCCCACCTCTGGACGGTCAGCTCCACATACACAAATGTCTCCAAGAAATGTGCAGCCTCCGGAGAAACTCATCTCCTTCTTTCTTCCTCAGCTCTTATGTTAATCTTTAAAACTCACTTAGCATTCTCCTCTGTTATGCTCGCTTTGGAACAACAACCAGAGATTTTAATCAAAGTTGAAATTATAAAAATAGTGCAAGCAACCATGGAAAGGTAAGAAAGCCAGGGAAGATTGGATATAGAAAGGACTGGTGCCATGAACCCTAATGTCCTCAGAAACAATTAGGGGTCTTCCCCAAACATGTTTCCACATAAATCCACATACCTCTAGGCTAATATGCAGTATCTCATATAATAAAGCGTACCAGAGAATTAAGCCTAATACTTTAATATTCCTTTCAGTTATCAGTAAATGCTTTACCACTGCATTCAGAATATTTACATTACTGTCAATATTATATCAACATTCCCTCCAGGTTATGCTTTAAACGGTTTTAAGTATTTTTCATTAAATTTACAGAATGCACATTTTCCAACAAATGCCCATTAAAGGCTGGGATGCTAAAGGCAAGCAGGCGGCGAGCGCGGCAGGCAGCACAGCCAGGCTCGAGGGCAGCAAGCAGGCTGCAGCTTCTGCTGCTTTTTTTTTTTTTTTTGGTTCTTTTTTTCGGAGCTGGGGACCGAACCCAGGGCCTTGCGCTTCCTAGGTAAGCGCTCTACCACTGAGCTAAATCCCCAGCCCCTTCTGCTGCTTTTATATTCTCACATTATTGCTCAAAAAACTAATTTCCAATCAGCCCTCCCCTGCCACTGCAGACAGCCCTCCCAGTCCCCACAACTCTCTGTGTGGTATGAATAAAAAGATTAACAGTTTGCAACAGACGAGCTGTCTGCAAGCTCACATGCTCAGGATTAGTGAGGACAGAGTGAAATGCCCCATACCCTAAGCACAAAGCGTCCAGCATCAGGCAGATACTCAACACTTAGAAAGTCCTAAAAAGCAACTGCTGACAGGGACTCGTAGTATAAGAGAAAATCTTCCCCCACTCAAACTAAATCAAGACCGCAACTGTCAGCTGCCGTGCTTTCCCTTGCCGGTGGCCCTAAAGGTAACTGGCCAGTGCTTTTGATCTCCAGACTTCTGTGTCTGGTGACGATGGGATTTTACTGGCTTACATGAGTCTCCTACTATCTCTGTGAACAAAGGCAGTTGGCCTCTCTGGAACCTATCAGCGTACATTCTGTTCACGACCACATGTGTATTCCTGCTTCTCTTACACGTTTACTCACTTTAAAGATTCTGCATGGAACTGGCACTTACATTTTTATGGACTCTAAATTTTTGACACGACAGTCACATGTGTTCCTTTAAAGCAGCACTGTGGATTATCCATGTGCCCTTCACAAAGGAGAGCCCCTGGGAACGATGGGCACCTGTGCCCTGTCTGCTGCATTTATTATGTTCCACCTACTTCCGCCATGCCTCTTCTCCCTTCCTGCCCCCACACAGGACTCCTCAGTCTTTCTCTACCACAAGGTTCCACGGTCTCCAGGGTTCCCGTCACCCTTCAGGTCCAGTGGAAAGTTTTCAGCTAGGGCAACCCTGGAGCCTCCCCCCTCCCCCCCTCCACCTTCCAGGGAAAGCGATGTTAAAGTCAAGGATCTAGAGCACGGAGCAAGGCTGGCTCCTCCTTTGTCTCTGTCTGGAGCACCTGCTCCCTGTGCTCTGCTCCTCCCTGTGAGTTAGGTGCCTGCCCCATAGGAAGGCTATTTAGTCACCCCACGGGTAAGTTCATCTAAGAGAAGCCAAGGAAGGAGCCTTCTGCAAACCCAGTGCCAAGTTTCAATCAGCCAATGGAGGATAATCTGCCTTACTTCTAAGACAAAACTGAATCACAACTGACTTCCAGAAGCCTCAAAATTAGACTAGTAGCTCCTCCACTTCATACAATGACTCACAGAGAAAAAGGAAACAGTGATGTAATGATAGTTAAACACCATTCCCACTGATGAGAAACATAATTGCTAACTGTTGAATACGAATGTAATTCCCACCACTGAGCGCAGAGCTGAATGACACGTTGCCAAGAGAAGATGTTTATGATACTTACACCCAAGACAAGAGATGAGTCACTTCACTGCCTCTGCCTCGCCCACTGGTGCTGACGAGTCAGATTATACCTTAACTGCTTTTCCAGCAGGACGACTGTCTAGTAGATGTCGCAAGAGTAGTCAGTCTGCAACTACTCCTTGTTTGTGGATGTTCTGTGAGCTGTTTACTGAGAGAGTACGGCCTGAAAGATACTGTGGTAGGCGTGTAACACACATGAACTCACCCCCCACAACAGCCTGCTAATGGTGGGCTTATGACTAGGTCATTTTCACATGAGGCTGATGTGGCAAGATTAAACAATTCAGGTCATACTGGAATTAAGCTACAGCACAGGACTGAAATCTAGGCTGTCTGCTTCAACGCCCTGCTTGCTCATGTATACCATGGCCATCTTATTACAGACACTCCAGCCGCACTGGTCCTTACAATGCTTCCCTTAGAAACAGGTCTGAAAACTCAATCCTCCTGCCTCAGCTCCCAAATGCTAGGTTGTAGGAATGGTCTATCATGCCCAGCCTTTTCACTGATTACTCTACACACTTGCATTCTGGACTCCATAGCCTTCCAATCTCACCAGTGTCAGTCACTTATGCAAACAGGAGACTCCTGGTGTCTTAATATTATAATTTGGGATAGCAACTATGCCTCTCTATTATTTTTTTAAGTTATGGGTTTTAGGACAAACGCACACACACACAAAAACAGGAAATTGCAAAACTGACAATCACCTAATGCACAAAGTAACCATTCCTAAAACTGCTTTGCTCTTACTGACAGAGAACCAACCACCTTTACAATCAAGTTTTCACAATTTACTCCCTTCCTCCCTACCGCTCTTCCTAGGACATTCAGGATAAACATGGGTGCTACAGTCAGTGCCCTAAAAGCTTGTATTGAATTTGATCCTGTAAGGATCAACAAAGACTAACGCCGCTGGAGCAGTTGCTGCTGCTGTGGTTTGGGCCAAGTCTCACAACACAGCCTTGCTGACCTAAGTCATTACTGTAGCCCGGGCTGCTCTTGTACTCATGGTCCTCCTGCCTTAGCCTCTCAGGGCTGGGATCAAAGGCACGCACACCACTCAAGCTGTAGACACCAGATAAAAGGAATGCAAGGTGACCCACAGCCTGCTTACTCCAACAGGAAGTAATGTCAGACAGTTCAGAAAACCTACATTCATCCAAATACTCTACTTCCTACTCTTCTAAAAATCATATGTAAAAGCCAAACGACACCAGAACTGACACCAACTGCATAGTAGCAGCTAACTGTGAAGGAAGAGCCACATTGTCACGCTTTGAGGTGTTCAGGGATTGTCTCCCGGTTCAAACTGGAGTGTGGCCACGAGTTTGGACTACATCACTCTGGCTCCCAACGGATCGCATGCCCCACCCAGGAGCTATCTGGATTCTCGAAAGGAACACACACATACATACATACACACACACACACACACACACACACACACACACACACACACACACACAGCAGTTAATTTTAAAATGCCTTGGCTACCTCAAAGGCCGGGGTGCCCCTGCTACCCCACGCCCAGTCAGGGAAGTAGCCACCACCTGAGTTCTCACACGGCTGGTTGGCCTTCTCTCCTGCAGCTCCTTCACCCCATCCTTCTCCCCTGGGTCATAGCGACTCTGTCGTCCTTCTTCCCAGGTCCTAGTCTGCACATTGGCTACTGGCATCTTTATTGATCAAAAACCAATCAGGGACAAGGACCTTCAGCATTTGGGCATGCAGATTCCCGATTTAATCAAAAGCATTAGAATCAATCCCCCAACCCCCAATACTTAAGCAAAATGCCATCAAAACCCAGCAGTCTGATAACAATGAATGGCAGAAAATGAATCAAAGTATTCTTACCACAAACAAACAAACAAACAAGAAAGTTACCTAATTACTCTTTTTAAGTGCCCTAGGGGATGGAGAGATGGCTTAGCAGTCAAGGGCACTGTGTTCAGTCAGAGGACCAGGGTTCTGCTCCCAGCACCCGCTGCCTCACAACTGTCTGAAGCTCCAGTTTCCAGGGAGTCCAATGCCTTCTTCTGGCCTTCAGGACATGGTAAACATGTTTGCACTTGCATATATGCAATCAAAACATCCACACACATAAAATAAAATTTAAAGTGTCCTCAATTCAAGCATGGTATCTCAAAATTCACACAACACAGCTGTTTTAAAGACAATTCACTCAATAATTCTAAGCAACCTTAAACACAAGCATGTCAATACATACGTGTATTTATTATGAAATGCGATTACTCACATTCCATCACGACTATTATGCTAATAAAGTTGTTCCGTTTGGTGGCCTGTACACTAAGTAAGATGTACTTTACATAACAACTACCAAAGGTGACACACACATATGCTGGTCACTCACCAGCAGACCAGACAAATTAAGTTGGCAAGGAAAGGCTGGCCTCACAACCAAAAGCCAACATTTACTCTGTGTGGTCTAATCTTGTCACATCAGAACCATGACGTAGGCATCATTAGTGGTCATTAAACATCAGGAACACTATTAGATGAATTAACCTGCAGAGATCATACAGCTCTTATGTTCCAGAGTGATGGTCAGACCAAAGCAATAAGGCCCCAAGGTTTTCTAAACCTGTCACGTGGTCTATGAATAAACAAAATGACAAGCAAACAAACCAAGATTCGTCAAGAAAACTCGTCAGCATTAGCTCAACATTACATCAGGCAAGAGAGTTCACGAGACGGGGGAGGGGAAGAAACTGAAGCTGCACTGAGGACGAGGCCGGTGGAAGAGTAGCTGCTGGGACCAGCTCCCACATAGGCTGGGCCTCAGTACCCGTCAGATGACACTGCTCCACCTTGCTCAGTGCTCAAACAGCCCACTGCCGGTTACACACTCCAGAAACTCTCAATTCCTACATTTCAAATGAGAAAGTGAAACCTGGAGGTAAGGTACTTGTCTTACCCTATGTTCGCGTGGGAGCCTCAGGCTCAACCTGCATCTAGAAAGCATCAAGGCACAGCGACACACAAGTTAACAAGAAACGAGAACGTGTCTGTCTACTCCCAATTCATAAATGATACGCTACCAAGGAAATAGCACCAGTAACCAGGAAGTGGGCTGGTTGATTTCCATGGCCTCAAAACAACAGCCTCTGCTTGTTTTGCAGCTACCCTCCTCAAGTAAGAGGAAAAGCCGTACTGAGCCCTGTGCACTCTGAGGCCACGTTTCTGAAGCAGTTTTGCTTCTCTGGTATTATTATAACGTGCTAAAGTGCTAAAGGATACAAAATGGACTTGTGTGGAATCTACTATTATAAACAAGTATGCAAGTTTCTCCAAAAGTTTACCTGAAGCAGCCTGGCATTAGTTCACATACTACTAAGTACAATAAAGCTTTATTTAAAAAACCTCTTACCAGTTTACACCTGCAAGTTGCTGGGCAGAAAAAAGGAAGATCCCACAAAGGGCATTTGTGCCCTATATTCTGTCTCTAATTTATACCCCAGCAATAGAATTCAGTTCTACAGTTATCTTCTTCAAACTCTTCTTGATCTCTTTCATATATTTATATAGCACATATGTTCTTAGGAGCAGAAATTTATTAATTCTAAAGATCAAACTTTAAAGGCAGCATTTTTTAACATATCTATCACTGGCAACTTACAGTTTGTGAATATTGTACAAAGACTTTAATATTTCCCAACAAAGACAGTTTCCAGAAGGGAACTCAGTATCATCCACCAAGCCTGAGGGACAGGGCACGAGTTCATTGTCTCCCTGCCTCAGTGAAGGCAGGGCTGCATCAGACAGCATCCACTTATTAAAACTGTTACACAAACTCAGCTTGGAGTATCAGCATGGATAACTTAAAAGGAGAGCAGGAACGGGGCGGTGGCGGTTGGTAAAGTACTTGCCCTCCCCAAGCATGAAACCCACATAAAAATGCCGGCTGCATTGGGTGTGTGCTGGTTGTCCTCCCAGCACGGGAGCGGTGGGAGGTCCTGGTCTCAAGTCCCAGAGAGAGGCTGTCTCAAAAACCAAGGTAGATGGCCCCTGGAATACTCTCAAGGCTGACCTAGACCCTCCTCAGGCACAGGTGTGAACATGCACTCTCTCATCCATGTGCACCCCCCTGCCCAAACACATAAATAAAACCAGAGTTGGCGTGGACAACTCTTGCACAGAATTACTTCCCTCTTCCTGTAAGAACCTGCACTGCTGTACAGTGCACATGACACTCCCGTATCCTCAGTGGACAAGTCCTCAGTGTGGCACTGTAAAACTTCTTAAACTCACATTTATGTATATGCGTGTGCCTGCTCACCACAGTGCGACTACGGACATCAGAGGGTAACCTGGGGGTCAGTTCCCTTCTCCCATGCAGGTCCTGGGGATCGGACTCACACAAGCAGGCTTGGTGGCAAGCACTCTTCCCAGCTGAGCTGTCTCACAGGCCCTCTTCTTGGATGTTTTGTTGGGTACCAGCAGGGTAGGAAATAAAGTCACCAGTACTTTAATCCTGAGACAAATTTTGGAAAATAACTTTTAAAATAGCTACAGTTTATCTAGGTGTACGATTATTCAATGCATTTATGCCACCTTTGTGCTTGGGCCTCACAGTGAGAGGAAGCCTGCCCACCGCAGCAGAGAAGGCAAAGCTCTAGCACCTCAGGAAGGTGCTTGGGGAGAAGGAGCTGCGCTGCTCCTTGTGGCAGCAAGAGAACCGGCTCGGCTGGGGGTGGGGGGTAGGGAGGTCTGAGGGGACTTGTGACATTTTCTCTGGCCTTAAGCTCACTCCTTTGTTGAACAGTTTTCCCTCATTTACTCCCCTTGCTCTTTTGTTTCCCTGCAATTCTGTCAATTCCGAGATGAGGGTCTTTGGCGCTCATCACATCCTTGGTATCTGAAGGTTTTCCCTTATCAATGCCAGCTGTGCAGCAGCTCCCGAAGGCAGTGTGTATGGATGGTGGCTTCCTGAGACAATGTGAATATACAACCAAGCCACTGACCTAGTGGGTCAGCCTTGCTGCCTGGCTCCTGTCAATGTAGCTTTGTTTTGCTGACTATCACAGCACAGAAAGCTGCGGAGAGGAATACCAACAAAAAATAAACAAAACAAAAAATGCATTAGTCTCAGTATTTTTAAAAAAAAAAAATCAGATATATTTATTTCATCTGTATGAATGTCTTGCCTACATGTATGTCCATGCTCCACATGCCTGGTGCCCACAGATGTCAGAGAACATCATGAGATTCCCCGGGAACTCAAGTAAGAGAGAGTTACATACCGCCATGTGGTGCTGTGAACCAAACCGAGTCCACAGAGAGAACAAATGCTGAGCTGTCTCCCCAGCCCACTGAAGTAGTTTTGACTGAGGGCTTTACTGAGGCAATACAATATAGATTCAATCTACAAGTCATAAATCATGTGTCTCCCCAGAACTGTGTGTCAAACCTTTCATATGAAATCGAATTTCTCCAGCACCTACAATAACTCATCGACATACTATGAAAACAAATGACAGCACCAACAGTCCACTCTGACACAGTACACAGAGCTGCTGACGCGCGCCAACAATAATTCTGCGCAAAGCAAGGACATGCGACCCTCGCTCCACACGCTGCATTCCTGAACTCCTAACAGGCGTGGGTTACAACGCATGGCTTCAGAAATACAGAAAGTTTAGAAACGCAGCTGGAGACACGGCTCAGGAGGTAAAGAGCCTGGCTTGCTATGCATGTGAAAGGTAGGAACAACTGATGTATGCTCGGGGCCAGGGGAAGACGCAGGAGAATCCCTGGAGCTTGCTGGTCAGCCATTCTGGCCACATCGGCTGACCCCAAGTGCACTGAGAGACACGGCTCACTGTCTCAAAGCAAAAGGAAAAACAAACAAAAATAGTAGCATGTAATAGAGGATACCGGACATGAGCATTAGCGTCTGGCACACACACACACACACACACACACGTGCACATGCACACACACACACACACACACACATACACACACATGCGCTTTAACATACATAAGCACACAAGCATATATACACATGTACATGAAACACCTAAAAATAAAACAAAAATATAACATTGACATTGTAATTTATATTTTTAAAAATGTTTACAAACACATGTTAAGCTTTTTAACAACTCTGCTAAATAAAAAGATAAACTTTTTCAATTTTCTTATGAGACTTTTCCAGAAAGCTATAAAACAACTTGAAAGAATTCCACGGGCAGTCAGTAGCGGCCGTCACATAGGCACAGGAAAAGCTCATGAAGACTACAAAGACGAGCCTGCCCTTGGGAAGTGAGCGGGTTAAACTTTCCGAAGCACCGTTTAGTAATCAGACATTAGGAGCACCATTTATCGCTGTATCTAACCACCACGAATGCAAATATGGACTAACACACGCCCTCCAAAAGATCACAGTCTCCTAAGGGCACTGAGACTGTAAATACTATAAAGCCGCTTATCCATGACTGAACAGAGTCAAGAAGTGGCCATGCAAATGCAGGCTCCTTTGCAGATGGAGGAGCTGCTTCACTGAGCCACCTCAGTGAGGGCTGGCTTTGCTGCTCTAAAAAGAGCAATGGTGTAAACAGAGAGAGAGATAAGATGACCAAGACTGTGGCTCCGACTTTCCTTCTGAGATCAAAAGAAATCAAGCAATAGTTCCTCTCCCAGCAGGCCACACAGGAAGGAACAGGGAAGTAATGAATGGACAGAGTGTCTGCATCACCTCTTTTCAGTGTGTGAACAGAAGAGAAGGCCCAGAGAAACAACCTCAGTGAACAAAATGGAAGACTTAAAGGTCACAGAAATGCTGACAGGACCATGAACTATGCTATCAAGGGCTGGTTCCAATATTTCAAACCTAAGTACATATAAGCCAAGTAACTGATGACATTGTAAAGCTCCTGGTCAATTTACCTACCCGAAACCAATCCCAGTTGTCCTGAAGTACATGTCTTTGGGAATTTCACGTACTGTGTTTCTGTTGAGTGTTTTTAGAGCGTTGGGAAGATTTTCCCTTTAATCGCTTTGTACATGTACTGATCCTGCTTGCCAAACCATAGTTTTGCCAAAAATAAAAAAAATTAAAACAAAAAATAAAAACAAAAACAAAACACAGCTTTTCGAGGTTGGCAAGGAAATAATAAACTTGATAACAAACAAATATTACTATCCTTGTTAAAAGTAGATTATTTTAACTATTTTTAACTGTGTGTGTGTGTGTGTGAGTGTGTGTGCAAGAGGGTTTGATTGTGTGCATGTGTGTAAGCATGTATGCATGTGCCTGTGGAGGCCAGAAATCAACATCTGGTGTCTTCCTCAGGTATTTTTTTGCCACAAGGTCTCTCACTGAAGCCAGAGCTCACCAACTGACTAGAGTGGCTGTCAAATTAGTGACTTGCTGTCTGTCTTCCTGATTCACTGGGACCTGTGGCTGCTGGAGATCAGAACACAACTCGTGCTTGCACAGCAGGTACTGTACCAATTGAGCCATCTCCCTAGCCTCTAAGTGACTGTTTTACAAGTCACCCTAGTGGGGCCTTCGGTTTATGAAGCAATGATCCACAGACAATCTCACAAACTCCCTTGTGTGAAAGGCAAGATGCCTGGCCTCAAGATGCTGCGAAACCGACAAACTTGTCCTTCCCCTAAGGAATGTATTACTGAGACTTAAGGCTATTGTCATACAGTGCAATCATGGGGGACAAAACTTAACTGAAGAGGAACTTATTTAAAATTAGTAAAAGATTCCAGTGTGAACACTCTTTGCTATTTCAATATTGTAAACAAGAGTCATTGGCTTTTCTCACAGGCCACGCCTGAAGTCTGGCCCATTTTCTCCAGAAATCAGAAGCTCGCAATGTTTGCACATGGCCAGTACATAGGAATGCCAACAGAAACTGAAGTTATTTCCTTTAAATGTTATCAAGCACTGTAAATCTTGTGGAAAATGTGGTTATCTTCTATTACAACATCCTGTAGAAAGGACTTTCCTGTGGAATTATGTATGGAATGCATGAATATCAGTAAACATTTGCAAACTTCAGCTCCTCAAAGTCTAAAGTCAAGAGTTTCACAACAGTCTGACTGCTTCATTTACCAATCATTCCTGGTCCAGATAATTAATCTAGCTACCAGATTTTTACTTGATGTTTTATTTAGCTTTTGTCCAGTTCAACAAAACTCTCAGTAACTTCCCAGCTGCACACTGCCAGCCTGAGCCAGTCACAGCTTAAAAACAGAAGTCAGACGAATGAACTTTGCTGTCGCGTGTGTACTGTTTGAAGCACTCTATAACACTCTGAGTGTATCTTCAAGCGTTCTATTATGTAGTAACTAAATAGCCCTATACCGTATAGCCACAATTATCTGTAAGTTACACATGAGGGAACGAACACACTCTCAAGTGTCCACGTGTTACACAGCACACCTGAACACGGTTGGAATCCAGAATCCACGCTCATTAAGCTATGGCTACCCATTAATTATAAAGCAATAATCCCGCCAGCCCCTAGAGTCCTGTGAAGCTCACACACAGTCAGAGCCATGGGACATCTGAAAGTTCTAAGTGTTCCGTAATAAGGTACTATTATCAAAGTCCAAGTACGCAAAAGGTTTTTCTTGTTGTTCTGGTTTGGTTTGTTGTTTGCTGTCACTGTTGTTATTTTTAAGTTTAAAGGACGGGTCTGTAAAGCTCAACCTCACGTGAAGGATGTGGAAGATCTCTCAAGCTCACAGGTCAGCCCATTCCTGCTTGAACTGTCCCAGCTATTATTAGAAATGTCTCCCTTTTTGTCCAAAACAAAACCAGGCTTTCTCCCATGGCAGCCCTATACTACACACAAAGCACCGACAGGTCCCCACACTGTCCCACACGAGGCAGCTATTTACCACAGTCCTCTTTGACTCTCCAAGTCCGTGTGACACCCAAGAAGAAGCGGAAGTGAGATCAGTACTAAGATCCCCTGCATCTCCAAGCATCACCTTGCTCGCCAGCTCTTGGTGGGCAAGGTAGTTATGTATATATTAGCACTGACTGAACTAAAATCCCTCAGTCCTCTTACCCATTTTCTCATCTCACTGCAGAAACCGAGAGGGTATCATTTTTAATTAAAGCTTTTTCATTATGGTCCATGAGTCTATTCTAGCCTACAAAGATCTGTGTAAATCTAAGTTTCATATCCATAATGTATCTACACACACACACACACACACACATGAAAAGTAGAAAAAATGGTTATTTAATGCCTGAAAAATCTCCTAATAAACATTTTCTTTTAACAAAGGAATAACAAAGCCTGCTGAGAATGTTTTTAAACTTGTTAAAAGGTACTTATTATGTATTATGTGGGTATATGAGTCTGGGACAGGTACACTTGTGTCACAGTCTGCGTACAGACATCAGAAGATAATTGGTTCTCTCCTACCATGCAAGTTCTGGGGCTCAAGCCTGGATTGTCAGGCTTGGCAACACCTCACCCACACTGAGTTTCTTCTGCGTCTGCCAGCTTGAGTTTTGATTCAAGGTCTCTCCAACCCTCCAAGCCCCAGAAGACAGCTTCTGTCCACCTCCCCAGGGCTGGGGTCAGAAGTAACATCACACAGGCTTTTGTGTGGGTTTTGGAAATTAAGCTCCAGCCCTGAGCTACCTCCCTACCTTCTTCTTTCTTCTTTCTTTCTTTCTTTTTTTTTTTTCCCCGGAGCTGGGGACCGAGCCCAGGGCCTTGCGCTTGCTAGGCAAGCGCTCTACCACTGAGCTAAATCCCCAACCCCTTCTTATTTCTTCTTAATGGTCATGGCTTTCTCTTCCACCTTCAATAACATCCAGTAACGTGCAAACTCGGCTCCCGAAGCCACTTTATGTTGTGTATATTCCTCTATCGTTCCTTCTCACAGAACTACGTACTGGCTGCAGCTTCTCTTCTGATTCCTCCACCTATGAGTGCATCTGCCCACATGACTCTCACCATAGCGCTAGCGCGCGTTCCTAAGGACGACCTTATACCACTACTGGCACCTTCATTCCCTTGTAAATGTCAGGCATTGACACTGCCAGCCTTCTACCCACTGATCAGTAGCTCGGCAGTTGCAATTGTCCTTGAAAAGCAGTTCCCCCAGTGTCCCCATGGCCTCCTAACCTGCATTCAGTGACAACCCAAAATGACACACACATGTATAACTAAGCTCCTCACTCAGGCTCAAATTCTCAGTGAGAAACAAAAGACGCTAAAAACGATAACCATCGACTCAAGGGTGTCAGGAATGACTCGACGGGGAAACAGTGATCCTCTAAACAAAGGACTCTGGAAGAAACAGGCTGTCACTAGTAGGGAAAAATAACTTGGCCATGACTTTTCAGAGCATGCAAAAATTAGCTTGCAATAAATCACAGGTCTATATATAAGATAAAGATTACCAAACTTGGGCTGGAGAGATGGCTCAGCGGTTAAGAGCACTGACTGCTCTTCCAGAGGTCCCGAGTTCAATTCCCAGCAACCACATGGTGGCTCACAACCATCTGTAAAGAGATCTGATGCCCTCTTCTGGTGTGTCTGAAGACAGCGACAGTGAACTTATATATAATAAATGAATAAATCTTAAAAAAAAAAAAAAGGGAAGTGACCCTTAAAAAAAAAAAAAAAAGATTACCAAACTTCTATCTTTAAGGGATTGAGTTAGGCAAATTTGTCTTTTAACTAAAATAAGCACAAACTGTAATAAAAATCTGACAAAAATAGATAACTTTGAAATTAAAAATAGACTAGAGAGATAGCCCTGTGGTTAAGAGGGCTTGCTGCTCTGGCAGAGGACCTGGGTTTGGTTCCCAGAAACTACATAGTGGCTGACAACTGTCTGTAACTCCAGTTCCAGAGGACTCAATGTCCTCTTCTGGTCTTCAAGGGCCAGGCACACGGTGCCTGTGTGTGTGTGTGTGTGTGTGTGTGTGTGTGTGTGTGTGTGTGTGCACTGCAAGCAAAGCATGCATATAGACATAAAATATAAATAAATCTTTCTAAAATATTAAAATTCCTATTCTGTTAGAGATACTGTAAAGAAAATAAAAAGCAAACCAAAGACTAGAAGATACATGTGAGACCTATGACATCTTATAAAAGGTTTATTTCTACTCCCCATATATTAAAAAGACAGCAGGCTAGTATTTTTAATGGGCAAAACTGTATTTGAACAGCATACCAAAAAAAAGCTATACAAACAGCTAAGAAATATACAAAGATAGTATCACTCACTCATCAGAGGGAAACAGTCAAACGTCTCTGAGACAGTGGGAAATGGAGTCAAAAGGAGGGACAGAACCAGGTGACACAGGGAGTGAGGAGCACCTGCAGCTCTGACAGTGGAGCTGAAATACAGATGATGCAGCTACAGCAGACAGGAGACAGAGACGGCAACGGTGAACTCTGCCACACTCCCCAGCATCTCGCTGCCAAGTATTTATCCCAAAGAAATGAAACCACATACGCCGTATAGAGATTGTGTGACTGCTCATACATTCCAAAACTAGTCTCAGTGTCCACTGGGAACAGGGAGGCAAAGTGTGGGCAATTGAAACTTTGGAATGCTACTCAGTGAAAGAAGAGAAGTATTGACAGTGTAGACTGACACCAATTTCCAACCAAGGACCTCATACTGTGTGAGCCCACTTATATGAAATCCTAGAGAAGACAAAATTACAGTGTCAGAAAGTGCAGCAGTGGGTGTCTGAGGCTGTCAGAGAGCGTTCACAAGAAAACAACAAGTTTAGGATTCTTATGAAATGTTCCTGTATCAGGGAGTGATAGTGATTACGTGACTATATAAAGTTACCAAAATTCAGTTGTACTTCAAGTGGGTGAAACTTACCTTTCATAAATTCTATAGCAATAAACCTACGAAAGAGCTCCTGACAATCACGGAGCACTACAATACACCCAAACTTTTTATCTTCAAGAATCTATCTTCCAATCTGCCTCTTCTAGGCTGCTACACAGGCCAGAGAGTTTAATAAAGATGATCAGTACGAAGGCAATCACAGGTCAGCTCTGCATGCAGCTCACACCTTCCAAACTGTCCCTGTTTTCACCACCCTGCTCGGCCACTTACTTTAGAGGCCATCTTCGTCCTTGACGTTTTACCAAAGTGATGTCTACCCTGATTTCACCTCCGTGCCTGGGATCCAGTCTCCTTTGGCTCCTCAGGAAATTCACTTATGGCTGACTCCAATCCTTTTTCCAATTTCAACCTAGCAGCAACTTCCTCAGTGGTTCTTGTATGACAGCCCATGTCTCTTCACGGGTAATTCTGCACTCGCCATCACTCTGCTTGTGCCCCTGACTGTTTTCAACTCCTCGCCCAGACTCATGGCTCACTGGGTGGCACTTTATTTCTAGGCTGACCAGTGCCTGGGATAGGACCCTGACACCTAACTGCTGCTTAGCTAAGTTAGAGAATGACTTGTCGCACCCTGGTGACATAGGCACCAATGCAAGCACGACAAAGCAAGCAGACTTGAGAGGTTGGTGGCCCAACATTACATGGCTCCTATGGGTCAAGTTCTGGCCCCTCTGATGCCAAGTCCTAGGTGTTAGATGTCTTAAGCAGCCTAACCAAGTCACTGAGTATCTACACCACAGTGTTAGGTCTACACACCCAGATCTTAATTCAGAGCTCATCAGTCTGAGAAGTGCTCACATTCCTTTCTAGAACTTTATTCAATCAAATGGTTTTGAAATAGCTGTGCCAGTGCAATTTTTTACCAAACTGAGGGAGAATCAGCCCGGCTATACTTCCTAGAATAGACACTAACTGGCTACAATTAAATTTAGTTCAGTCCTTACGTAAGGAGTGTACATCTCCACTAAAGGAATAATGCCGTACTTAATGCTCACTCGATTAACAGGAGTCTGTTGTCTCCATTGAGATTAACAGGAGTCTGTAGTCTTACTAGTCTACACTACTGCTCTTACTAGACTACATTCCCTGCCATGGCTAAAAAGCACAATGCAAGACACTGTGTGTAAAGGTTTTTAATGTACTTAGAAGCATGGTGTGTGTGTGTGTGTGTGTGTGTGTGTGTGTGTGTGTGTGTGTGTATTTCAATTAAAAGAAACAAAGACTATCTATGTTCACCAGTATCAGACTTTATACAATGAATTTATTCACTGGGGAGAAATAGAACCTGGAAAAGGGAAAATAGAATAAAAGAGTTTTGAACGACAGTGAACAAGTGACTCAGAATGAGTCACGCTTAAGTGTACGGCACAGAACTGTAAGCAGATACTACCATAACCTGTGACGTGATCCTCACCCTCTCCAAAATAAGCAAATGCTGCTGCTGTGAGTGCAACTACTGTCCTTAGCATGGCCATAGTTTTGCCATGTGAATAACAACTGATATGATTTAAAGACCAATCCTTACAGTCCTGCCTACGGATAGGGGCCGTGGAATTTTATAGCCCATATAATTAGCTGCAACCACAGTATCCCTGAAGTAAACTAATGTTTTCTTGGATGAGAAGAAGACTGAGAATGTTTCTATTGGGGCAACACAATTCACATCACTTCATACAGTTCATAAATGCCAGCGCTCACCCTCAACACCTATCCCACCAACAGTGTGAGTATGCAAGCTTTAAACTCAAAGCTAGTGTCATTTAACGACTTCCCTCACAGCTGTACATGTAATCCCTCTGTATTACGCCTTTCAGTCATCCCTGGCAATTTTTACTTGTCTCAATATTATATAAACCTACGACCATCTTCTGGCCATAGAATTCAAACATTTGTAGAATTCAAATAAAAAATTTGTTTTCAAGACAAAGATACAATAATTAACAAGTATAATCTTTGGCGATCACATGGTAAGTATGTCCCATATAACTTGTCAGTAATAACCAATACATTATCATTTCTCTCCCTAACATGAATTTCCATGTTTTCCTTTATGAAACTAAAGGAGATATAATTTGAACAAGCATACCAGAATAGACAATTCACTCAAAAAAAGTCTATGTTGGGTTGGGGATTTAGGTCAGTGGTAGAGCACTTACCTAGCAAGCACAAGGCCCTGGGTTCGGTCCCCAGCTCCGAAAAAAAGAAAAAAAAAAAATCTATGTTATGACACTACACCTACATCCACTCATTACTCACAGAAGAGCACAAACCCATGATGTCTGTCAATCAAGGAAGGAGGAAGGAAAAGGAAGGGAAGGGAAGGGAAGGAAAGGGAAGGGAAGGGAAGGGAAGGGAAGGGTTGGAGAAGGAGAAGGAGGAAAAAGAGGGGAGAGGAAGAGAGGGGAGGGGGGGAAGTTGGGAGAAGGAAGATTAACACCAGATAAGATATTTATTTAAGAACCAGATTCAGTACAATCACTGAAATCAAAAACTCAATTTGACATCAAATTAGATGTAACTGGAGAGACAATTAACTCTTTGAACAAATGTGAAAACGTGTATATATAAGAAGAAAAAGGAGTGGGACAGAAGAGCACAGGAGGCATTTGGGACTTACGGAAATAGCACACTCATACACTTATACATACATGCAGCACACTTATACATACATACAGCATACTTATACATACATACAGCATACTTATACATACATGCAGCGCACTTATACATACATATAGCACTTATACATACATACAGTGCACCTATCCATACATACAGCACATTTATACATACATACAGCACACTTATACATACGCAGCACACTTATTCATACATGCAGCACACTTATTCATACATACAGCACACGTATACATACATACAGCACACGTATACATACATACAGCACACTTATACATAGAGCACACGTATACATACATACAGCGCACTTATACATACATACAGCACACTTATTGTCAGACCCCAGGAAGGGAAGTCAAGCAAAGATGCAGTTTTTGAAGAACTAACAGAAACCTCAAAGGGCCATGCAAATACCAACTACACCAATATCAAGAACTCCAGACACTTAGGGAGAAAAACTAGCACAAATTAAAGGGACAGGAAGAAATCTTAAAAAGCAGCCAGAGAAAAGGCCATATATGTTTCCGATAGGTAGGGAAAATTACTAAACAAAACTATGAAAAAAGACAGTGAAACAAAACCTTAAAAACTAAAAGAAAATTCCTAGCAATTTAACATTTCACTTATTTTGAGAAAATCCTTCAAAATTGAATAAAAGAAAAAAAGAAAAAAAAGCTTGCAGATAAAAGAAATCCAGGGGCATGCCCTGAACACTGAACTCACTCCTTGTGGTTTTCTGGATACCTGTATCTGGACATGCGTAATATAAATCTCAACATGTCAAAGCATCCTTGACAGTCTGGCCCTGTGACCACGAATGCCACCTCTCTCCATCCTGGATCTAAAAAGTCAAGTCCCAGTGCACCTCTTCCTCCAACAACCCATGCTCCAGGGATCACTGCCCCGATTCATGCTATAAATAACCCTGTCACTTAATCTTAGCCTAAATGGAAATAGAGTTCAAAATCTCACTCTCTGTCCTCTGCTACACAGCAGGGCAAGCATGAGGTGAGGACTGCTCTCTTGGAGGGTTTGTGTTTGTGGTTTTTGTTTTTTTGGGTTTTTTTTGTTTTTGTTTTTGTTTGTTTTTTTGATCAATGTTCAAAATACAGTAACTATATTATTTTGCCTAATATTAGGAGATGTTTTAGAATTACTTAGATGACATATTTAGTTTGACTGTTAACAAAATTTAATTTAAAAGGAAAAAAAGAACATGTACTTTGCAGTGGGGTGATAGAAAAGCAGTCAGAAGTTCATGATGCTGGGCAGTGGTGGCGAACACCTTTAATCCTGACACTCAGGAGGCAGAGGCAGGCAGAGCTCTGTGGGCTTGAAGCCAGCCTGGTCTACAGTGTGAATTCCAGGACGGCCAGGGCTACACAGAGAGAAACGCCATCTCAAAAACCAAGCAAAAATGTTCAAGTAACGAAGGCACTCCATCTAAAACCTCAGACTGTGTGTGTGTGTGTGTGTATGTGTACACAAACCTATACCTATATAGATATACTATGTTTACAATACACACACTATGACACACAAACTAAGTTAGAAGAATTTCTTTAAATTGCAGATTAAAATATTAATTCTTCAGAATTTTTAAGTTAAAGGCAATATTTACTGACCCAAATAATTTCTACTTCTTACCCCTTGGGCACATGTACTTAAGTATACATACAAACACACAGACATTCACATGTACACATAATTTTAAAAAAAAGGAAATCTCTTTAAGTCAGAAAAATTTAACTATAAAATGAAACAAAAGCCACTTAACCTAAATCTATGTTGATCACAGTGCAGGAGCCTGGATATTTTCTAGGCACTAAGTTATAGGGAAAATATTATACTCTATGTAGCAGGATGCTAAAATAAAATTTCAAGTAATTTCATCAAGAATTCTTAAAGTAGGGGCTGGAGAGATGGCCCCATGAGTAAGAACATTAGCTGCTCTTTCAGAGGACACAGGTTCAAGTCCCAGCGCCTACGCAGGAGCTCACAACCATCTTAACTCCAATTTGAGAGCCAGAGCCCTCTTCTGACCTCTTCAAGCACTAAGCATGCATGTGGTACACAGACATACAGACAAAACACTCATACACATAAGATAAAAATACTTTTTAAAGAAGAATGTGCTTCATGAATAATAAAAACAATCACAAGGCTGGAGAGATCGCTCAGCAACTAAAGAACACTTGCTGCTCATCCAAAGGACCACATTTGGCTCCCAGCACATCAGGCGGCTCCCACCAGCCATCGTACAGCTGTGGTGTCCGATGCCTCTGACTTGGGCAGGCACCTGCACACAATGCGCATGCACACACCACGTGGAGACGCCTACACACAACTACAAACGGTGCAAACGGCATTTTTAAAGTCACGTTGGCGAGGACTTTGGCAGCACACAGACTAAAATTGGACCGACACCGAGAAGATTAGCAGGCCCCTGCCCAAGGATGGCACGTAAATCCATGAAGCATTCCATGTGTTAAAGACAATAATCACATTGGAGCCAGTGAAAACGGCCTAAAGACCTGAGCTCAATCCCCAGAGTCCACATGGTAGAAAGAGCAAGCGAGACGCTGTCTGACCGCTCTATGCAAACTGTGTATCCAAATAAGTAAGTAAACGTTTCTAAAGTTCACACTGCAGACCGCTCAGCTCTCTAACCTAACAGCAATGCATGCTTATAAGAGGGTCGAGTCATGTGGACATCTGTCTAGAAAAGTACCATCTCTGACAGCCCCGGGGACGCAGCTATGGCAGCAGGCCTGGGGGAGCCAACAGCTCTCTGACTGGACTAAAGACCTGCTCAACAGACAAGACGGAGGCCATGACTGGTACTAGCTGACTATGCACTGTTAGTGAAGCCATAATCCTAACAACAAAATATACACAGTTGTCCTTATACCCACAGGTAAGTGTAGTACACACACACACACACACACACACACACACACACACACACACACACTCATGCACATCCACGCACACACCCATGCCCACACTCCCGTCAAAGAAACTTCCCTTTGCAACAGATGAAATCCACTTCCAAAAGCCACAGCCAATTGATATGCAGAGCTGCAGAGTGAAGTCCAGCCACACAGCTACAAAACACTCCCTTATCTAAGGCTCAGGGCTGGGGTGCAGCCGGGGGAGAAGAGACTGTCAGAGCTGAAGGGTCAGGGCATTGGCTGTGCGACTGTGTCTCCTAGTGCTGCTGAAAGCCACACCCATAAGGTCTGCCCAACACAACTGTGAACTGAACAAAAATGACATCCATGAATATGCCAAACTGAACAGAGAAAAGCCATGATGCCTCAAGTGTACACAGAGAACCCCAGGCAACTGAGGGAAGCTGGAAAGAGAGGGTGGCCCTCCCAGGGAAGAGCACGCCAGTTGGTGGTCCCACCCTAAAGGCATACATACAGGGAGCATTATATGGACTGAACAGTCTATAGTTGGGAAAATATATGCATATTTATAGCTATAAACAAGCACTAACAATTAGGTCTAAGGAGGAAAGAGGCCATGTATTCGAAGGGAAGCAAAGAGGAGGGCTATAGGGAGGGCTATAGGGAGGGGTATAGGGAGGGCTATAGGGAGGCTGTAGGGGAGGGCTATAGGGAGGACTGTAGGGGAGGGCTATAGGGAGGGCTATAGAGAGGGCTGTAGAGGAGGGCTATAGGGAGGGCTGTAGGGGAGGGCTATAGGGAGAGCTGTAGGGGAGGGCTGTAGGGGAGGGCTATAGGGGAGGGCCCTATAGGGAGGCTTGGAAGGAAGAAAGGGAAGAGAAACGTTTTAATCAAGTTATAATCTGTTTTTTTAATTAAAAATAAAATACCATCTCATTCCTCTCCTGTCCTCCTTTCTCAACCCTACTCCCCAATATTAAAGGTATTTTTAAAACTTCTCTGTACATTCCAAGCAGATATACACTATATCATATTCACATCTGCATAACATATAAACATACTCATATGAAGGTATGGGAAGAATCACACAATCGATATTGCTTTACGACCTCTCTATTTCTCAAAGCGGCCCACAATTATTCTTCAGGTCTGTTCGTCTGCATTGCATTCCCCTCATGGTGGGGTGCGTTACAGACCATAGCATAAACATCCTCCTAGTGGCAGTCTCTGGTAGAGTGGAAGGACTGACAAAGGACTACGGGGAGGGCTCAGTGCGTGTCGTGTGCACACAGAAGAACACTACCTCTTTACAGTGCCGAGCCGAGCCGAGCCGCAGACTCGACGTAGTAAAGCACACGAGACAGATACTAAAGAGTTTACCAGGAGCCGGGAAGACGGCTCACAGGTAAAGGTGCCACACAAGCCTGATGACAGGAGGTTGACCCCTGGAACCAAACCCAGGTAAAAAGCCAGATGCAGCGGCGGGCATCAGTTACCCTAGCAGTCCTGTCCAGAGACGAGAGAGATGGAGAATTGGCCAGAAACTCAAGGACCAGCTAGCCGGAGACCCCAAGGGACCGCAAACACAGGAAGGGTCCTGCCTAAGCAAGGTGGAAGGGAGGAGTCAACTCCTAATCAAGTATCCTCTCACCTCCACACACTCACCATGTGTCGCACGCAGACACAGACACAGACACGCACAATAAAGAGATTAAGGCTCGCCAATTCGTTCTCTTACCTATAGCACACAACGACACCAATCAGTCACACTTTTAACTGTGGCTGTCTCGGGCAAAAGACATGTCATTTCTGTGTACCTGAACTGTCAGACACTACAGATCCCTATCAGATACTCACATTTCTTCTCTGCTAATGAGAACCCATATCACTTTAACAAAAATCCTGCAAGATTTAGAAACTAAAATAATAACATCAGGCAGTTTCCCTACAGCACCCCTGCATGTGGCAGCGGTGGTTTAGAGAAAGCACTTGCTTTCCTTAGACCAGCATCACCCACTCTAGATGCTTTTGTTTGTTTCTCCTTTTTCTTCTGAGGACTTTAAGACCTAAGGATGCAAACACAGCAGATAGCCCACACCCACTGGCAAAGACTGAATGTAAAAAGAGTTGGTTACTTAAGGCCACTGAAAGTGTCCTACTGAGTCCAACAGCCTGTACAGTTTGAGCTATTCTCTGAGCCACTATTCTCTATCTACATGCAATTCTAACACTCCACACCGTCTTCACATTCATGGCACCAAGCATCTTCTCAGGCAGTGAAAGCCATGCGCACTTCTCTAGGCCTTCTGCTGTCTCCACCCAAGCTGCCCTAGGTTCTCTCGGTCCACAGAGAGCTCTTCAGTGCACAGGGATTAGCCACCCCAGGTGTATAGCCTTTTTACTTCTTCAGTCACACTCCAGACTTCCCCTTTCCAAATCTCAGTTTCTTGTGGTAATCAGTGCACGTGAGAACACTGCTGCCCACGAGATGTGTCCACAGACAGAGAGAGCAGTCAGCAGCAGGAAGCAGGGACTGTCAGAACCACTACTCCAAAAGACTGCTTCACTGACATTTTGGATTATGCACATTTCAGAAAGGTAACAGCCTTCACAAAATTATTTAAAATTTCAAGGAACATCCAAACATTCTTAAGAAATACTTTACACTAATCCATGCCATACTTTTAAGACCCAGCATCTATAATCTGTTAATGTTTCTGGGAACTGCCGTGATGAAACCAGCAGATGTTCAGGTAATCGTCATGAAAAGCTCTCCGTGACTAAGTAGCATAATGACCTTTATTAATCACTGCATCTGGTGTCTGCCAAGTGGGAGAGAAACAATACTCCAGCAGCCCATTTTCAAAGGCTAGCAAGTTACTTATGAAGATTCTTCAGCACATTCAAATGGCATTTAAATTATATTATGATAGTGGTACAAATAAACATTTATTCATAGCACCAATCTAAATAAACTAACTCACACCAACCCAAATTACTCTCTAGAGAATGCTCATGATGCTCTACGGGCAGCCTGCTTCAGTAGTAATAACATAACGCTAAGA
Organism: Rattus norvegicus; assembly: GCF_021556685.1. NCBI lineage: Eukaryota > Metazoa > Chordata > Mammalia > Rodentia > Muridae > Rattus > Rattus norvegicus. Next base: position 78,743,033 of record NC_141550.1, read on the forward strand.
CCTGAACACTCCCGGCACTCAGGCGACTGGCTACATCAGCAATGTCTGTTATGTGTGTGTGTTCACACTGACGGTGAACTACAGAAGGCAAACACCAGGCACCAGGCATGGATCTCTGCATTCTCTTCGAATGACTTTCCCCAAAAGTCAAGGTCATGGCGTAATAAAAAGCAGTACTTTTAAAAGACATTGTAAATATACCTATTAGAAGGTAGTGTGTGGACATATGTTCAAAAAGTTACTCTAAAGCATTCCAAATGGAGCTGGGTATCTCTGCTTCTCCACACCGAGCTACTCCTACTCCATCAGCCCTTACAAACCCGAGAGTAGAGACACCATCAGAGCCTCGGTGTCTCTGAGGCTCCAGGGTCCTCATGTGCAAAACCACACGGTCCATGTGTTTACAGTTTTGTAGTCCTTTCCCCTCTTCCCCACAGAATGTAAGGTAGCACACACACTGTGCCTGTTCATGTAAGCTATCTCATGGCAACTATCAACACTGCTACACACCGCTGTGCTAATAAGCTGACATGCTGTGTCACACACCACAGGCAAGCATCAGCCTACAAGTTTGTGTCATGGGCTTCTTCCCACGTGGGTTCCATGACCCACAACCAGACTTGCTTGCTACATTAAGTGGCATTCATTTCTGATATTGGTTGTCCTGTGTTCCATTCACAGGTAAATGAATGCAATCAGTAAAAACACAGGAGATAACTTAAAGAAGGGAGAAGCCAAGACCGAAATCCTATGCTAAACAAGTGTCGTCCAGAAGGTGCTGACAGCAGTGCTTTGCGTGTCATGGTGTTGTAGGGAGGTGAATGGTGGTAACCAGAAATGATCTGGCCCCTCTCCACTGAGACACACGGGCAGAAGCAGAGACTCTTGGAGCACATTTGGAGATGTCACCACAGATGGTGGAATGGGTTTGGGTTCCTGTCATTTCAGAGAGTACTTGAACATATGTACTTTTGATATCAATACAAATACTGATTACCTTTCGAAACCCAATGGTTCCTCTATTCAACAGGCACAAAGCACACCCTGAACACTTACTATGTGCCTGAGTAAAATGCACATCCTAAGGGAGTTTACACACTGTCTAAAGAGGGGAACCATGACATTAAATATTTTCAAGCAGAGGCAATGATGAGCTGAAACCCAGGTAGCAAACTCGATGTGGACGGTAGAAAGCCAGCAACAGCAAGGTGCAGGCTAACAAAGGCATGCTTTCTGCCCAGAAGGTGGGATGCACACAGGAAATGCTTAAAGTATGGACAGAAATAGTATTCTGAACTATGACAGAGTGTGAAAATAAAAAACACACTTAGCTTTTTCCTTCATCTGAATGTCAATATATTTGCTTATGTGACAAACATGCTTTGCTGCATGCCAGGTGCCGCTCTACGCACTTCACAAACACTGACTCGCTTTCCTACAGTTAGCAACCTCATAAACACCCGTCCCTTTTCACCATGAAGAAATTAGGGAATCCCAGAAACTGAGAAACCTGCCCAAGGGCGCAGGACCCTGTAAGTACTAAACCTGAAAGGCAAACCCAGACAGGCAGTTGAAAACAGCATCTGTGCCCTGTCAGCTGACTCCATTGTAGTTACATTGTAGTTACATTGTAGTTACACTGACTTCTCCCAGATTCTCTCTCACTCAGTTCAAGCACGTGATCAACACAGAGGCAACCTTCAAAAGCTATGACTGACTGAATATTTACTGCCTCATTTCAAATGCTGTCCTCCTTTAAAAGTTCTCTACCATGGTCTATACAATGGTACTGGAACCAATGAGCTAATAAACAGCTCATTTACTCTGAGGTAACAGTTTTCTGAGGAAAAGAAAAGATCATAAGATCTGAAGTAATATATTTCCTGAATACAGCCTTGATAAAACTTTTTATCAATCAACAATTCTGATTTCAAATGTTCTATTTCTAAGTTTAAAAACAAATCACTTTGCCTTGAGTTTTCAAACTACAAGTAAATGGGCACTATCTTAGTTAGGGTCTCCATTGCTGTGAAGAGACACCATGAGCACAGCAACTCTTACAAAGGAAAACACTTCATTGGGGCTGCCCTACAGGTTCAGAGTTCAGTCCATTAGCATCATGGCAGGAAGCATGGAGGCACGCAGGCAGGCAGCCCTGGAGAGGTAGCTGGAGTTCTACACCCTGATCAGCAGGCAGTGGTAAAGAGAGAGACACTGAGCCCAGCTTGGGCATTTGAAAACCCAAAGTACACCCCCAGTGACACATTTCCTCATCAGACCTACTCCAACAAGGCTGCACTTCCTAATGGCACTCCATAACCATTCAAATATGAGTCCACGGGGGGCCATTCTTATTCAAATCACCACAGAGGCTGGCACAGAAATGTATCTAACCGAAGACCCAGAGGCCAACCAGCCAGCTAGAGATTGGCACAACACACACAACAGTGAGCAAGAGTACCAAGCTCAACGAAGCACTGACAGCAGGTCAGACGCCATCCTTACAGGGCATTGCCCTGACCCCACTCAGGTCAGACGCCATCCTCACAGGGCGTCACCCTGACCCCACTCAGGTCAGACGTCATCCTCACAGGGGTCACCCTGACCCCACTCAGGTCAGACGCCGTCCTCACAGGGGGTCACCCTGACCCCACTCAGGTCAGACGCCATCCTCACAGAGGGTCACCCTGACCCCACTCAGGTCAGACGCCATCCTCACAGGGGTCACCCTGACCCCACTCAAGTCAGACGCCGTCCTCACAGGGGTCACCCTGACCCCACTCAGGTCAGACGCCGTCCTCACAGGGGGTCACCCTGACCCCACTCAGGTCAGACGCCGTCCTCACAGGGGTCACCCTGACCCCACTCAGGTCAGACGCTGTCCTCACAGGGGTCACCCTGACCCCACTCAGGTCAGACGCCGTCCTCACAGGGGTCACCCTGACCCCACTCAGGTCAGACGCCGTCCTCACAGGGGTCACCCTGACCCCACTCAGGTCAGACGCCATCCTCACAGGGGTCACCCTGACCCCACTCAGGTCAGACGCCATCCTCACAGGGGTCACCCTGACCCCACTCAGGTCAGACACCATCCTCACAGGGCGTCACCCTGACCCCACTCGGTGCTCACTGCACTCTTGGAGTCCCCAGCGTCACCCCCACTGTTCAGAACCCGATGCGCACAAATCCAGGACCAATACCCCATCTGTCCGTTCAGAGTTTGCGCTCGTAAACACAGAACGTTCTGCTTTGTAATCACTCACATACCTAACTGTGCATCACTCAGCAGTAAACCGTTAACATTCCCCAAACTGATTCATATTTACACCATGTACCTAACTTTCTGAGACTACAAAGAACTATGTATTCACTGTATACACAAGTGTGCGTATGACAGAGTCAAATGAGCAGCAGGAGCTGCTAGCGCTGCCTACAGGGTACAGCGGAGACAAAACCTGTTTTCAGAAACAAAGTGGAGTAGGGGGTAAGCTCTGTATGGGAGCTCAGAGCTGTGTGAGATCTTGGAAAACAGACAGTCAAGATTTGCGTGAAGTCACATGATGGCAAAACGAGATCACAGAACACCAATATTCCCACCGCCTCGCACGACGATCCTACTTGTGTTTCTCCTTGTTAAAACAGAGCTGTATAACTAAGAGGCTTTCTGCATTTATATCTTTACCACATTGGGCACCACTTAGAACTCTGATGATGACCGCAGGGCGGACCCAGGGGCCTTCGTGCCTCGGGGCGCAGAGGCCCAGGCCTCTCTGTCCCCCCCTGCACTGCTTCCATCCCCAGCTCCACATCGTGGCTGCTGCAACGGGACAGCAGCTCGCACTGCAGGTCGAAGGCTATGACAAAGCAGACCCACACTCTCCAAGGCAAACCCTCCCAGACACCAGCAGAAACTGGCTTAGAAGAGCCAAGAATGTCATCAGATAGCATTCGAGACTTACAGAAAAACTCCTACCTCTTTGATATGCCTACCAAATATCTTAAACTTGCCTTGATTGATCAATTTCTGTGTTCTGTAAAGCTGTAAAACTTCATGGGACATGGAATGTGGGTTAAATCTGTATTCCCCCATGATTATTCAAAATGGCTTAAGAATAAACTCTTATTCCCTTTAAGGTGAAAGCTGTGGGTTTTCTGCATCAACAAAAGTTTTCATCAAAAGAACTGATGTTTGCAAAGATAAATATATTTAGCCTGTGTCCTAAATTGGCTTTCTGCTGCTATGATAAACACTAGCCAAATGCAAGTGGGGAAGGAAAGGGTTTATTAGCTCATTAGGAGAAGCGAAGGCCCGAACTCAAGGCAGGAACCAAGGCAGGGACTCAAGGCAGGGACTCAAGGCAGGAAGAGAAGCAGAGGTCAAGAAAGAACGTTACCCACTGCCCTGCTTCCTTAAAAATGTTTATAAATTTTTTATGTTAAGATTTTGCAAACATGTTCTTTGGAAAGAAATGAAGAGTCGGAATTATCTCTGTTGACAAGCTAGAGAAAGATGTACTATTCTCAAAGATGTTAAGCCATATAAACATGAGGTTTTAATGAGGAAGCAACCCCTGGACACCCACGGCCCCAGAACTCATCCTCAATGTACAACTGAACAGCATGCCGTTTTGACTGTGTACTCAACAACAGATACACTTAGCTTTGCTGGGGCAGGCCTAGAAGCAGATGCAGGCTAAGGTAAGCATTCAGAGAAACTGTGGTGGTTTATTTGCTGTTGAACATACTCAAGTATTACTTACCCCTTCCCCTCCCCTGTTTCACAAGGCTAGACTGTTCTCCCTGTCCCTGAAGGCTGTGTATCAGAACACACAGCCCACTAAATTACTCGGCCTTGAAAGACTTCTCAGTCAAGACTGTCCTAAGAACTGTAGCTCCCTAGTCACTGAACTGCCCAAGATACTCTAAGCCACTCCCTAGCATCCTACAGGTATGTTTACAATCCTGTACCAAAGAAAACTGGCTGTGGAAACTTCACAAACCATTTATTATAAGTATTTTATCCTCGACTTTGATATTCTAGTACAACGTCTCTGAAAACTGTTGGGATTAATTTCCTGTGCACTGCGTAAAGGTCGCCTTTGTATTACTCAAATGCTGATTTCTGTCCAGCAGAGATTTGAGAACAGGTCAGACACTGGCGCTGCTATTTTTACGAAGCATCACCAGTCCCAGTGTTCTGTAAACATCTTTTCCATCGCCTTCTGGTTGGTTTAATGAAGAGCTAAATGGCCTATAGCAAGGTGGGAGGGGACAGGTGGGACTTAGGGGCAGAGGTGGAAACGCTGGGAGCCGCTCTGAAGGAGAGGTAACTAACAAGCCGTGTGGCACACTTAGGTTAAATAGAGAGGTACATTAAGTTACATGAGGAGCTAGTTGGGAAGTAGCACAACCTAAGGCCTTACCTATAATAAATAAGTATGTCTGTGTCATAATTCAGGAGCTGGCGAGTCAGAAACAGTTGGATGATAACAAACTCCCTTTTCTATCCCACTTACTAATGTTAATGTGAGTGCAGTATTTAAAAATACTACATTTGCTCTATACCTCCCATATTCACATTACAGTAAAAGAAGTATCATTTTAAACTTTTTGAAATATTTATTTTTATAGTGTGTGTGTGTGAGTGTGTGTATGTTTGTGTATGTGTGTGTGTATGTGTATATGGCATGCATGTGTGGTGTGTGTGCATGTGTATGTGTGTAGGTATATGTATGTGTATGTGGTGTGCATGTGTGTGTGTGTGTAGGTATATGTATGTGTATGTGGTGTGCATGTGTGTGTGTGTGTAGGTATATGTATGTGTATGTGGTGTGCATGTGTGTGTGTATTTGTGTGTGTGTGTGTGTGTGTGTGTGTGTGTGTGTGTGTGTGTAGTATAGTGTATTTTAAACTCTTTATTACCAGAGTTGAGTGGACCTCAACCTTGGGTCAAGATTCCTTTGGGGGGCGAAATGGCCCTTTCTCAGGGGCTACGTATCAGAGAGTCTGTATATCAGACATTTATATTACAACTCATAACAGTAGCAAAATTACAGTTATTGAGCAGCAACATCAATCGCTGGGGTCACCACAGCATGAGGAACTAACTGTATTAAAGGGTCACAGAATTAGGAAGGGTGAGAAGCGCTGATCTACATACATGACACGGCTTTCTTAAGAGGAATGCATTAAGAGGAAAGCTGCCTACTTGCTAAGAGTTGCCTTCTACGCTTACAGAGGACCCAAGTTCAGATCCCTGCACCCATGTCTGGTAACTCACAGCTGCCTGGAATTCCAGTTGTAGGTGATCTGATGCTCCTCTTACCTCCATGAGCATCTGCACTTACTCATGTGCACACCCACACAGATACACGCCTACACAGACTTTAAAAATAATCAAAATAAGTCTTTTAAAACAACCATTTCCTTTAAAATGAGAAAATACAGTGTTTTGCCAAGGAATAAAAGTAATAAATATTAATGATGCAATTAACATAATTAGAAAAGGTCTAAAAAAGCTTCTCAGAAGAAAATTTCTTTATAAACTTTCTTTCCCAGGTAGAGAAAACTCTACCTGAACCCAATCCTATCTGAAAACGAAAGGCAGAGTGTCACCGTGATATGGCGTATCTTTTGCCAATGTTCTTCCTGTATTCACATGCACTTCCTGGTACTTAGGAGAAACACAGACATACTTTCAAAGACAAGAAAAATAGTGTTAGGGGTAGAGAATTGGCTCCGAGGTTAAACACATGTTCTTGCAAAGTGGGGTTTGATTCCCAGCGCCCACCTGCAGGCTCACCATCTCCTCCAGCACCAGGTACACTTGTGGTACACAAAAAACGCACGCAAGCAAAACACCTACATACACAAAATAATAATAATAAATCTCTTAAAGTGTAAAAAGGAACAAAGGAGACGAGGAGGAAGAGGAAGAAAAGGAGGAAGGAGAGGACCAACTAGGACAACCAGTATTATCCTTTGCCCTAATATAGCCCAAGTAACCGTAATTAAAAACATAAAAACTGGGAGAAACATTCCACCCAAAAGTTCTGACTGTAAAGGTCAAATTATGAATCTGACATTTTCAAACAGATTGAAAGTACATTAGTTATATTCTCCTGAAATAGTAAACGTAGTAAGAAACTTTCAGTGCTGCATTATTAAAATCCTACCATTTAGAGAGGAATGTGGTCTACTTCAGAAAGAAAAGAGAAAGAAAGCAGGAGACAGGAAGTAAATAATTCCAAAGGAAACAAGGACGGCTCCTCTGCTTTCTGAGATACAACTCTGTTGGGTCATGTAAATACCATATTCTGTGGTAACATAATAAGGCAGTTTCCATGGGTTACGCTTTTTAAGTTCTACTGTCTTGTAGGTGATAGAACTGCATATTACAGTATCACTTTACAGCACTGTTTCAAATCCGTTTACTTGGGGTATTTGGAATCTCATAATCTTTATTTTCAAATGCGAAATATGCCATGTTAAAATATTTTTAAAGTCTGCATTCAGCATCATCTGGGTATACTTTCATTAGCCAAGTCTATAAAAATAGAATGTTCTAAGACAGAACACAGACTCATGTGAGTCGACTAGCACATACATATGTTACCCACAGATCACCTGATGGCCTGCAGACACTCAACACCCATCCCTCATCATCACTTTAGGGGTTTAGGACTTCAAACATTCATAAAGCAAAAACAGGCGCTTCCTTCTTCTAAGCATAGGTGATTTGTTCATTTTAACACAGGGGAGTCAGGCTTGCAACCTAAAGTAGTTTACTACACTCCAATACGTCTCGGGTATATGTCCTAAGCCCATGACTCATTTACAGAGAAGCACACAATCTTAAACAGAAAAGCCGACTGCTCGCTGAGAAAGACAGACTCACTGTGACTGGTCAAGCCCTTAATTCATTTCTATTACTTTATCAGCTATCACAGAGGTAAGAAGCACCTACCCCTGCCCTGCTACAAGCAGACTTCCAGCTTCCCCTCCTAATGCTGCTGTGATTATATTTAAGATTAAGGATTACAGTAATGATTTGTCTACCATCAAAATCCCCAACGCAAGAAGAGGATCCCTGCAGTGAGAACACTGTCACAGCGGAGTGAGATAACTTCTCATGCTATAACATGCTCTCCTTCTGTGCTTAGAACAGGATACCGAGTGTGCTAACAATCATGCAATACTACCCGGTCCTTTTCAGACACTGTAATAACGCAGGAAGGCATACGCACACATGCAATCAGAATGTTTACTGCTTTTCGTCAGATCGATCCATGTCAAAGTCTCTAGGTGCCTTAGATGCTCTGGCTGTTCACTCTGCCCTACCTTCCTTCGCCGTGGCTGCCTTCTGCCTGGACGGTGTCACCAGCTCCTTTACAAGCTGCAAGACTTGAATCATTGCTGGGTAACAAGCCAAAGGCTCCAGCTGCTTCCACTAGAGATCCAACAGGTTTCATCACCAGGAGCTTAACGCATTTCTGCTGTCTGAACGCTGGAGCGTGAGCACAGTTCAACTTCAGAGCAAAGACTGCTCTGCCGAGCTACGGTGACACTCCGTATCAGAAAACAACGCAAGAGCCACCCGCTCTCTATCTCCCTGAGCATTTCAGCATACGTGGGAACGCCATCCTCAAGGTCCAAACTGTATTACCGTGCAAAGCACACACCACTCACACACCAAACTGAGTAATCTGCAAACCACTAAGCACAGCAAAAACACTCTCTTGCAAAAGCCACGACAAGATAAACCAAGTCTGTTATGAATTCTCAAACCGTATCACAGATGCTATGTGCAAATTTTTAAGTAAAACTAAAATACCTTGTACCATCAAAGCTTTAATACTTTCTTCCAATTTCTCAAAAACCTTATATTTGAATCAGAAAATGTAGATAAAAATAAAAATCTATCTTACTAACTCCAACTTCCCAGATTTACATAAAAGATACAGAGCCTCAAAAATATCCTATAATTCCTCTCCCCTCCCTCCTTTCCCTCTTCTTCCCTTCCCCTCCCCTCCTCCTAACACCTCTGAATTCTCAGTATACGAATACAAGTCTAAGTTCACGTACACACGAAAATTCCCCTGAGGAGTCTACAAGTTCATTGGTCTCAACCACAGAGACATGGACCGGAGAATCCAAAACAAGCAAAACCTTTGCTTCTGCCATGGAATGGCTTCCACAGCAAAACTGCAGCAATGCTCAATGAATATTTAACACCCGTGCTTCACATTCCCTTTACCACACAGCCCTTCCCCAGTGAGCCTACAGCAACTAAGGAGAAGGGAGGGAGGCACCGGGTTAACTCTGCTAAATGTTAAACTCATCAAAGTGGTGCCACGCCAGTTATCCATTCCCTCGTGCTACATCACCAGCTTTCATGTTTATCTCTCCTTCCTATGCACTACGTTGATATTTTAACATAAATAATGGATCATGGCGGCAGGAATCAGAGGCCATTCCTTTGCCTTCAGATAGACAGTTGACGACTTACTTGTTTTCCCATTCTTCAACTGAGGTGCACAATGAATCCACAAGGTTAAATAAGTAAATAAAATCTGGCTTCCTCTGCCCCCATGGCTCCTCTGTAAAACTACAGCTTTGGGATCCAGAGCAAAGCTCTCAGCTCTTCTGTGAGAACCTCAGCATGTGCGTATACATCCACTCATGACACCGCCACCATCTGGTCTCAGCTCTGAGAAAACAGCACTGCAAACCTATGACAGCAGGAAAGGTTGTAAAGAAAGGAAAGCACAAGGCAAGCACCCAGACTGCTTGCTAGCTTTAGTGCACGCACTTGCATTGGTGCATTAAAGTCCTGGGGTTGCAGACAGATCTCGATAGACTTCCGAGCACAAGGCCCTAGGTCGGGTCCCCAGCTAGAAGGTCAGTAGGAAGTGGGCATGAATTGAAGGCTGATACATTCAGAAAGGTCAAAGCACCTTAAACCAAATGTGGCCTTTTAAGTAAAACCCTTCGAAGCCTGGATAGAAACAAACAAACCAACTCCACTCCCTCTACCCAACACCTTCTTTCCTGGGGCAATACTGAACAGGTACTAGGCACTGAATACCTCACACCTCTTCTGGAAAGAAGGTGAACAGTAACCAACTTTCCCTTTCTCCCTCTCAGAGATCAAACCCAAGGCCAAGAAATTATTAAGCAGATACTTTACCCAATTAGCATGCCCAATCTGAAAAGTTTGCTCACTTCCAATATTCTTCCTTCCACAGCAATGAAGATATATATATATATATATACATATATATACATATATATATATTCCTCTCAATAAAAATGATGTTTAGAAAACATGATGAAAAGAATACAGAAATCATTTTTTCATAAATATCAGCTGCATTATCCCACCCCACTGGCTTAGTTTTGATTTGAAATGAAAATTGTCACCACAACACACTACCAAGAGTATTTGAAAAGCTCTCCTTCAAATGATCTCTGGTCTAGAAAAATGTCATGGGAAATGCTAACTATACAAGGATAAATAAGCATAAAAGGTACGATATATAAGAATTCCAACACACACCCACACACATAAACACACTCACACATGCACACTCACACATACACACACATATACACACACACTCACAGACATACACACACATACACACACTCACACACATAGACACACATACACACATACTCACTCACACATACACACTCACACATACACACACACACACACACTCATATACACACACACACACACGGAGTGGGCACAAAAAGAAAAATATCAAAAATGATACCAGTAATTTTTCCTCTAAATGAGTGTTTGTCAATCTGTTGGTCTCAACCCTTTGAGGGTCAAAGAACTCTTTCACGGGAGTCACCCAAGACCACCAGAAAACCCAGATTTTTACACTATGACTTATAACATAGCAAAATGGGTTCTGAAGTAACAACAAAAATAATTTTATGGTTGGGAGTCACCACACCATGAATGTAATGGTTGAAGGAAAATGGCCCCCATAGGCTCATAGGTAGAAGCACGATTCAGAGATGTGGCCTTGAGTAAGTACGATTTTGTTGGAGGAAGTGGGAGAAGCTTAAGACAGACCTAGTGGCTGTCTCTTCCTGCTGCTTGCAGATTCCGATGTAGACTTCTCAGTTACCTCTCAAGCACCAGGTCTGACTGCATGCCACCGTGTTTCCCACCGTGATGATAATGGATAGTAAGTCAGCCCCATCTAAATTCTTTCCTTTATAAGCTTTGCCATGGTCACAGTGTCTCTTCACAGCACTAAAACCCACACTAAGACAATGAGGAACTGTAGAGGGTCACAGCTCTACAAAGGTTGGGACCCACTGCTGTAAATAACAGCATCACAGAGAAATGCTTACATTCTTCTTTGTGCTATACTGTTCAGTAAATGTAATCTACTGTTATTACTTTTAAAGCAGGGAAACACCCTTGTATTTAAAAAGTTCATCATCTTATTAAGAACTATGCATGCATGGGTAAGAACTATGCATGCATGGGTAAGAACTATGCATGCATGGGTAAGAACTATGCATGCAAGGGGCCTTACCCAGCACTAGGCTCTACATGCTCAACCCTCACCTCCCAGGCAAGATGTGCCCACTGCTGCAACTGCTTGATTGATTGACTGGTTTATCTGTTTATGTATGTATATGTGTGTGTGTGTGTGTGTGTGTGTGTGTGTGTGTATGTATGTATGTATGTGTGTATGTATGTATGTATGTGTGTGTGTATGTATGTATGTATGTGTGTATGTATGTATGTATGTGTGTGTGTGTGTGTGTGTGTGTGTGTGTGTGTGTGTGTATGACTTGAGGCCTGATCCACAACAATCAGCTTCATGCCTGATACTGTAACCCTGGTCGAAAGCTCACAGCTGAGAGGCCACAGAGCCCTGGATAAAGTCACTGTTGTTATTTTGCTAAGTGGTCAAGCTGTCAAATTGCCTCCTAGATACCTGTTTATATCCCTGGACGTAGGCTCCATTGAACTTTGGCCAGAGAAGTTTCTTTCTGCAACTGGCAGCTGCCGGGGAGAGACATAGCTGGTAACGTGCTGAAGGAGAATCAGTCCTAAACGGGGCATGTGTTACACTCCCAACCATGGCCCAGGGCCCTCACAGGAAGGGAAGCAGAAAGAGTCTAAGAGGGAGGGCAGGGAGGAGTACGGCAGAGCGCTGTGTCTGGGCCTGCCATGGCTACCTCACTCAAAAGCTCACAGCAGCTATGACTCATCTGCACAAGCCCTATACAAGGTCAAGCCTACCAAAACCCTAGTACAGATGGGTAGATGGTCTCTAGGCTTCAAGCTTACTGAAAAGCTAATGGCTGCTAAGAGCTGCTGGGAGCCTAGGGAGAGCATTCCCTTTTGAAGACATGGCCAATAGTCATGTTTCTGTGTATGACCTCACACACATGCACATAAGGGAAGTACACCTGGGAGGAGACATGATAGGGCCAGGGGAGGAAACAGCTGGTAGCCGCAGCTATGATAATTGTCTCTGTATGCTAAAAAAATCCAGTGGTGCTTAGAAGACAGAAAAACACAGTTGCCTTGCCCTGACCACCTGCAGAAGCTGTGAGCTGCTGGTCTCTGCAACAGAGCAGCTCTTACCTGTTACCCAGAAATTTGACTCTGCTTCCTACATTAGTACTTGTATTATCATCCCCAAACCAACAACTTTCTGGTAATCCTCAAAGTGTTGACTTCCTTCTTCTCACCATATCCAAATCCCAGGAAGGAGACAGCAGGAAGAGAGAGGTGCGATGACAGGAGACAAAAGCACTCTCTCCTCTGCCCAGCCACACAGCTTGACACCATCCACCTACTTTGTTCAGATCAAACTATTGGGCAAAAACATTTCAGATGAAGGGGTCAATATCAGACTGATATTAATAGTGAGTGATAGAAGGAAACAGCTGGACAAAGGAAAGAAATCTTTCCCTAACGCTTCTCACTCATCAAAAGAAAAACAAAACAAAACACTGGATCTGGTCTCTCATAAATTACTCCTCTCATTCTTTTGGTAAAATAAAATCATAAGTTTTCACCGGGGCATCTTGTCTGACCTAAATCTGAAGAAGTCCAAGAAATCAGTGGAGTACTAAAGAGAAACCATAATCCCGCATGCACAGCAGACAATGCTGTCCATAATTCAAACCAACGGCACAGAGCCTTACGGACTTATAAACTAGCATCAGAGGTCCTTCTACTCTTCTTTTTGTCAATATCTGCCTTTCAGAGATTCTTCTTATTGTAAAAATAACACCAAGTTCCAGTGCAGAAAAATAAGAATAAAAAAAGAATCAAAATCAAATACCGTCTCATGTCTGCCATATGGAAATATACATTATTTATCAACTTCCTGACTGGTCCAGGAACTCATCGCTAGTGTCCCACACGCCCTGTCCACACGTCATCAGCACATCACCTTTATGCCACACTCACAGAGCAGGGCTGGCACTGAGCTCCACATATAAACTCTCTACGTCTCAGGAATAACAACCCAGCATCTTCTACTCTTGGCAACTGCTCAAATAGTTGTTTCTTTATCCCATTTTCAAGATGGTATTTTTACTTTCCTGGAAAAGCACTTTAGAATTAAGCTAATGTCACTTTTCTCCCAAGGAAAAGAATGTGAGGCCACATTTCTTGTGACAAAAACAATCTGTAAATACTCAAGAAGACAAATGGACCACAAATGGGGAAAGACTACTGAAAATCAAATCATAAACCCATCTCTAAGTAATAACTTATTCTGGGCCAGCAAATTAGTTTGCAGGCTTTGCTTCTTTATCATTCCACTGAATGATAGAGGAAAAACATGTCACTCTGCCCTAGAATTTCAAAAATCAATCTCCAGAAACTTGGCATATGAAATTCAACATGGTAATTATAAAAAATAAAACTTATGGGCTACATCTTTTTCTGCACCTAAAATCTATAACACTGCATGTTCCAGCAGTGTTTTAATTCACACTGGCCGACAGTGAGCCCACTGAAGAGTCAATCAAGGGCATCAGCCAATCCTCACTGGCTCACTGTTGTTGTTGTTGTTGTAATTGTTTTGCGGGGGTTTTTTTTTCTTGTAGTTGATTACCACAAAAACGTATTTCTTTCAAAAAGCATTTAGGTTTGTGTTTACAGCCTTAGAATAAACAATATCCTAGTTTAGACCAAAAGTTCGCATGCACACATGTATAAAGCACACTGCTTCCATAAACACCATGAAGGTGCATGTATATAGACGGTAACACAGATATCTCTGTCATGCCCTAATATGATATCTACAGTTTCCCTAGCACATTATTAAAACAGAGAACAGAGATAACCCTTGGTGTCCTGTTCAGGTACCACATTACGTAGAGCCTCTTCTATGTCCTCCAGGCTTCCTTCCTTCCAGAAACCTCTGTCAACCAACTCCCCCTTTTCTATATAGTACACATTACCTCTCCTCTGACCACACAAAATGGCCACGTCCATAAAATAACATGTCTACAAACACACAGAGCATGTTCCACAATCAATCTTAAAAGTGCAAAAGGTCACATCCAAGGTTTAAAAGTCACGATTTTTCAATAATCACTTCAGAGGGAAAAGATTTTTTTCAGAAGGCAAAAGACAGCATGCTGAAAACTCTCAGGTGACATTTCCCCCGAGTCTCAAAATTTATTTTAGCACTATTGTCATAGTCTTTTAAATGATGCTGAATTAAGTTGAAGAAGATAGAATGTATTACTTTTGATGAGTTTTTTTTTAAAAGAAGAATGGGGACTAGAGATGTGGTTCAGAGGTAAGAACGCTTGCTGCTTGTGGTGTCCTGACTGAGAATGGCCGCCTCCATAAGCTCAAAGGTTTGACTACTTAGTCACCAGGGAGTGGCACTGTTTGAAAGGATTAGGGGGTGTGGCCTTGTTGGAGGAAGTGTGTCACTGGAGATGGACTTTGGGATTTCAAAAAGCCCATTCCAAACTCAGGATTTCTCTCTTATGATAGACCCCGACGTAGAACGGTGTGTTCCCTTGGGACCATGTCTGCCGGTGAGATGCCATGGCCCTGCTATAATACCAATGGACTAAACCTCTGAAAATGTAAGCCTGCCCCAGTTAAATGTTTTCCTTTACAAGAGTTGCTGGGGTCATGGTGTCTCTTCGTTCGCAGCAACAGAACACTGATTAAGACGCTGCTCTTCCAGAGAACCAGAGCTCAGTTTCCAATACCTATCTATCCTGGGCAGGTCATACTGCCTCTAACTCCAATTCCACAGGAGTTCCAGAGGATGGCACCCTCTTCTGACTTCCATGGGGAGCCATGCGCGTGTGCACACGCGTGCACGCACGCACGCGTGCACACACACACACACGCACACATGTGCACACATGCAAATTATAAAATATATCTTAAATATAAAACTAAAGTAATTAGTGTGAGTGGACTGAGAGCATGGCGGTCCACACTAATCCCAGGAGGCGGCAGGCAGCGGCAGGAAGACCTCAACAGCTTAGAGGTTAGGCTGGACTCCACAGTAAGTTCCAGACTGCCCAGCTATGTAGGAAGGCTCTCTCTAATGAACAAAAAGATGAGACACAGTGGGGCTTCTCCTTACAGGAAATTTGCAAACCATCTCTTCTAAAGCACCTCCTTCTACAGAATAGGATGTCCTATTTCCAAGCCTTACACTGTCTCTCAGTATCAGTTCTTCACACTGCTCTCTTCCAGTTTTCAGGAATTCTGCAGCTCAGTGACCGGCCTCCCTGAGCACAGGCCCTTGCTCCCGCAGATGTGTTTCCTTCTTTCTATTAACAATCACAGACTTCTAGTGCAATATCCATCTTCCCTCCTAGTTCTGTGCTCTAAAAGGCCAAGTTTATGTTCCTTAGTCTCAGCTCTATCTGAGGATCAACGCAGCAACAATATAATGGAGAGCCTCCTGTGTACACTTAAACAAAAGTCTTGAATTTAATTCTCTTCCTTAAGAGTTATGTTAAAAAGTCAAACATCACGATAATTCTGGAAAGTGTTAGTTACAGTATAATGTGCCTCAAGGTTATCACCTTTATACATTTGAATTGCTTATTTTTATAATAGCCAAATGCATTTTCTAGGTCTTACACTACCTTGCATGAGTTATTAAACTTTTACTAGTTGTACCTGTACGTAACTAAGTACCTGACACTTCCTATTAAAATAACTCTCTAAATCTTACTTAGAACAGAGTCTTCATGCATGTTTACTCTATTTTCATCCAAGGAAAAAAATCAAAGGGATAATGAGACAGCAGTCATAAGGCTAATCTTCAGTGATGTAATCTTAATTTATAGATAAATCTTTATAACTGTTTTATACAACTGACATTACAGTCAACATAATTCAAAATACCAATTCTACTAAAAGGAATCTAAGTAAAAGCCAAATATTGTCTCTTTACAAAGTCACCTCATGTTCTAGAAAGATTGTTACATTTTTCTTATCTTTGTAATAGACAGTAAAGGAGAATAAATTATCTCCTTATGCAAGAAATCTGAATCCTAGTCAATCGGTTGAAGAAATGATAAATGTTGCTTTTGAAGAGCTCGATGAGAAGGGAATCTAGAGATCACCACGCAGCTCCTTCCTCTTCCTGACACAGGGCCCTGAGATAGGGGATCCCTCCAGAGAAATGCCCGTAAGACTTCTCGCACACAGAGAGACAACACAAAGCTAACACAAAGAATGCCACTCAGGGTCCTCACACACAGCATCACGCCATTCCTGTTCCAATCTTCTATAATCTGAAGCACCACTATAGTTAAAGACATCATGACTCCAAATGTCCTGTAATTTGATATAAATCTTAGTGTTAAGTATGTGACCGTCGTCTTTTATGCTTTCTTAACATTTAGTACCTAAGTGCTTGCTTTCTTCCTGTGAGAAGGAAGTAGCCTGGTGCGACTTGCAGAGTCACCAATGAAAGGTAAAAGAACTGTTCTCAAACTTCCTAATGCTGCCACCCGCCCAGCAGTCCCTCATGCTGTGCTGACCCCAATCATACAATTGCTTTCATTGCACTGCCATTTTACTACTGTTATGAATCATAATGTAACTATCTGGTATGCAGGATATCTGATATGTGATCCTAGAGAAAGGGATGTTCAACCAGCAAAGGGGTCGTGACCCAAAGGTTGAGAGCCACTGCAGTAGAGGCTTTTGTTTTCGAGTGACTTCCTAATTTCTGAGCAGCAGTCATAATACAAGGACATCACATTTCCATTTAAAAACAAATGCACAAACAGACCTAGACCAGCAGTATGGCTCAGTGGGTAGACCTACTGCCAAGCCTGAAGCTCTGTGCTCCGTCCCCTGGACCGATATGGTAGAAGGAGAACGATGACTCCTACAAGCTGTCCTCTGACCTTTCACTTGACACAGCGTGCACACGTACGTATACAAGAGGCAGACAGACAGGTACTCAAAAAACAAAACCCACTAATTTGTAGCTCAGTGCGTGAACTGGGAGCAGAGTCTGGAATAGGAGCTAGCAGAGCTGTTCAAAGTCTCTGGCCTGCCGTAACCTCGGGCTCACACACAGGCTACAGAGCTTCCTTCACAGAAACATCACTCTCCAAAGAGGAAAAACAAGTAGCACCAAAACACCGTTAAAACACCGTTTCCTATCAGTCTGGAGGAGATGGGCAGGGCAGGAAGTGAGCCTCACAGTCCTGCAGAATGAGGTCGTCCCCATGCACACTGATGGCGCATCCCTCTAACAGGAGTGTCTCCTGGTCTGAAGTGAAGCAGTGATAGCACAGCTGTCCAGCTGTGCATAAATAAAAGCTCACTACAGACAACACAGCAGACACCACTTCCTCAGCCATGCGTCCACTGTCTCTTGATAAATGAGAATAGTTTCAGATAGAAATCCAGTTTTAGAGACATTAATAAAAAAGATGTGGATTTTTTTCTAAACATTACATCATTTTGAATCAGACTCCACAAAAAAAAAGCACAAAGATCAAACTTTTATAAAATCATAAAAGATAAAATAGAGTATTAATTTGAAATATTCATGCCAAGAGGACCAATAAAACGGAGCAGAGAACATGCAGCTGCATCCTGAACAATGGGACGTCTGAAAGCGGCTCAGACGTAGGTGTGGAGCCACACGCAGGTCCCCAAGCCCTGACACGTGTTTCCTTACACAGTACAGCAAGGTGTGCTCAGTACGGTATACTTACACAGTACAGGCGGAGTCCTCTAAGACATAACTGAGTAAAAACCTCACCGCCTAATCAGAACTTTCTGAGGTGCAAGGCTCCCTAATGAGCCAGTGTAAGCCACAAACTTCCAAAGAAATCCAGGTGAAGGCTGGTGGGGAAGCAGGTAGCAGTGGGCCAGCAATTAAAGATAGCAAGCCATGAGCCCGACCCAACAAGGCTGGTCAACAGCAAAGTGTTCCATCCCAAGCCTCTGGAGCTCTAGGGACCTGAGGAGGACTGCCACCATGAAACTGTATGCTCAATGGAATGTACGCTTCTCCTTAAGAATGAACCGTCTTCCACAGGGCCACTGAACGCATGAATTCACCACAGGGCCACTGCACGCACCAATTCACAGCTGCTGCGATTACATGCACAAGACCTGCACAAGATCAGGCCAGCCAAAACTTCCCAGCATGAACAGAGGAGGGGTTCATGCTCCAGCAGATGGCCCTGTGCCCATGCACACACAGGCAGCATACAGTGGGCTCTGTGGGACAGAAGTGGTAGGACAGAGCTGAGGGAAGGGGGAGAGTGGTCTGACCAAAACATGTACTATGCACTATAAAAATCTCAATAAAGAAACAATATAAAAGAATTAACTGTCTTGAAAGAAGTCCATAATCTGTTACTACAAAAAAACTTACTGAGGTTGATTTATACATCAATTGTGTATATATTTTGCAATATAGTATATGTCTAAAATGTTATTATTAATGGCAGGCTTACAAAAACTGGTAAATAATTTAGCTTTGGAGAAATAACGTGTAAATGGTTTGCAATTTTAACCAGTATACTTAATTTTAGAAGCTGGAAAGGCTATTGCTACTTTAACCATTTGTTTACGCTGAAACTCTAAATGACTTTCCATCAAAGGAAACCAGAATTCCACCAAAAATGTTTTAATTGTACATAAATGTCTTTCTATAGAAGTATAAGGAGAGAAGAAAGGAGGAGGAGAAGAAGGACAGAGAGGGGCAGAAGAGAGGGGAGGGAAGAATATCAACAATTGATAAATCTGAGTCCAAAGTCTATGGGAATTTGGGACATTATTTTTATAATTTTTTTAAGTTTGGTAAAAGTGTCAAAAGTAGAAACAAAAAATTAAGCTATCTCCTAAAATTTAAAAATATAAAAAAAAATCATAGCTGAATATACTGTATAAATCTGCATTCGGCTCTATTTAGTCCACGACAGTGTCATATTAAGAGCTATTCACTTCCTATAGCAAGAGGATAAATGAGCTAAAACCCAAATGCATTCCACGCTGAGTGGTTGGGATCTAAGGGCAGGTAACTAAGGAGCTAACAGTGTGCTCTTCCTGAGAAGCAGAAACACCAATATTTAAAGGACAACTCGACTGAGATTTTCTTTCACCTTTCAGCCTACTTCCAAGGTATGAAGTCTTCCTATTTCTAGGTAGACTAATGTTCCATACAGAACTGTTAAACAATGTTTAGAAGTATCTATCACTACCAATCCTTCCAATGACTGAGACTAGCAGAACCCCTAGGCTGTCACTGAGGAACTCGACGATCTACTGGATTTATATCATTATCTACTAGAACACACATCAAAGCGGACCGTTCCCACTCCACTAGGAAACCATCAAAACCCTACATCAAATGTCAACCCATTTCTTTTCCTTGGCTTAAATGAGAGATATTTCCTATGCAAAAGTGACCAATTTAAAAACAAAAACCAAAAAACAACAACTCATCCCATTACCGAGGCTAAAGGGCAAGGTCAGACATGCCAACGTACAATAAGTACCCCGACTGACCCAGCCAGAGAAGAGAGCAGACATCCCAACAACTTACAAACAGCATTAACTTCCAAGTACACCTTCCCTGATAAAGAAAGAATATGGTAGAAATTAAATTTAAAAAGAGAGAAAATGGGGTTTCAACATGAAGCTTTGAGAAGAAAAATTAAGTATAACTTAATTGCTTTTATCGTGCTTTTTGTTTTAAACATACACATCAAGATAATCGGTAAATACTGTTGCTGGCATGTTCGGGGAGTTTTCCTTGCTATAATATCCATCAACCACCCAAGACACCCACTGTCTTATTTCATCTGTGGTTTTACATGATGAAGTCAACAAACTGAATAAATGCAAACTATGCAGATACAAAAACAGAAAACGATTTAAGTGCTAAAATCAAAGCCTTTCTGTTAGCTGTAATCAAGTTAACAATCCACAATGACATTCACAACTGTCACAATATCATCCCAAGTCCTCAGCTCAGGATTTCCTAAAATACATGCCGGCAAGAATGACAAAAAAACACTGAAAAACACAGCATGAGCAAACCCTCAGGTCCGGAGGGGTGGGGCTGCCGGGGAGCAGGTGGGATTGCCCCGCTGACGACACATGATGTGTGCTAAGGTTGTCTCCACCCCACATCTATCTCTCTCATGTGCTGTGCAAAAATTACTCTGCTCTGTATGTTTCCTGACACAAAAACAGCTGGGAGACCAGAAAAGTAAACCTAGTCACTTATCTAAGTATCCAATCCTTCTTCTGATATCATATCCGTGCTGAAGAAACAATCAGTAATAATCCGAAATCATATTCTCACCAAGTCTACGTTAGAAAGCCTATCTAGATCTGATACTTTCCACTGTAGGAAAGCCTATCTACATCTGATACTTCTCCCTGTAGTACCTTTTAACCTCAACTACATTTCCATGTGGATTTTTTTTTCAAAACATGAATTCCTGATACATTCAATTCCCACTTTCTGTGATTAAGAACTCATAGAAACCCACTGTAACACTCCTCAGGCTACCTGAAAAATGGGGGTCTGATCAGCGACAACTTCTTTTTCTATATAATATCATCAAACTGTCAAGAACAGAAAATATAACCCAGTCTGATTCAAAGAAAGCTTGAAAAGAACCAAGCTCTAAGAACACATTAGCAAAGCAAACACTGTCCGAATAACCGACTTTTTAAATTTACAGTAGAAGCATGTGCTTTTCTGAGTAATTTCTCCAGAGTGAAATCTTAAGTCATGCCCATAACTGGAATCTTTGATACCATAAGCCCCACAATGAACGACCTGAGCTGTCTCTCGCCAGGCCCTCCCTAGCTCTGTGCTAGAACGTTCAGCCACGCCATGCACCCGTGTGGAGTCAACCTCCCTTTCTCACACCTTTCTCCACTACACCCTCTACAGTCTTCACAGAACAACACCTCAAATCTCATTGGAAACATAGTAATACACCACAGATCTATCACAGACCAAGACATGCATACCTGTAATATTTATTTAATACCTAAATGTCAAAAATCGTGATTGCCCTCAAGGAACACATGACCTGAACAGGCAACGGGTGCAGCAGACTTGCCTGGTGAGGGCAGGGGAAAGGAATGACTGAGGCGTTCTCTCGGAGCTAGGATGAGAGCAAAGGCCTACTCTATCAATAACCTCAGATGTGAGGCATGGAATGTGGCCTCATGCTAACAGTGGAAGCCCATGACAGTCTTCATCTCTGAGGTTCCTCTTCTCAGAAGACAGACACAGAACAAATAGTTTACCAAATGCACTGAGACACGGCACAGAGACGACATGGCCATGCCAGAGCATGTTAAACATCGGAATGGATCAGAAGTCATGTGACTCCAGGGAAGCTGCTCCGCTCCAGGGCAGGGAAGGTGGCTGAAGCCCTGTGCTGGGGCGGCTATAAATGCAGGCAGAGTCAGCATGGGGCTCTCCACTCCAACCTGGAGCTGCGTGGTGCTCTTCCTCACTGTACAGCACTGAAAGGCTTCTGTCAACTGTGCTAAGGCTACACTGTAGAGAAAGATGCTGACCTAAGGCCAGCTGACTTGAGACTGAATCCGTGATGTCTCTAATGTCACCATGGGGTTGGGGCTCTGATCCACTAACACACCCAATTCCGATCTGTGCATTCTAAAGGCAGGCGGAGACAATGGCATATCTGCTAGACAGCAGGGACAGAGGGAAACATAAAGTCCACCAGAGTTCCTGCTGAGACAGAGATGATGACCGTACCAGCAATACCAACACTCATAAATGCACTGCAGACAGACTGGAAAATGTACTGAATAATCTAATAAGACTTCAAAGCACTCCCCAAGAGACGCTCAGAAACATTAGGGCATTTAAACACACAAACAACAGTACAATAAGGAGAAAAGCTTATGGACATTTTAAGAAGAACCAACTTTCAACTATAACAAACAAAGCAGTAAGCACTGAATTGTTAGAACCTGTTACTGACAGTACCACCTCACGGGCCCAGTCCACCTCCACCTTCACCCTCACAAAGATCTGACTTCTGCATGAGCAAGACACTGGGATGAGAAAATGAAAACAGAAGTTACCTGTCCTCAGAGAAACTCATGTAACAATGAAGCCAATAGAACTCTAAAACTACAAATAGGAGTTAAACAATCTTGCAACTTCATTCTAATTTTCATGAACTCATGAGCATCTTCACCAGAGTTGGGGTTTCTGTGAAATAACCTTGTATGAATGAAACTGAGACAGGACACACAGCTTCCTCCAAATCGGGATCGGAATGCGTCTAACAATTGATCTTTTTATTTAAAGTCTCCCAGCTCCCCCCAAAAAGACACAGTAGATACTTTAAAACCCAATGGTAACTTCCTGAAATTATCTTTAGTAGGAGGTCTCAAACATTTCACTAAAAACCATAAGAAAAGCTGCCTTAATTCATATTAAGGTAAACACAACCAATATAAATAATATACAAAAAAGTGTAGACTAACATTCTAACAAGGAAATGCTCACACCATCCTACAGTTTCCACACTCAGAAAGTCTGAATTTCCAACAGCCGTTTAGGAGCCCATGTAGAGTAAACCCAAGTCTTTCTTCCTACTCTAAAAGTAAACACTGACCACAGTAAAATCCAATTCTTATGGGCAGAAAGAAGAGGAAAGTAAGACAAATGCATCCCTTTAAAACTAAGAAGATAAAGTTTTTCTCAAACCTGCTAAGTCCAGAATAGCCTTGCTTTCTTGCTCTACTAAAAACACTGAGAGGCTGCTGTGGTTTTACATAAATAAAATAACCCATGTTGCTCAATGATGACATTTCACACTATAAGATTTCTCCTAACTATGGTCAGCTACACTATTCCCTCTCATACTTTTAGAATCTTTCCCCAGTAGGAAACTGAAAGCCAACAGAAGCCCTTAAGTGACAGAAGTGGTCAGCTAATACTCCCTCATCACACCTAACTCTAACATAGACTGCACAGCGAAATGTGTCTCCCTGCCTGAAGAGAAGCACGTGCGCATGCAGCGGTAAGGAAAAGTAACAGGTTTCTTCTGCTGACCAGGCAGCAGGCAGGATACTCACTCATGACTGCAAAAGTCTCGGTGCGCTGTCCCGACCCAGCACCAAACCAGACTCTGCTGTCCAGGGCTTCTCAGAGGAATGCATATCCTGTTCTGCAAACAGAAGAGAGAGAAATCACATTTTCTGAAGGTCAGTATTTAAGGCTTCCTAAAAGGAAATGAAAACAAATTTAATTCAGTTTTTTCTATTATCTCTAGAACCCCTAGTCATCCTCCTTTAAATATAAAAGATTACTACTGATCACCATCTGATTCGAAGTTCCCTCTTTCTGAAACAAGTAGCTTCAAGAATTAAAACTATTTAGAAGGCGACTGCCGTACCGGTGCTTAGCGTGTAGAAGAGAACTGTCATAGAAAAGCTTCTAAACTCGAATCCTCAGTACTGAACTTATTCCTTCCCATTTCCAGATAAGAAAGAAAAGGAGAGAGTGCCCTGCTAGGACAAATGAACAAATCATGCCTGCAAAATCTATTTTGACTGCATACAAATTATTCATATAAAAAATGACCACAAAAGTTACCGCTATAAACTTTCTGTAATGATGTCACTTCCTCATTACAAACATAATGTTTTCATACTTATTCAGTTATGTGGAGTACACATCCTTTCAAGGCATCCTAAGTATTTTAACAATGTATCTGGTAAATAAGTTGCAACTTTTAGACATAGTTCTTTCCACTAAGTGTAGCATAAGCTTTGCTTTGTATTATGTGGGTATCAATGCTACAACACACTTGACCCTTGACTAAGATTCGCATTATAAAGCTTCCTCTTTTGGGTTTTTAGATGAGGCATACTCCTAGTGGTTAAACAGTAACACGAACCCATGAAGGCCTTCCCAGCTCTGAGACATGTCACAGCTCTGCGATTCAATACAAAGATGTACACCTGCATAACCTCCTTCATAAACCAGTAAGCCATGTCCCACGATCACGGAAAGTAACACTTTATTTTCTAAATCATTCAAGAAAACAGAAAGCAGTGAGTTCCTGCCTCACTTGCTAGGAGGGGTATGAGTCACAGTTAGTTAGGAAGGCACTTCTAAAGATTCGTTTTGCTGTGTCCATGCACTGTACTCAGATCATATAAGATGCACAATGTAGAGATTGCATCAGCCATGTGTATGCACCAATGGGCTTGCACGGCAGTTAGCAGTGGTGTCTAATCAGGCTCTGCCACCTGTCACCTGACCCCAGCTGTCAGGTTTTCTTCTTCATCTGTGCATTAGCCAGCGATTACCTTCCCAGATAACCCAATTACCCCACGGAAATGAGTAGTGTGGCAAACCTACAATCGCATATGATCCCACATTAGCTTCAGATACGTGTCCAAAGTTTCTCACCATAAAGACACTCCTCGATGGTGTTGGATTAAGTTTACTGGATTTGATTTCCCTCCTTGGAAACTAAGAGATGGGGCATGCTGAATGACAACAGGAAAAGGCAGGAAATGTCACAAAATCACAAAACCGATAAAACCAAGGCCCCAAGAGTCCACGAGCATTCACACTTGGAGCAGTTACCCTTTGCCTGGGGCCGCATGTTCACACACATGTAATGTTGGGTTTTCTAAGTGGAAATATCAAAGTACCTCACAGGATGTCATGCCTCCTTCCTACCATACCATAAGAAGCCAAATAAAGCCTTTTCTGATATTTAAGACATAAAGAATTTTCTCCGCACTAAAAATATTATCTTCAAAAACATTAGGACAGGGGCTGGAAGAGTGGCTCAGGAGTTCGAGAGATTCTTGTTCTTCCAGAAGAACGAATAATTCAGGTCCATGACCCACATCAGGTGGCTCACAGCTGCCCAGAAGTTCCACTCCAAGAGCCCCGTGAGCCCTCTGTCCGGCCTCCTCAGCCACCTGCGCTCATGTTACACAAACCCACAGGCAAACATATGGGCCTACACAAAGTTAAAAATAACAATGTTTTCAGTCAGGATCATAAAACGTACAGACACTGTAAGGGTGTTCAGACTTAGTTCAAACTGTAAGCTTACAGTTTACAGACATGCAAAGCACGCATTAGACTCCAACAACTCTTACCCCACCTACTATTTGTACTATTTGGGGATTTCACACAATGCTCCCTGATCATACTCACTTCCAGTCCCCTGGGTCCACCTCCCACCCTTGTGACCTCCTCCCAGAAAAAAAAGGAGGGAAAAAAAGCAAATAAGAAAGGCTAAGTCCATCTTGCACTTGCACTCACGGAGCACGGTCAGACTCCCAGTGGCCGGTGGAGCTTGCTCCTGAATGACACAGTGAAGGTCGGCCGGTCAAGGTTCTTTATGCTCATCACTGCTTCAAAACGAGATGGGCTCCCCAGGCCACGCCCTGTCTACTGTCAAAGTAGGCAGTCTATGGATTGCTTTAGCAACCAAGTGACTTAGTAGCACCAGCACACAACATAAAATGTTTAGGCTCCCTCTCTCCTCACCTAGTTACCTTTCCCTAGAGAAGAGAAACGTATCCTAAAATCACAAGTTTGCATACTAGGTACTTTGTAGTATTTCTGCAAAGTCCAGCATTTACCATACTTTTCACACATTGGCTTTGGGGGGCGGGGGTAATATGTCTTCCTGGAATAGAGCAGAACCCACTACACCCAACTGGAGGCTGTAAGAGTCTGCCTACATTCTCTTGAGCTGAATAGGAGCATTAGAAATGGATACCAAAGGACCCCGCTGGGCCCAAATTGACACTTAACTGAAGATGGCCCACAGCTTACGACCAAAGCCAGCCAACCTCAGTCAAACACAGCCAAGGGTGAAGATCTACAAGCTAGAAATGTCTGCTGTCAGCCATTGAAATTTTGTGGTAATTGCAATATTACAGCCAAAGGTGACTAAGCCAGAGAATCCAGACACTGACTACAGAGCCAGGAGGATGGCTCAGCAGTTAAGAGCAGGTACACCTTTGCAGAGGACTGAAGTTTGATTCCCTGAACCCACACCAAGTGGTTTACCACATCCTTTAACTCCAGCTCCGAGGGAATCCAACACCACTGGCCTCCGTGGGCCCCAGCATTCATAGGTCCACACAAATGCACATACACAGATCCACATACGTACACATAAGTAAAAACAAAACAAGTCTTAAGACACTAACTTTAAAAACAAATTAACTAAACCAGGCTGTCGTGGCACACGCCTTTAATCCCAGAGGCAGATGAATCTCTTGAGTTTGAGGCCAGCCTGATCTATAGAAGGAGTTCCAGGACAGCACCGGCTATAAAGAGAAACCCTCTCTTGAAAGAACAAAAAGAATGAACTAAAGTTTCAAGTTAGAAAGAGTGCATTCAGAAACCTAGGCCCATACTAGCTATGGGAAACGAATGTAACAAGTGAGGCTCGTAGAAGCTGGACTTAAGGCGGCAAAGAGGAAGAGCTGGCAAATGCCACTCAGGCAGGGAGGCGTGGCTAGAGGATCCACGCCATGTTTGTGCTGCCATGTTTGTGACGGGAGGTACCAGAAACCACCCTGGGGCTGAGGGCAGAGTCCAATCTCAGCATCTGCCTGGCACTCGCAAGGCCCTGGGTTCAAATCCCAGCATCATACCACAAAAAGGAAGAGAGAACTTCCTAGCAGTTTTGACTGACTGTAAGAGAGAGAAAGGGAAGGGGAACTGGTAACATGCTGTTTGTCATAGCAAAAGAAACAAAAAACAAAACTCTGCAGAAGGATCAGTTACATCACCTGTTTATTACTGAGCATTATGAATCAATGAAATGAACCACAAGTACCCATATCAACCAAAAGTACATCTCGGAATTACTGATCTATTCTCACTCACGTGTGCTGTGCTGTAAAAGTACTTATACATGGACCACTGATGTCGAGGACACGTGAGCTCACTTGCCCCACTTACAGAATACATAAAGTGAGCGATGCATTAGTTAGAGATGTGCAGGTAGCTAATGTACTGTAGGGAGGAACACAGGAACATGACCTAGGTTCCTGAAGCCAGCGGGAGGCTGGGATAGGACAGTCAAGCAGGAGGAGACTGGTAGTTAACATCCTGTCACTTAAGCTGAGGGAGTCTTTATGTCATACGTAACCTCTTGTACAAATCTTGTATTAAACTGTATTCTAGTATCTTTTAAAAATTTCCCAAAAGTACAGAAATTTTAAATACAAGTAACATAAATACACGTAGTTATAATCTCTCATCAGCAGTGAAGGGACAGAGCGGCCGCAGTGACTCTCATTCCTTAGGTGTAAGAGACAAAGGCAGGTACTGTGCGGCTTGACTGCACGTGGGGAGGTAGTTCATTCTGAAGCATCGGGTTCATGGAGGAAGAGCCGAGCAGACACTGTCCATGTACACACATCTGGCCACCCAAAGACCTGGACCAGCCGTGCTGTCCAACCACTCACCTGCACAGCTGTATAATCCTGCGTAAGTCTTTCCCAGTAGCTCACTTTCCTGAATTACTATTGTTGAAAAGTCATTGCCCTCTCCCCTCCCATGGAATGCTTGAGAAAATCCTCTACCCCAGAAGTAGTTATAACATCGCAAAAATTTAAACATAAATGCCCAATAATAAACAACCGACTAGATCCTTCATTACTAATCACCTGTGTCCATTAAGACTCCCCGGCAATGCAAGGGAAGGGAATGAAGGGCGCTGCAGCGGCCTTTACTCACCCGCATCACAGAACCATCAAGAAAGCACGTCGGAAGTCAAGCTTTTCCGCCTCATGTTTATTTCCTCAAAGGCTCACAATCCAAGACTTGTTTGACTTCAGTTTTTAAATTTAAAACAGACAATGTAACCTGGTGTGGTGGCATATGCCTTTAACCCAGCACTCAAAAGGCAGAGGCAGGAAGAACTCTATGAATATGAGGCCAGGGTTCTGGCCTAAAGAGCAAGTTCCAGGCCAGGGCTACATAATAAAAGAATCAAAAAAAAATTAAAACTACAGTTTTTAAACTAAAAAAAATATATAATATATGCACTTATTGTTCATGCAATAAACCCTGGCTCCCAGGGGAGCCAGGCAGTAGCTAGACACAGCTACAAAGCTGTGAACACAATACTAACCCTTCACAACGTTTACATTATAATAATTCCAGTACCTTCCTTTCTTAATTCAGTCACAGCTCATTAGTCCTACTACATATGCCAGGGCAGATTCCCAGGTAGTGTCTTCCTACTCTACATGAAGAAATGACTCCGGTAAATACTACAGACATTATTCACTGAGACATTTCTCACCCCTGTCACTTCCTGTAAAGTACTCTAGAGCCACACAGACCCACAGAACACAGTACTAAATTCCCACAGCCGAATATTTACCCAGCACAAGGAGAGTACAGTGATCTGTCACTGACTCTGAAAAGGGGTTGCTCACTAAGTGAACAAAATATTTCCTGCTAATGAGATCAAAGAGTGAGATGAACTGAGTAGAGTGGTGGGTTCGGCAGTTAAGACATATATCCAAGGAATGCTTGATCAGTTAAAATCTAAACACCAAAATACACTCATCTGCTCGTTCAATAAATATTAATTCAACTCTACAATACATAAAAACTCCCCGAGTAGCTTAGGGCCAAAGACAAACTTGATCCCAGGCATCCCAAGCTAACAGAGGAAAAGTCAGAACAAGCCAACAGAAGCCAACTGGCAGAAGTGGTGCCAGGGCTCCCGTGAATTCCAGGCACTGTATTGAGAGTCAGGACTCATACAAGCCAGAGGATGCGAGTACAGAGATCTGAAGGTACCGTGTATGAAACTGGAAGCCAGCAAGATAGTGGTCAGCTGCACGAAAGGCCTCACAAGGAAGCAACGACAAGGTCCACTTGGCCTCCCTGGGCCTGCGTGTGCAGAAGTCACAGTTAAATTTTCCAGGCTGACTGGCACCCAGGAGTATCACAGGATCCTGTGTGAAAGGTGCCCTGGTGAACTAAATATAAAGTTGATGTGTGCATTAATAGTCCTGATACATTTTTGGGCTCATAAAATAAGGAAGTTGAAACACAATATTCAAGTTCTATTTGTAACTTGTGTTATTTATGACTTTAAGACTAATCCGAATTAAATGAGAAGCTGAGATTCTAGTTTCCTTAGCATAAGCAGGATCAAGAAATCAACTATCGCAGTCATTGAGGTATGAGCTAAAACAAATGCCACATTAAAGGGGGACTGGGGAAGATCCCGTTGACCGGAGGGGAAACCGTCAAAGTGGCTCACATAGTGAGACAGCAGACGCAACAGTAAGTCTGAGTCTAGACAACGCTCTTCTGGCAGCCCTCGACGATGGCAAAGTATTACCCTTGGAAAGAAGGGTTTGTGTTACCAGTCAGGAAAATAAACCCCAAGCAGGTCTGGAGAATGATCTCAGATATCAACGAAACATGATTATCATCACATACATTGTTAATATCTTAAAAAAATTCCTAAAATAAATAATAAAAATAAAAATCTAAAAGCTCTCTTCAGTAACTAATGCACATAATCATTGAATACATACCATAGAATACTGTTTTGAAAACCGCCCTAGTACTTCACAATCACACCTTTCTCCATAATCTCTATTTTCCAAAAACTAAGCTTCTAGCTGGGTATAAGCATGGAAGCTTCATGGGCTGGGGAGGTGGCTCGGAGGGAAAGAGACTGTGTTTGTCTGAAGTCAGAGTCAGCAGAACCCACGTAAAGGCCAGGTGGGTGTGCATGAGACCACTGGAGCACAAAGGCTGGCTTGAGACCAGCAGAAATGTCCAGAAAACTGTTTTAGCTGAGACACAGGGTCGGTGAATAAGGCAGAGCCATACTAGCCTTGGACCTTCACGAGTGTGCACACACACACACACACACACACACACACACACACCATACATACCATACACACACACCATACACACACACACACCACACACACACACACCATACACACACACCACACACACACACCATACACACACACACCACACACACACACCACACACACACACCATACACACACACACCATACACACACACCACACACACACACCACACACACACCATACACACACACATACCACACACACACACACCATACACACACCACACACACACCATACACACACACATACCACACACACACACACCATACACATACCACACACACACACCATACACACACACACCACACATACACATACACACACACACCATACACACACCACATACCATACACACACACACCATACACACACACACCACACATACACATACACACACACCATACACACACCACATACCATACACACACACACCATACACACACACATACCACACACACACCATACACATACCACACACACACCATACACACACACCATACACACACACACCATACACACACACACACACCATACACACACACACACCATACACACACACACCACACACACACACCACACACACACCATACACACACACACATACCACACACACACACACACACACACACCATACACATACCACACACACACCATACACACACACCATACACACACACACACCATACACACACACACCATACACACACACACACACACACACACACACCATACACATTCGAGAAGACCTGCATTTCCACAAGGGTGGAAGACCTTTGATAGATGCAGACCACCCCACCTATCTGCCTATAAGGCAACATACACCACAGGTAGTTTTAAGATGTTAAAAATACCAAGGAGATAAAATGGCACCAACACTTTGAACAAATGTTTGCTAATCGACTACTAAAGTGAACTGAGTGTCTACCTATAGGTAAACAATTCCACTTCTAGGGCAGCCAAAAGGAAGAAATTTATATAGCCAACAAAATACACGAGTAAGAATGTTCACCGGAGCTGGACTGTAGCAGCAAACAACGGAGAGCAATCCACACGCTTGTTAAAAGTAGAACGGGCTAGGCCACCATTGAGGCAATCTGTTTTCTGATGCTGGTTACTGCAGGATGATCCTGTGTGATTTTTAGAATCTTGTCTCTTCTAGTCAAAACCCAGGGCCATTTCCCCTTTCTTCACAAAGAGCATCTTACAACTGCCTTGAGTAGTAATTAATATACGATGGGCATTAATAGCACAGGAGTGCCAAGTCCAAGTGACAAGGACAATATAGCTTCTTTGTGGCTCACCCCCCACCCCCGACCTCTCTATTCTTGGGATCCAGCCACACAGCTTATGGGAACAACCTCGAGCCATACTGTAAGCTACATCTAAGTGTCCTCTCATTGACTCTGACACAGAATCAACCCTTCCTACAACAGTAGGTGTAACCCTCAAACAGCCCGACCTGAAATTGAGTGACCCAGACATAAGCACTGCCCATTGTTTTAAGCTACAATCATGAACAAATTTCCAGGTAGCCAGAGTAACTAAAACAAATCCTGGACATGAAAGGAAACTGCTGGACACAGCATTAAGTAAAATCCACTCACAGAATACAACGCTGAAGGAAGGAAACCAAACACAAAGCAGTGTATGTTGCATGGCACTGTTTCTTGAAAAACTAAAAATCTAAAACTAACCTATGGTGACAGAAAGTTAAATCCTGGATAAATTCAAAATAGGAAGACAGCACTGAGGGAAAACAATTGTAATAAGCCTCAGGGGCACCAGATATACTCTATAGATTGAACTGAGTTAATTATATTATAGAAATTCGTAGGGATATACATCTAAGACTAGTACACATTGTTGGATGCAAACGATACAACCTTTTTAAAGGGTATATTCAAGAACTAACAAGATACTAACGAGTGAGCAATCACCATCCAAGAGATTAAGAATCCCAACTAGAGAGTGTGGCACCCTTGGGCTTTTTTATCCCAGGACACTGATGCTGACCAAAACAGGTACCTGAGAGGCTGCACTGTACTTAGGCAGCCCTGAACACTAAAAGGCAAAGTGCCACAGTGTCAGAGAGACCAAGTGAACCATCCATCCCCTTGATCTCAATTAAGACCTCAACAAAACAAACCCCAAAAGGAAGGACAGCTTGGAAGAAAACTAGGGAGGGGGACAGGAGGGTTCCTGAAGCTCACAGGCTAGCGGCCCTCGCCTAATCAGCAAGGCCAGGTCAGAGTCTCTCTACCAAAACATGAGGAGGGCAGTTCCTAGGAAAGGCACACAAGGTTCAACTCTGGGGAGCACATGGGCCACATTCAATCACGTGCCACCCCTCCTGCATAAGTGTGCACCCACGCACAAAACAGTAATAATAGAATAACACAGCAAAATTCAGGTAAACACTGAGAGTAGTAAAACTATAATCCCAAATTGAAACAAAAAGAAAGAAGAAAGAAAGAAACAAACAAAGAAAGAAACAGAAAAAAAGAAAGAGAGAGAAAGAGGAAAGGAAGGAAGGAAGGAAGAAAATGTCATTTTTAGGAACTCAAGGCGAACCGATAAAGAATTTTAAGATTAAACTGCTCAGGTAAGACAGATTTCTAAACCATCCTCCACACCAATTCAATGTTTTTCTTTTGTGATTTTTATTTCACTTCGTCTTATCTTACTCCATTCATACTGATAAATTAAACTGCTGGAAAACCGACCAAGTGAAGAAGCCAGCAGCTCCCGGGGAGCAGGTGGTGCATGGATCCTGCAAGGCTGCTGCAGTGAAGCAGGGACATTCCCACCCCCACCCCAGTAACGTGGTAACATAAATTAATACACTGAGCGTCTGGACGACAGTCTGCTGCTGCCCTCGAGCACTATCTGTTTCTTAATTCAACAAGTGGAAGAGAGCTTCCGGGGGTGGAATACACACCTTCTGCTACACTCATTAAGTGTCACCAGGGCCCAAGGTGTACCTCTGCCACCAGGTAACTAAGTCATCTCTGTGCCGCCGAACCACTCAGGGAGACACCAAGCTCCAGAGTCCATCTTGATCGTGCTGGGAGCCAATGAAACAACCCCAACCCTAGACATTTTCCCTTAGGGTAGCCGGCTCCCAGAGTTTTGTGAAGACAGGGCATGTTTAAATAAGGTAGTCTAAGTCAACGAGGGAAAACAGAACCTCACTAAATCAATAATCAGCAATGACTACAATCTTGATTCTGGGAAGAACAAAGCCTGTCTTACTCAGCATTTAGTTCGAGTTTTACAGCTATAGAAACTAACAGTAACCCAAGAGCTCTAGAAGCAGACACTGCAGTGAACCGTCCCTCCCAGGTCTTGTGTGGCCGTGAGGATCAAGCAGACTGACTCACCCTCTGGGATGAGTAGGAAGCAGATGAGAGAATGGTTCAGGAGCTTCTCTTCCAGCAGTGGCGGTGCACACGGGCCATGTGGGGAACGCTCTCCTGTGACCTCCACATCAGTCACCCTCACTCTGTACTGTGTACACCCTTTCCCCTCGCCCTCAAATATCCCAATTTTATAAAGAAATAAGCTTTGAAGAATTGAGTCCTGAGGTGAGAGAGCTTGTAGATGATCCTAGCCAGCCGGGAATGGCCTCTGTGCCTCTAATTCCCACACCCTCTAATCCCTGTATGCTATGTAGGAGTATGCTACAGGTCAGACTCTCTTCAAATTGTGATTCTTAGGTTAATTGCAAAAAATGGTAGAAACCTTTTAGAGGGGAAAATGATTCTCTAATATATAATTAGATCACATCTGTAAATGGAGAATGCTTCTCACAAATTACACTGGAGGGGCAAACTGTAAGTCTGTGGTAATTATTCTGAATTGCACCAGTTACAAAACAAGGATGGTTAAAGTAGAATTAAACTCAGAGCCAGAAAAAGTCTCCTCCTCTCCACCTGAAGTAGCAACTCTCAAAGTTTTAGTATTCTAAATTCTTTGCCTTCCTAACGTTCCTCAGTTTCTCAACCAGAATCATTTTGTTCTCAATTTGCTAAAAGGTTGAACTCACTGGCTTCTTCCACCCATGCTTCCTGGCTACAAAACGTATCAATAATTCAGCAGGATGGAAAAGCTAGGCCACAGCAAACTGCCTGGCCCTGGAGACCCAGACTGGATCTGCTGGCTCCCACACAGGGCATGGAGACGATCAGTCAATATCCGCCCAACACCAAGTCTGACACTTCTCCTTAGGTACCTGTTTAACCAGACCAGTTGTCCTCACTAAGGGTTACCTGCACAACAAAACACCTGAAAGGGAGTAATGGCGGGCTGGAGAGACGGTTCAGTGGTTAGGAACACTTGCTGCTCTTCCAGAGAACTCAGGTTTGCTTTACATGACGGCCCACAACCATCTGGAACTCCAGTTCCAGGCGATCTGACACCCTCTTCTGACCTCTGAGAGCAACAGGCACTCGGGTGGCGCATACGCATAAATGCAGGCCACACTCGTACACATAAAATAACAAATCTTAAAATATATTTTTTTGGCCTTGTCAGTCATCAATGGGAGGAGAAGCCCTTGGTCCTGTCAAGGCTTGATGCCCCAGTGTAGGGGAATGTCAGGGTGGGGAGGTGGGAGGGAGTGGGTAGGTGGGTAAGGGAGCACCCTTATAGAAGCAGGGGGTGGGGGGATGGGATAGTGGTTTCTGGAGGGTAAACCAGGAAAGGGTTTACATTTGAAATGTAAATTTAAAAAATCCAATGAAAGAAAAAGTATTAATATATACACATATGTATATGTATACACACACACACACACACACACATATATATATATATATATATATATATATATATTTTTTTTTTAAGGCAAAAGGGTGCTGATGAATTATACTCACAGAACTAAGGACAACCCAAGCTGTCCAGTCTGCTTAAAAAGTGAGTGGCAAGCAGCACTAAGGCTCAGAACCCAAACTCTGAAAGTTAGACAAAGGACACTTCTTGAATACCTTTGTGAGACTGCCCCATTGTTCAACTAAGGGCACCTGTCCCTGCAATTAGGGCTCTGTATTCCCCTTACAAGTCAATTCACATTGTTATTAGTATCATTTCCTTTTCCATCAGGCTTAATGGCCTGAGGAGAGTACAAACTAAGGAGTGAACGAGAGGGGCGGCACACTTACAATTTCCCCTATAAAATTATGGCAAACTAGAAACTATTTTGTTAATTGTGGGGTCTTGGCGAGATGCGCAAGGAGACACTGTTCATTTTAGGCCAGTTTACTGATTATTAAGGCGACTTCAAGAAAGGGAAAACAATTTAAAACTCTGCCCTAGTTACCACCAGCACCGACAAAACTCCCAGAGATTCAGTATGGGAGAGAATTGGGCACGGGTCATCTCAACTGTACTGTGAAACTTTTCTGAGCTATGAAACAGCTGTCTCATAGATCTAATTATATAGGGAGAAAGAAAAGGAAGGAAGGGACAAAGGGACGAAGGAGATCCACGACTAAATTATTCCAGCAAGAATACTTAGACACTGTCCTTACAACTTCTTCCATTCGTGTCGCAGTATTGCCCCCACTTCACCAAGCCTTTCCAATCCATAAGGCACAACGCATATTAGTCTTAAAAAAAAATCATCTGGGGTGAGGAAATGAGTGAACAGAAGAGTCTACCAACGCATCTTTATTCGAAAATGCCGTGATGTTAGCTAACACCTTGTACGCTGATTTAAAGTATCTGTCGATTAAATGGAGTGTGTCTAGAAAAAGCCCAGAGATCCCGATGCTCAACAAACATGAACGTCCCATCACGGAGTTAAGACTTCTCCCATTCGCTGGCATTAAGACACCTGCGACCTACGGTGCTCATCCCCCACCCCCACCCCCACCCCAGCCCACCCCGAAACGCCGCCTCCCCGGAGCTCCAAACTCTCCAGCAAAACTTTGCAAGGGCGCACCGATTGCTAGGCTTTCCAGCTCCCTCCCTCGCGCCCATCCTCCCCGGGGCTGCTCCAAAGTTCTTGTGACATCCAGGCAATCTTTTTCAGCCGGCGAAGTTTGCCTGGGTCCTGCCCACTCGCGCTCCGGCAGGACGCAACTGAAACTTGCGAGGGAGACACGTCTCCCCGGGGACCGAAACTTGCACGCGGGGTGGCGGGGTTGAGGAGGAGGAAGGCGGCCAAAGCGTTCTGCCTCCCCGGGGGTCTGCACGCAGCGCCGGGCCCTCCGGGTCCCCCCGGCTCGCCCGCGCGCGCCCGCCCGCCTGTCAATCACACCGCATACCCCCCACGCGCGCGCGCAACAAGGCGCGCGGACTCCACGGGAGCTGGCTCCGTCCAGGCCGCGCCGCCGCAGCGTGTCCTCTGCCCGGGGCTGGGAATGGCGGCGGCCGGCTGCCCAGAGCCAATTCAGTCCTAGCCCCCTCGCCTTTAGACCCCGCCAGCCCCTCTAGCAACGGCTGAAGAGAAAAAGAAGTTACCTCCAAACGGTCCCAGCAGCGGCGACGGCGGCCAGTCGCGGGAGGCCGACAGGGTCCGGCGCGGCGGCGGCGGCGGCGGCTACCGCAGTGCCCTCCGCCCCATTGTTTCCCTTCCAGGAGGCTCCCGGCAAAGCCGAGCCCGGGAACCAGGAAGTTCCCCGGCGCGACACCTCCTGCCGCCGCCGCTATGGAAACGGCCCCCGCCTTCCCCAGGGCGGCTCGCCCGGGACCCCGCCTCCGCGCCGCCGGCCCCGCCCGCCTCACCGGCCGCCAACAGTCGCCGCTGCGGCCGCGGCCGCCGCCATCTTGGCGCGGGCGGGCAGCCCCTGCCTTCCCGGCGGCACGTGCGCTGCTCCCGCGCTCCCGCCCGGCGCGCTCCCGCCGGGCTGCAGGGGGAGGCCGACTTGCCCAAGCCCCTCTGCAGGAAGAGGGTGTCCGCGGACCCGGCAGCGCCGGGAGATGGCTCCAGAACTACGCATGGGCTTGGACCAATGCTGTGTCTGACACCTGGGGGCGGGCGACTGAGCAGGGCGCCTTTTGCAGCTGGCCCATCTGCTTGCCAGCCTTCAGACGTTGCCTACTGCACTTGGGTTTCTCTTGGAGTCATCTCCATCCGTGAAGTGAGAGGGAAAGCGTACCTGCTTCGTGGAGTTGTCCCCTGCACGAGCGAATGCTTGCTAGTGTGCGCACAATGAGTCTGTCAATAGAGTGGCGCTGTTCCTGACACAAGGTCACACAGCCAATCTCCAGGCCAAGTGTTCAGATCAGCACGACTTTAAGTAGGCTACCGTGTGCGAGCCTTTTGCTGCCTAAAAATGTGTTCAATGTTCATCTCTGGCCCATCTTTCTCTAGGTCAGCTTTCTTTTTTGTGTGTCAAGAGTTTTAATCTCCACGGACTTCCATTAAGGGATGATGTAAACTTCCCAACACTATAATTTGCTGACAGTTAAATGATTTATTCAATAGAAGCTGCAAAGGTTTGGGTGTTCGAGTAACTAAAAGGCTTCTGTCCTTGTTTCCAGGAACTAGAATTACTAAAGCTGGCAACTGTGCGCTGTTGTTACTCTCTCTTTCCCAGGCTGGTGAAACCTGACACTCATGACTGCGTGCTGTGTGCATTGAGGCAGAGAAGGGAGGCTGAGTCCTGGCCCTTCCTCAGCATGCAGTCTTTAACACCTGTGACTAGTTGGGTCTTAGATGGCCTCTAAGGCCACTTCCAACTCTCAAATGCTGCTTAACCACTTTACAGTGTTGGCGAGGTGGGGCTTTCCAGTGAAACCCACAGCCTTTTGTTCATACACACACACACACACACACACACACACACACACACACACACACTCACTCACAGAGAGAGAGAGAGAGAGAGAGAGAGAGAGAGAGAGAGAGAGAGCGCTTCATTGCCAGTTTAAAGACAATAACATAATAAAAATGTATCCTTTCATTCAGGCCTTTATATTTAAACCAGGTTTGGAAACACAACTTTTGGGGGGTTTTTTGTTTTGTTTATTCTGGTATGTACAAAATGGCACAATTGGTTTGATGAAAATCAGGTCAAAAGTTGGATGGACTTGGGAATTTTTTTCAACACTCAAATATTTCTCTATAAGGAATAGACTTCCCAAATTAGCAAGTCAACAAAGCATTCTCCATTTGTGACAATATCTACTAAGTCTTTGAGGACAACACGTGCACATATGCAAGTACATACATTGTACCCTGAAGATTGCAGGAGTCCTCCAAAAGATGCTCACTGAGTTAAATTGCAATATTTATGCTACCATCTCTAACATACCTTGGGAACCCCACAGAAGCTCAAGAGAATTCATCCAGAAATTTCACTCTAAATACCACAGCCTCAATGAGTTTGAGGGACAATGCTGGACACAAGATTACTTCACAAACTGAAGGAAAAGTTTCCAACGTTTGTGTATGTGAAATCTATATTAGTCTAATACTGTATTCTGGACTTGTCAGCACTATTGGCCCAGCTTCAGACTTAGCAGTCTGTACTATTATGAATATTCAGAAATATACTCAAGAATGAGGGTGGCTAAATTTCACTGACACAAATAGGAATGCTTGTATCTTGGAGTAGAAGTTTAGCAACCCCTGTCCTAAAAAAAAAAACTGCATATTAGGTTTATTCACTCCATGGTTCTATTCTCAATAACATATAATACATATCAAGATGTCCTTCAACTGGGAGAAAAAGGATAAAAGTTCACTGTCAATTACCAAAGGAAATGAAAAGGGGGGTAAACAGTTTGTGTCCCCAATGAAAATATTTCACAAATACCAAACATTTAGAATTATCACATAATGAAGGAAGAGTGACATTTGTGTTTCATTTTTTGGAAGCTATGTTATACTCATGACAATACTTATACAATATTGCCAAAGGTAAAAGTGCATGTTTAAATTTCCCACAAGATACCATAATAACTACAGTCAAGAGTATAATTTGTGGTGAGAACATGAAAATATAGAACATGGGGAAACTTTCAAAAGTAAACTATCCTTAGCTTTCATCGTCAAAACTGTGGATCAAAGGCGCTGCTCCCAGTCGCCTGTAAACTGAGACTTTGCGATGTGGACTATTTGCTATGTAGCCCATTTAAGGTTGGGGAGAAGCTAAACGGCGGAGACTCTGGAAAAACGAGGGTCACCTCACCCCCTACAGTCATTTCTGAAGCTCCCTAGGAATGCTCTGTTGAGTAGAAAAGTCAGTTCCAATATCACTGTGTATAATTCATCATGATAAAAGAAGAAGAAAGCAAATCAGTCAATATCCATGGACCAAATGTCAATGAAATACGTTTTATCCACGTGTCTCCTATTTTTTTTCCTTTAAAAAAAAAAAGTCCTTCAGTTTAAAAGAGAAAATACAGATGAAGAGCCAAGAGAAGGAGGATCACATGGACGGATTATGAGTAGTAGAGTTGCACATATGATGTTGCAAACAGTCTGTTACAACGATCTGGGGTGGTCTCACTCATCGGTGTTCTGTTGCGGCTTGGGAAGTAACCCCCCTATCTTAAGAACACAAGTGCCATGAATTTGGGGAACTTGTCTGTCTTCCGTCCCGTGGTCCAGTTTGCTCTCTGGCCAGAGTGAGCTTCCTCCGAATAAATATAGAAAGAATGAAGAAGGGAAAGATAGTGTAAGGAAAGACTGCTGGAGGAAAGGACACAAGGGTGTATCAACACCCAATCTTCGTATGTAAAAAGCGTCTCATCTTTCCACACACTCAAACCGATCTCGTGACTCAAAAAAAAACCCAAGTTTAGAAACAACTCGTTTTCGACTACAGAAGTTGCCACTCAATGTCTTCCCCTCTTCCCGACTCTTGTAGCATCCCGTTCCTGAATACATAGTAAGACAGTTAACCAGGCTGCCAGGAATCTGAAATGAGGCTGGATCACTCTTCAGATGGGCCACTTCGTGGCTGTGGAGGACTTTCGGTCGGCTGCGCTTCCGTCGGCCATTCTTCAGCTCCCCCACCCCCTCCCGCGTCACCTCCCAGAAGCCACACCATTATTTCTAGGACATGCATTTGTCCATCCTGGCCCGGGGTCTGAGCACGTGCTACGGCACCAGCATGGCGCTCAGAGGACAACTTTAAGGAGTCAGTTGCCTCCCTCTCCCGTGCAGGTCCCGGGGATTGAACCCAGGCCATCAGGACGAACAGCAAGCGCCTTAACCTGTAGAGCCTTCTCATTGGCTCCATTTTTTAACTTCCATGAAATGGATAAAATTAAAATATTATGATCCACACATATATAAGATATTGAAAAATTAAAATATGACTTCCTGACATTTTTGTCTCCATTTTAGTGATAAGAGATCAGCCTTTGTGTACATTGTTATTAAGTTTTGAACTCTGTGGATGTTGTATAGTAGTTAGTTTTCCCAGGAAACCTCCCACAGAACCATGCCTACCAATATTCACAGTTAGCCGCCCTCCTTTTATGTCTGATGGTGCTGTGACTCGGTATGGTGGGAATGAGGCAGAGTGATCTCTAAGATGAGAACAGAGAAGCCTCAAAATTTCTACCTGATTCTCTGAAATCCTTTGTGCACTTTCTCTCCAAATTCAAATAGTGTCAGGGAAGAAACCCAGGCAGCTTCCAGAGAGCACAATAGATAGCCAACCTCTCCTGAGCCCACTGCGAACAGCCGCCAACCTCAACACTGTGTGCCCGGGGTCCCAGCTGAACATCACCCTGATAACCCTAGGTGGTGACCTTTCAGGTGAGCCCAGGTAGCCCAGGGAACCACAGAACAGTGATAAATTTCAGATAGACTTCAGTGTCTCTTGTCACAAACTGCAGGAAAAGTGCAATAAATTTATTAAGAATGAAGTCCTGGACTGGGAAGGTGGCTCAGTCACACACAAATGTGATACCCAAGTTCAGTCCCCAGAAGCCGTGTGAAAAGCCAGGCATGGTGGCACACTGCTAGAATCCCAGTATTGAGAAGTAGAGCCAAGGGCTGGAGAGATGGCTCAGGGGTTAAGAGCACTGACTGCTCTTCCAGAGGTCCTGAGTTCAAATCCCAGCAACTACATGGTGGTTCACAACCATCTGTAATGAGATCTGATGGCCTCTTCTGGTGTGACTGAGGACAGTGACAGTGTACTCACATACATGAGAGTTAGAGACAGGCAGATGCCTGTTCTACCCAACAAAACAAGGCAATGGTTCCTAAGTGACATTCAAAATTAACCTCTGGCATCCATACACTCACACATTGTGCATGAGTCCTCAGACATACATGTACGCCCAAATACACACACACACACACACACACACACACACACACACACACACACACACAAGAAAAAGTTCTAAAGCTATATTTAGCCACATTTCACCTAAAGTTTAATTAAAAAAAATCATAAAAATCTGCAGAAATGCCACGGTCATAGGTCAAGCTATGAAAACAGGATAAAAAAAAGCATATTCTAGAGACTTCAAGGGCACCTTCTTTTACTGAGAAGTTTCTAATTTTGTCTGGGTCTCTGCTTTGAGGTGAGATGATACATGATTGGACTCCGAGAAGCAACATAATGACCTTGATCAAAGTAAATACACAGTACTTTCAATTACGTTTGACTCAGACATGAAATGAGTCCTTGACAACCTACTCTGACTAAAAAGGAAAAGACATAAGGGTCTTAAGCAGCCAGACTCAAGACTCTTGAAAATGAGGCTAGAGATGAAATAAAAATGACTTTTTTTTTATCTGCCTAGCTTGTTCTGCCTGATAATATGCATTGAAAATTACAGGTTCATAATTCTTAATCTGTAATTTTGAAATTCACAAAGGTCTTCAAGTCAAAACATCTTTTAATGTATGTTTGGCAACTGAATGGGGACAACCGACCTTTCTTTAGACTACTTGTGGTTTTTCTTTGGGGATGGTGCTGGTCGGAACTTTTTAGTTTGGTTTCTTCAAGGTGGAAGCTAGCTATATAGTCCAGGCTGGACTTGAACTCCTTTTATAGCCCAGGTTTACCTCAGACTCCAAGCCATTCTTCTGGTGGCTGACTAGTTGTACTTCAAATATTTAGTGTGCTTGAACATAAGACATCATGCTACACCTAATGCATGCCACTCCAGGAGTAATTCATAGTTCACGTCGTCCTAAAAATTAGAGCTTCTGAATTCTGAGCCATCCCTGGCCTCAGACATAAAGGGACTGTGACATAGACCTACATCAACATTACAGTGAAAGTGAGACCATACAAAGTACTCAGCCAGTCTCTCAGAGAGACATCTCTGAGACTGTGTGGCATGCCTGTGTGGTCCTGGGCCCCATATCACTCTGCAAAATAAGTGGGAGAAGCTGCCTCACAGGCTCTTTACGGAACTAAATAAACCATGCACACAAAATGCTTAGCCCAGTGGACGGTACTTGTCTTAGGGGTTTGCCACTGTGAACAGTCACCATGACCAAGGCAACTCTTATAAGGACAACATTTAATTGGGGCTGGCTTCCAGGTTCAGAGGTTCAGTCCATCATCATCAAGGTGGGAGCATGGCAGCATCCAGGCAGGCATGGTGCAGGAGGAGCTGAGAGTTCTACATCTTCATCTGAAGCCTGCTAGCAGAAGACTCCCTTCCAGGCAGCTAGGATGAAGGTCTTAAAGCCCAAGCCCATGGTGACACACCTACTCCAACAAGGCCACACCCACTCCAACAAGGCCACACCCACTCCAGCAAGGCCACACCCACTCCAGCAAGGCCACATCTACTCTAACGGGGTCGCACCTTCTAATCATGCCACTCCCTGGGTCCAGCATACACAAACCATCACAGTAGTAAACACTCAACAAACACCCAAAATTATCAGGAAACCATTCAAATACAAAGGGTCCCGCTCCCCAAAATTTGAAGGGAAATAATATTTCAACAAGGATTTAGTCAGAAAAAAGCAAAACCACTCCAGGTTATTAACAGCAAAATGAATTCAATAAA
Organism: Rattus norvegicus; assembly: GCF_021556685.1. NCBI lineage: Eukaryota > Metazoa > Chordata > Mammalia > Rodentia > Muridae > Rattus > Rattus norvegicus. The sequence continues at coordinate 78,786,421 of NC_141550.1, forward strand.
GGGAATCAGAGCATTTTAAGTCTTTGGAGTGTGTGAAAGGGCAAGAAAGGTCAAAACTTTCCAATAATTCCACATCAGCTGCAGACCCTCTGTTAGGAACCAGGTCAGAAATCAAAGCTAAAGGCAGATCATCATCATCATCATCACCATCATCATCATCGTCATCGTCACCACCATCACCACCACCATCATCATCACCACCATCATCATCACCATCATCACCATCACCATCACCACCACCATTGTCATCATCATCATCGCCATCACCATCATCACCACCATCACCATCATCATCATCATCACCACCATCATCATCATCACTGTGATGTCTTCCCTGCAACTTAGGAGGTAACGACTGTGTGTCAGTGTGCTGGGGCCTAGCCAGCCTCATTCCAAAAATGTGCATCTGCCAAACCCCTCATGTCAACTGCTTCAAAAGCAATGGCATACCCTCACGCCTTCTAGGTGCCATGGGGTGGGGCTTTATACCTTAGCAGATCTGTACTGCCAAGGAACATGGAGAATCACAGCTCCTGGGTGTTCAGCCTTTCTGATACATCTAATACACATCATATCACAGTCACCAAGTTGTTTATGGGATGTTTCATGCACTATGTGTTCAGATGTGCTGACGTCTGTACCTCAAAGATCTGGTCACAGTCCAGCTTGGTATCCTCATTATTATTATGAAACATTTCCAGACTCGGTATTTTGTAAAACTACGTTCCCCATCATCTTCTTTTTTTTTTTTCTTTTGTTTTTTTTTTTTCCGGAGCTGGGGACCGAACCCAGGGCCTTGCGCTTGCTAGGCAAGCGCTCTACCACTGAGCCAAATCCCCAACCCCCTCCCCATCATCTTCTGATTGGTCAATAAAGAGCTGATCAGTCTACAGCTGGGCAGGAGAAAATAAGGCGGAACTTCTGTGTCCTGAGAGAGAAAAAGAGGGTCTCAGGTGGGTATGTGGGGGGTTGGGGTCAACAGGAAGACATGGTGAAAGAAGGATGTGTCAAAACAAGACTGAAATAGCAGGTAATGCCACGTGGCTGGGAGGTAGTCCAGGCCAGCAGAGTTAATTAATTAATAATTAATTAACTAGTATGACGTTCTCCATGTCATTACTCGGGAACAAGAAGGGGCACAAGAAAGCCCTGTACTTTTTTATATCGAGTGAAACAATTTATGTAGGTAGACTAGTTTGATTCTCTCTTACAGTGCTAGGGCTCAAACCCGTACCCTCACATGAGTGAGGCAAGCACATTCCCCAGTCCTCAGCCCCAGCATAGAATTTTCCACAAAAGCCCTGGGAGTGAGGGGCTTCCTGATATGTCTGCTTGGGCAGCAAGAGACTCAAGGCTCTCTATTCCACACCTAAAGCAGGTGGCTGAAGGGAAGTTCGTCTGCCAATCAACGAGTCTGTGTGTCAAGAGAAAAGATGCATTGCTATTAAACATTCCATTTAATACCCCAAGATCAAATAATTCTCCCTGTCAAAAGCAAATCTTCATTCTGTTATGCATTACCACTTCCAGGTTGCCTTCCTTTAAGTCGACCCATCCCTATGTAAATAAATTTAACAGAGACATTTTTGAATAAATATCTAAAGCGAAATGCAAATCGCAACCGTAGAACGAAAGTGTCACGTCGTATAGAGGATAAAAAAAAATAAAAATGAACACACTGGAAATAAAACAATATCAAAACCAGTTAGTACGAGAGCCCGATGCCTACTCCCGCTGTTAAAAAGAGAGGTTCCTGTGCGTTAGAGACGTTGGTTGTTGTCTTGGGCAGGCTTTGTGTTGCTGTGAAGAGACACCATGACCAAAGCAACGCTTACAAAGAAAAACATTTAATCGGGGCTGGCTTACAGGCTCAGAGGTTCAGTCCGTTATCATCATGGCAGGACGTATGACGGAGTGCAGGCAGACATGATACCTGAGAGTAAATAGGAAGTGGCACCTGGAGCTACAGGCAGCAGGAAGAGACTGAGTCACTCAAACCTTTGGGGCCTCAAAGCCAACCCCCAGTGACACACTTTCTCCAACAAGCCACACTCCTCCCAATAGTGCCCCTCCCTATGTACCTATGGGGGCCATTTTTATTCAGATCACCACAGTTGGCAAATATCCTATCGCCAGTTGGTTTATTGGTTCCTCAGACGATGCTTTCCCCAGGACTAAAAGGAAAAATCACGGTCCGTGAAAAACCAAAGCCATCGCTATCACTAGGAGAGATAATGGTGTTTGAAGCCTTGACCGTCTTCCCTACCACAACAGGCCCTACCTATGTTTCAGGTAACACACTTCCGATTTACTAGGTTAGCTGAGGGTCAGGACATTGAGTGGTGCCACTTAGGAAACTACTCAGAAGTTGGTGTCGCGTTATGCCAGTAGGCTTTCCTTGTGCTAACTCAGTCATGCACAAGATCGTCACTGTCCTTGGGCTACAGTTCATGTGACATAAAACCAACTATTGTGAGGGGACTTTATATTAGCGTTCAGGACACTCCTAGTGTGTAACTACTTTCTCTAACATTTGTCCCCCAAAAAGCCTGTACCCCATGCTCACCTCACCTGTTCTGTCCTTTCCCACGAAAACATAGGCCCTGGCAACCTCTAATCCACTTCCTGTGATATGGGACCTGGTATTCCCTAACACATCATATGGGACCATTGCTTTCCCTAACACGTCTTTGGGGTTCATACCCATTGTGGCTTGTATTGACACTTCCTTTACATGGGCAATTATATCACAACTGGTTAGTATATGTAAGGCTGACCATTTGGATTTTCCTGTCGTTGGGCTATCGTGAAAATTGCTATTATAAGCTTTTATGTATTTGCTTGAGTAATTATTCCTCATTATTTCAGGAATGTGCTTAGCGGTGGAATTGCTGGGTCCTGTTGTAACTTTATGTTTAAGGAGGGACTTTCTAAGGGGACACCAAACTGTTTTTACAATGGCTTTTTATTCCCACCAACCGTGCAGTAAGTTTCCAATTTCTCCACATCCTCCACAAACACTTGTTATTGTCTGTTTTCACGGTTATAGCCATCCCGGTGAGCACGAAGTGGTATCTTGTGGTTTGATTTGCATTTCCCTAATAACAAGTGATATCAAGCATCTTTCATGTGCATATTACTGTTCTAAGTAACTTCTTGGAAAACTGTCTACTCCAGTTACTTGATCATTTTTTTAATTGGGTTGCTTGAATCTTTATTGAGTTATAAGCGTTCTTTGTGGATTCTCTCATTGCGTATACAATTTGCAAATACTTTCTTCCACTCAACAGTTTACTATTTCATCTTCTTGATAATGCCCTTTGGTGGACGATATCTTATTTTTCTGACATTCAATTTATCTATTTTTTTTTTTGCTTTGTTATATTTTTAGCATCACTTCTACTGGCCTATTGTCAAATCCAAAGTAAAACACCTTTAAAGTTTTACGATACTTTAAAGTTTTATAAATATAAAGTTTTATAGACCAGGCTGACCTCGAACTCACAGAGATCCTCCGCTTAAAAAAAAATAAATAACAAATAAAAATAAATATAAAGTTTTATGGCCCTTATATTAAAATAAGACTTTTAAGCTACGTAATTTCCATAACTAAGGCAAATCCATTGACCCAGATTAACTCTATAATGACAGGAATTTACCCATGCTTGACGCTGTTTCTTTAATAAATGAGTTTGCTCAGGCAAGAATATGAGCAAATCACTATGGTGGCTTCTGCACCAATCTGTATTTATAGTTATTCACATCATATATTATTCCTGTGGGTAAGCAGGAAGAGTACAGAAAGTGACCCAGTGCTGAGGCCAGACACGACCCCCGGTTTATGGGATGAAAGGCAGGAGGACTGTAAATAATAACAAAACCACCTCAAACTCATCTAAGCAACAAAGATGGTTGGTGTCCAACACCGGTGAGTTTCACAGATTCTGATCTTCTACCAGCTTCTTTCTCGGCCTGCGCTTGGCATCTCCACTCCTCCAAGATGGCGGCTAGTGATTTCCACAGAGTCCTGGGCCTCCTTGACCTCATTTAGAGAAGGCAAGCAACTCCCAGCAAAGGTTTTCCTGTGTCTGGATTCTGGCGTGCACGAACCACATCCCTGCACACATCAACAGGCACGATCTATGTATATGTTAGCTGCTCCTCTTTGTCCTCTTTGGGCTTCCTTCATATGGGAGATGCTTGTTTCTCAGATGATAAACTGAGAAGTGACGAAAAAAATTGGTTAAGGAGCTAGCATACTGTGCCTCAAGGTCACTGAAGAGGTCTTAACAGGAGAGATGGGACTGTCTGCTCACAGAGCAGCAGAGTGCTAAGGTCCATTTCTTTTATATAAAAATAGAGATTAATCATCCATTTTAGCTGGACCACTGGTGTCAGGTGAAAATCAGTAATCCAACAAGGGTAACTTGAGAGCACATCATGGAACGCTTCAAATGCCTGAGTAAGGAGTTTAGATTTAGTTCACTGGGCAATAGATAGAAAAAGAATATGACTTACTCTCTGTGGGGAAAATTTGCTCTAAAACTGGTAGGGTATTTTTAATTCGCTACATGCTGTATCTTGACATTTAGTAAGCTATATTCATTACTCGTTTAGTAAACAATCATTTATTGAACACTTACTGATGCCCATCTGTGTTGTACTGTGTTGGCAGTAGCTGGTCATTCAGGATCAATAAAACAGCAAAGCTGTTACTCCTGAGGGACTTGTAGGATTGAGACTATGACAGATGATCAGAGTCTGATGTCTCATCTGCTTTGGAAGGTGTTACGTTCTGGGCTGAGCTTGCCAATGGACAAGCAGGATAAAAAATCACTGCCAGCAAACCAGGTCCCAGCATCTCAGGGACCAAGCACTTCAAGAGAAGTTACTCTATAGCCCTAACTGGGTGACACAGTGAGACAATCTGAGGGTCTTCTTTACCTCGGTCTCAACACAGCCATTTTTAAAGCGGATGGAGGACAGGGAGAGAGGAAGAGCTGAGATAACCAGTTACCTCCGTGGACATATATGTTCATGCTACCAAGTCTGAAGACTTGAGTTTGATCCTCCATACACATAATAGATGGAAAGAACCAACTCCTGCATGTTGTCCTTTCATACATGAACAGAGTAGACTCATAATTTAAAATCTTGGGGCTGGGGATTTAGCTCAGTGGTAGAGCGCTTACCTAGGAAGCGCAAGGCCCTGGGTTTGGTCCCTAGCTCCGAAAAAAAGAACCAAAAAAAAAAAATCTTTCCCTCCCCTACCTTCCTTTAGGACTTTAAATCAGGCCCTTTTCAGGCCACAAGGGATAGGGCTTAGCATATCTGTAAGCCAGGGCTCAAGAGCCCAGCATTTGGGAGGCTGAAGCAGAAGGAGCTCAGGTTCAAGGCTAGCCTGGGTTACATAGTGAAACCCTGTCCCAAAACAAGCAAAATAAATCAAAATAAACAAAAAATGTTGAGGATAAATTCAATGTTAAAGATTCTGACCATAACAAAGTCGCCAATACATAAAGTTTAAAGCTGTGTTTCTCCCTGTCAACCGCATGTTTCCTAATGTTTAAATCTGACCATGTCCTTTACCTGCCCACTTGGAAGTTCAAAATCAGTCCCATGGAAAGCTGTCAATGAATGACTAGTGGGCTAAGTAAATGACAATTAAATTCAGAGCAAGTCTTGCATGATAGCCCTTCGTTATAATAAGCTAGTCTACTGCTCTCTAATAAAGATGCAGAACAAATATCTCTTGCCCCATACGATCTTTCCAGGTTTGGTGACACATTATAAGTTTACATTTTTGTCATCTGGCAAGAAGACAAGAGAACCACTGGTGTCCATTATGTCACTCCTCTGTAGGATTTATGGGGGACCCATAGTGCCCAGGATGAGTGAGGAACATTTTCAAGGTGACCCATGGTGCCCAGGATGAGGAAGTTACATTTTCAAGGTAGAAAAATGAAAGACAGGCAGAGTAATTATATATCATCTGTTTAACTTTGATACTTGGGAAATACCGGGATAATCTTTTCAATAATTCATTTGTAAATATCCAGAGGAGAAAAGGGGAAGTACTGAGGGGCAATAATGCGGATCTGAACACGCTGTGCAAGAGCAATTTAATTTTCGCATATGATGTTGTGGCAGGCTATGCTGGCAAAGAAGGAGAAATAGCTGTCATCAACTCTCTTCAATAGATTCCAGTGTGATATTACTGCCAATAAGCTGAGACGACGGCACCCAGCTGAAGAGCGGCCAATTTCAGATGTGTGTGTGACACTCGTGTCAGCCATTTCTGAAAGAAAAGCATAAACACCCTTTCCAAAGAAGCACTCAAAATCAACCTTTACAACTGTTGCAGGATCTAGAGCAAAGAAACAAATCTACATAAAAACCTCTCTTTTCACTTCTCTTGTATCAAGATCCTGAAATGCAACAAGATTTGCCTTGCTACACTAACTTAATAGAGGGATTGATACTGCTACACTAACTTAATAGAGGGATTGATACTGCTAAGACCAGCAGTGACCTCTCCTGTATGTAACCCTTTATAGATAATGCAAGAACTCTGTCTTTAAAGAAAGCTTATGAACACACACACACACACACACACACACACACACACACACACACAGCAGTGTGGAAGCCCGTGTTTTTGTCGTGCCATTTTGATGTCCTTCCTCTAAAAAGAATATTAATCTGAAAAGACATCTTCCAAAAAAATATGTTCCATATTTTTATTTTTTTTATGACAGGATTTCTTGTACGTCCCTCTCTAGCCTTAAACTCACCACATAGCTAGGATTACCTGTAAATATCTGAACCCCAGTGTCCACCCACCACCACCCCCCTGTCCCCATCCTCCAACTCCCACCCCCCAACCCCCCAACCCCTAACCCTTATCCCCCACCCCCAATGGCTGCCAAGTGCCAGGATTCCAGGTGTGCGTCCTCTGCATGGTTTACCTGGTGATTAACCAGCTGAACTGCATTTGTTTTTAAATAAGCAGAAGATTCAAATTAAAAGTGTGTGTGTGCATGTATGCATGGGGTTGGGGATTTAGCTCAGTGGTAGAGCATTTGCCTAGCAAGCGCAAGGCCCTGGGTTCAGACCCCAGCTCCAAAAAAAAAAAAAAGAAAAGAAAAGAAAAAAAAGTGTGTGCATGTGTGCATATGCATCCAGACACACTCAAGCCTAAGAGTTACTTACTGTCCTCCTTGTGTATAAGGGAAGATTCAAGTGGAAGAGAAGGTGATGGGCAGGGACACCTCACATCTGTCACCTGAGTTTCACTTCCCCTTGGGGTTTTCTGTGGTTGTCGGACAGCTCTGCAAACACTTCTGACTTTCTGCCTTGTTTGCAGACAGCGGGACCACTTGCTAGCCACTGTGGGTTGGGATGCTACCCTGTCTGCTCTGTTGGGAACAGAACATGGCTGATGTGATTTCTTATGTGGAACACTGAATGGTGGTGTGAGACTACCTAGATTTCTCTCTCCATCTCCCTTCCTCCCGTTCTCTGTCTCTCTCTGCCTCTCTGTCTGTCTCTTTCTCTCTCTGTCTCTCTGTCTCTCTCTCTCTCTCTCCCTCTCTCTCTCTCTCTGTCTCTCTCTCTGTCTCTCTCTCTCTCTGTCTCTATCTCTCTCTGTCTCTCTCTGTCTCTCTCTCTCTGTCTCTCTCTCTCCCTCTCTCTCTCTCTGTCTCTCTCTGTGTCTCTATCTCTCTCTGTCTCTCTCTCTGTCTCTCTCTCTCTGTCTCTCTCTCTCTGTCTCTCTCTCTGTCTCTCTCTGTCTCTATCTCTCTCTCTGTCTCTCTCTCTCTGTCTCTCTCTCTCTGTCTCTCTCTCTGTCTCTCTCTCTCTCCCTCTCTCTCTCTCCGTCTCTCTCTCTCTGTCTCTCTCTCTCTGTCTCTATCTCTCTCTCTGTCTCTATCTCTCTCTCTGTCTCTCTCTCTCTGTCTCTCTCTCTCTGTCTCTCTCTCTGTCTCTCTCTCTCTCCCTCTCTCTCTCTCCGTCTCTCTCTCTCTGTCTCTCTCTCTCTCTGTCTCTATCTCTCTCTCTGTCTCTATCTCTCTCTGTCTCTCTCTCTCTGTCTCTCTCTCTCTCTGTCTCTCTCTCTCTGTCTCTCTCTCTCTGTCTCTCTGTCTCTCTCTCTCTGTCTCTCTCTCTGTCTCTCTCTCTGTCTCTCTCTCTCTGTCTCTCTCTCTCTGTCTCTCTCTCTCTCTCTCCCTCTCTCTCTCTCTGTCTCTCTCTCTGTCTCTGTCTCTCTCTCTGTCTCTCTCTCTCTGTCTCTCTCTCTCTGTCTCTCTCTCTCTGTCTCTATCTCTCTCTGTCTCTCTCTCTCTCTCTCTCTCTCTCTCTCTCTCTCTCTCTGTCACAACTGTGCTCCAGATGGTAGCGGATACCTCAGCATTAGTTAGAAAACACTGTGGAGTGGGAAAGCCCAATTGTCCGGCAGTGACTAAAGTATAACATAAAGAAAGCTAACCCTTTTTTGCTACTAAAATTTTGGTGATCGTTTGTTAGCACAGTAGAACTTAGCCTATCCCAACTGATGCAACAGAATTCTTATTATTTCTAATATAATTCTGATAATTGATTTTTTTGTAACACTGAATCTCAACATTGACCAAAAAAAAAAATTAAGACCCTGTTGTCATACTTGATAGACACTGAAACTTTAAAAATTACATCAAGGGAACTAAAGAGATAGCTCGGCACTTAAGAGCACTTGGTGTGTGTAATGAACCTTGTAAAAAGAAAATGCCTTTTAGACATGTGGAAATAGCATAGTCAGGATCCCCACCACACCCAAGGCTACATCTGATAAGCAGAACTCAGTAACATCACTCACTCGAGATAACCAGACACAGTCCTGGAACCCATGACATCCACCGGGCAGTACTAGCAGGGACTAAATGCTCTACACATATGGCGAGATGCCACCTGGGTCTGCCCTGTGGCTGGGGAGTCTCCCCCCAGGATCAGGACCCTCAAAGTAGAGACTTTTGTTAGAGACTTGACCTTCAGCTAAGGTATGCCGCACAGAGCAGCCTTGGGGAGATAGGCTTAGGACCACAGTTAGAAACTTAGAGCGTGAAAATTGTGTGATGACTTTCAACACAATAAAATGTAACTTTTGTGGTACTGACTATATGTATCTACTTTCTTGCTCTCCACGGTGCTCTTACAGAGGACCTGGATTTGGTTCCCAGCACCCACAGGATAGCTCACACCCGTTCCATATTCCCAGTTCCAGTTCCAGAGGACCTGACACCCTCTTCTGATCCACCAGGCACACACTTGGTACACAGACGTACAGGCAGGCAAGACACCCATGCATATGAAACAAAATAAATAACCTGAAAAATTTAAATGACATTAGTAGCCAAGCATGGTGTTACCCACCTATAATCCCAGCATTCAGAGGGAGGAAGAGGATCAGGTATTGGAGGACGACCTTAGCTACAGAGCAAAATCTTATCTCAAAATGACAGTGGTGTCAAGATGGCTCAGTGAGGGAAGGCCAAGCCCTGTGTACTGAGTAACCCCAGAAACTCAAGTGCTGGAGGATAAGAACCAAGTCCCACAAGTTGTCCTCCAACCTTGACACACATAGACACTGTAGCACGCCTATATCCATATACAATCAATCAATCAATCAATCAATCAAATATCAATAAATGCAATAGGCAAGGACAGATAGATACAAAAGGTGCAGAGAATAAACAAGAGTCAGACCAAAGGAAGCTCTTGGACAAGCTTCCTCATCTCCTCCAAGTACTGTGCTTTGGGGCTGGAGAGATGGCTCAGCGGTTAAGAGCACTGACTGCTCTTCCAGAGGTCCTGAGTTCAATTCCCAGCAACCACGTGGTGGCTCACAACCATCTGTAATGGGATCCGATGCCCTCTTCTGGTGTGTCTGAAGACAGTGACAGTGTACTTATATACATGAAGTAAATAAGTAAATAAATAAAATAAGACCTGTGTTTCTTCAACAACCAAAGCCTCACTATATGAATTTGCACTCCAAGATCTCAAGGAGCACAGGACGACCCATTTTCTTGGCTTACATTTGTCCAAAACCAGAATCTATTCTGCATGAGAACATTATTGGGACTCAGAGGAGACAGGACGGTAGGAACGATGGGAGAGCCAACCCTGGAAAGCATACGAGGTGTAGTTTCTACTCACCCAGCTCTCTGAGAGCAGCTAAGACTGCCAGCAGCCTCCTGCAGACACAGGCAGGCAGAGGGTGAAGGCACATGCATGGACCTACCAGCTCCAGACCCTCTTACTGGTCAAATGTTAGCCTTACAGGTTAATAAACTGCACAGTTAGATCCATACAAGCCTAGGCGCAGAGGGGAGTGGCCTCTACCTGGCCATTCACAGACAGCCCGGAGATGAGAGCGCAGGTGTAAGATCAGGGGTCCCCTGACATCAAGTTGGTCAGAATCCACACACGATTCTTTACCTATGTCTAGACAGGTGAGGCTGAGGAGAGACAACTGCCTGTTTGAAAGCACTTAGGCCTTGTTCTAGAGTTTCCCATCAACCCCTGCATGTCATCCCCTTACCTTCCAACATTTTTATTTCCTTAGTTTTTGGGTTTCCATTGCTTGAAGAATTTGTTAGCATTGAAAGTCTTTATTGTCTGACACCGTGGAAGCAATAGCTGGCACACTGTAATTCTTCTCTCAAGATATTTCTGTATGTGCCTAGCCTTACAGAGACTTGAAGGCCAGGGTGGGGGTATGCCCTTCTCAAAGAAGAAGGGGAGGGGAGAATGGGGGAGGGATTGTAGGAGGGGATGACAGGGAGAGGGGCAGTGAGCACGATGTAAAATGAATATGTAAAAAATTAATTAATTAATTGAATTTTTAAGAAAGACATTCCTTAAATTTTTAAACTTTAGCATACAACATACTGGGATTCATTATGATATTTCTATACATGTGGATCATTGTATTTTGCTCATAATCATGCCCTGTTATTATTAGCCTCTCTTTTCTCCCCTTAAATATTTATCTTGACATAACTCCTAACACAGGAAAATTTACATGGGAAAAACTACAAAGAATTCCTATAGATTCTTTACCCAAATAAATGGTGTCAACATTTTAACACATCAGCCTCTCTCTCTCTCTCTCTCTCTCTCTCTCTCTCTCTCTCTCTCTCTCTCTCTCTGCGCGTGTGTCTCTCTGTCTCTCTCTGTGTCTCTGTCTCTGTCTCTCTTTGCTAGAGTTGGAATGGGAGGCATTAAAGTTGTTTTTAAATGGGACCTCATGTTAGCTCAGGCTAGCCTTGAACTTGCAATGTAGCTGAGGATGGCCTTAAACATCTTGCCTCTATCTTCCCAATGTCTAGTTTATGTAGTTCTGGAGATCAAACCAAGGCTTTGTGCACGCTAGCGAGGTGAGCACTCTGAGACATATCCTCGGCTCATGATCCCTTCTTGTGATGTTTGGGATGGAATCCCGGGCTTTAAGTATACCTGGCATTTGAGCTACCATTGATCTATGTCCTCAAGCTGTTCTGAACCATTTGTGAGTAATTTAACATCGCGCTCCTTTGCTATCAAGCACGCAAATACCTGCACACGCTTGGACATAGCCACAGGACAACGATCAAATACAAGAAATTTAAAACCCAGTCCAACAAGCGGCTCACAGTCCAATAGCATCCCTTCTCCCAATAAGGTGCATTGCTTTGTTTTGAGACAGGGTCTTGCTGTGAAGCCCGGGTTGGCCTCCAACTCACAATCATCCTGCCTCAGCATCCCAGATGCTAGGATTACAGCCATTGTGCATCATGTTCCGATTTTAAGAAGGCCTGTTAAACAAACTCCCCCTCCAGGAGCCAATCCACGGCAACACAACGAATTTAGCGTGTATGTTTCTTCACTGTTCTGAGACCCAGGATGGTTGGTTCCTTAGCTTTCTCTTCTGGCATTGATCCTTGGAGAAGGCAAGCTTGTGTTTTAGAAAGGCCCATCAGTTTAGATTCATTTGCCGATTTGTCGTTATCCGATTCATAGGACAGGGTTTCAGATTTTTATCAACTGTGGCTTGCTAAGCACAGAGCTGCAGTCACTTTGATAAGAACCTGCACTTCAGCGCTCACATCCCATCTCTAGTCCCTCCCTTATGATGTCAAAACTCTTGTGCCAAGGGGTTCCTGGGACCCCAACTCCTTCTTTGCTCCCTTCCCCCCTAGCTCCACACAAAAGGCCACACTTTTTTTTAAACTCTTGCCCAGGAGCTCAGCCCTAGACAATTTCATACTTGAATGGCAAAACTGATTAAGAAATCCCATCCTTATAGCTTCCTGAAGGCTAGCTCTTAGCACTCACAAGACTGGAAGACAGTGTCCCATTTCAGGGGAGACCCAGAAGTTATCACTCGAGAAGAGCCTCCATCCTGGATGGTTCGTCACTCTGATCACGTGCTGTCACAGTCACCAATGGCGTGGCCCATTCCGGGACAGAGACCAGAGACAAACTTCTAATTCCAAAAGACAAAGGGGGTCTTTAATGAAACACTAATCAGAGTTTTCTGTTGTCCAAAAGAAGATCTGGCTCCTCTCAACCGCTTCTCTCTGCCATGGGCAGCAGTTAGTCAAGAGATGTGCAACCAATCAAAATGCTAAGAATAAGACACCGAATGTTCAGCCCCAACCAGAACATTGAGATTAACCCTCTCGGCACTAAGGCTCAGGGAACACTGCAAAAGGAGAAGGCAGGGGAAAAAAATGGAAGAAGGGAGAGATGGGGAGGATTGCTGTGAAATGCTGTTTCTAGACAGGACGTGGCTATTGCAATCATGCTCACACAGCAGCTGTAGTTACCTTGATGAACCTACATGAAATCAAAGCGGCTGACGTCCTAGTGTGGATGGAGCAGAAAACCTCCAGCCCCCACTCCTTACTGAGGAGCTGCTGGCCATAGACAGATCCTGCGGGAAGGAAAATCTTTCTATTGGGGATGTGGCCATGTGTAGGTTCCTGTGCCCCAGTGGATGGCCCCAAACCCATGCACAGATGAGCAGCATTAATCGGACTTAATGGGTAGATGTGAATCTGGGAGGGAGTGCGCTAGAGAGGAAAATGGAGGGTAAACACCATCATATTTCATTGTACACATGTATTAAATTAAAAAAAAGAAAAAATAAATACAACCACTTGGAGGGAAGGGGCTAAGATACTAAAAGTAGGAAGTTTAAAATGTAGGGATATATGGGTCCATGGTCAGTGATTAATAAAGATCACTCTCATCACATCAGTTAGAGAAATATCCATAGGTAAAACATATCCAATCGAGTGATGTTGATCCCAAAGATAGGAGGAGAGAGATCATCACCCAAATCACTATGGCCAGATTTATTAAAGCAATTAATTAAAACAAACTCTTTTTGTTCTTGTACACAGACTGTCTCCTCCTAAGGTGGGGTTTGAGAAGTCAGCCTTGGATGTGAGGAAGGTAAGGCTTCTGTAGTTTAGGAGTGAGGGGATTTGGGCAAATAGGTAGGGTTACAGGAGCAGAACGCCATAGCAAGTTGGTCCTAACAACTTCGGGAAACTAAGACACGATTGCAAGGTAGGCATAGCAAAGTAGTCCTAGGCGGCTATAGAATCTGGTCAGTCAAAGGTAGGGTTGCGAGATGGTTATAAACAACTTTTTAAAACAAAGACGTTGTGGACTGCCCTGGTGCTGTTTGTATTTTGATGTTAATTGTGCTTCCTCAAGAGGGGCTGCCCCGGTGAGGAGCGGATGGCATACTCAGGTGATTTCATGGGAACCCGTCCCATTTTAGCTGGTCAAACGGATGTTAGAGCCTGTGATTGGGCAGTGGAAGGGAAAGGTGGGGCTGGAAGTTTTAGAGAGGGAGAGAGAAGCGGAGGAGGCGGAAATGAGGAGATGGAGGAGAGAGAGGAAGGCTGAGGCAGAAGAGGTGGAGCAGAACCACATGGCCTGCAGGAGCCACAAGTAGCAAGGGAGGTCAAAACTGGGGATAGAGCAGTGCAGTGGTGAACCTGCCCGAGCTAATATTGTGACCGAGTTGTGTCTTCTTTGCATGCTTGTTGGGGTTGGAGATTTACCACAACACAAAGACATGACTGCCATTCCTGGAGATGCAGCACAGAACCATTGGTAGCTAAGGTTACAGGAGGCCAGTCCTTGAGAAACAGAGGGTTAGCCATAAACAGGAACGAAGCTAGTTTCCCTTTATTATAAGATGGCTTTTAAGCTCACGATGGTTCTTCAGTAAAAGCAAATTCAGTTTTCATTGGCTATCAGTTGAGGACTCATCGGTCTGAACCGAAGACTGTGAGCTGCTTGCCTTGCTCACCCTGTTCTTCCTTCCTGGGATGTTCTAGTGACATCAGCATCATGTCTAGGTAAAACAGCTCAGCTCCCGACCGTCCCTACAGAGAAATGGCCAGCAGCGTGCAAACGAAACACCGATGCCAGCTTCTTGTCTTCCCAGGCCTTTCTCCTGTCTTTGAACCAGAAACAGACACCTTCACGGGTCCTGCAAGCAAGCACTCTACCTGCACCTTTGTAGGATCCCTCAGCTTATAAAAGCAGAAACAGAAGAAGGTGGGGCATTAATTACATCAGCGTGAGCCACGCTGTACCAGATGGCCGACCCTTGGTTTCTGTAACACCTGAGAAAAAAGTACCATTCTGTCTGGTTTTAACCAACTCTTAACTGACAGAAGAGTTGATTATATAACTCGGATGTGCCTTCCTCATAAGTCTGAATGTTTATGCTATGTCTGTGACCATGGGGGACATTGGGTTTTGAAACTTAACACCTAGGGGAAACTCAGGCAATCAAAGATATTACAGCAACGCTCACAGTTTGACTTTACGTTTTATTGATGAGTCACCAAGATGCCTCTGCGCAAACAGATGATTCTAACTTTTGCATAGATATCCAGTTATTTACTTTCTTTTGCTGTGCTTTCTGGGCTGGAATTTCGTCACCAAGCAATGCCCCCAGCTTCACATTAAAAGGCAAAACAAACGAAACAAAACCAACTTCGCGTTCCTAGAAGTATCTGTTGCTGGGACTGACTTGAAAACAGTGTGTTATGTGTGCTACATCATGGGTGTCATATCTTCGAGTATGTGAGCTCAGTGAAAGAAGCCAGCCACTGGTCAAATACTCCAAAATCCTGTTAGATAAGGCACCGAGAGTTGTCAGAGATGGGAACAGAAGGTAGAAGAGTACTAGAGACTAGACACGGTAGGGTTATTGATCAGAGGTGGGGTTATTATTTAGAGGCCAGGCTATTGTTTAATGGGTACAGACTTTTAACTGGCAAGATGGAAAAGCTCTGAAGATTGCTTACATCATCACATTTAATACTGCTGAGCTGTATGCTTACAAACGGGCAAGGTAGACCATAGGTTGTTTTTTTTTTTTTTTATTAATGTATTAAGGCAAACATACTCACTCTCCTGGTTTTCCTCACTTTTCTCCATCTCTGTGGTAGACTATTGATCCCCCACCCACCTGTTAAACGCTATGTTGCTATGTTCTTTACGTCTTCCCAGAACCCAAGAGCCAAGTACTCCAGAACCCTTTATGGTCCTTTAGGCCCCAGCTCGATGAACTCTGGGTTGTGACCCAAGTGGTGCTAACTACCTGAATGTGGAGGTTGCATACATTTGGCAACAGTTAGAGGACTTTGAATTCTCGATGACCAGGATTCCATTAGAAATAAAACCCAAAATGATTGTGAGGCGTTTGTGGCACTGCTTGCCTGTGTTAGATTCTGTGACGTCATTGTTGCCCGGGGGGTGGGGGGTGCTGGACGCATCACAGGCACACTCAGTTATGAGCACTGCTGTGAGTTGCAGCGCTTTTACCGCACAGCATCCATACGTACCAAACAGTATGTCTTTGGAGGCTACTGGGCAAAACCCCTTGATCTTTAAAATTACTTCCAGTTACTGACTTGAGTTTCATTTAAAAAAAAAAAAAAGACAAACCACTCGATGAGTTTTGACTCGGGGTAAGACAGAACTTCCAGCAATCGTAATGTTTAAGTAATGCAGCATTCTCGGGGGCAATGATTATAAAAACCACAACATCGGTCAACTCTGAAAACGTTGAAGATGCTCTCCGACCTGCTGTCTTCACAAGGGTTACTGTCGCTGTGATAAAACACCATGATCAGAAAGCAAGTTAAGAAGAAAAGATGTGGGGTTGGGGATTTAGCTCAGTGGTAGAGCGCTTGCCTAGGAAGCGCAAGGCCCTGGGTTCGGTCCCCAGCTCCGAAAAAAAGAAAAAAAAAAAGAAGAAAAGATGTATTTGGCTTATAGTTCCATATCACTGTTCATCATCCAAGGAAGTCAGGACAGAAATCCAAACAGGACGGGGACCTGGAGGGAGGAGCTGATGCAGAGGCCATGGAGGGGTGCTGCTTACTGGCTTGCTCATCATGGCCTGCACAGCCTGCTTTCTTATAGAACTCAGGACCATCAGCCCAGGGAGAGCATCACCTACAAGGTACTGGGCCTTCTCCCACCAATTACTAATTGATAAAAGGCCTTACAGGAGGCATTTTTTTTTTAAATAAGATTCCCTCCTTTCAGATGATTTAGCTTACGTCAAGTTGACATAAAATTATCCAGCATATCTGCAGTACCAAATATTCAGTCAAGATTTGATACTTGCTTGCTTTTTCCTCCCTTCCTCCCTCCTTTCCTGCCTTCCTTCTTTCCTTTCATTCATTCACTCCTTTCTCTCTTTCTCTATAGTTCTCTTCTGACCTCGAACTCACCAAGAAAACCTGTCCAGCCCCAAACTCACAGAAATCCACTTGCCTCTATCTCAAAGTGCTAGAGTTAGAGACATGTTCTTTCAGGCCTGAAGAGCTTTAATTCCTCATGTAAGTGTAAACAAACACATTGTCTCCTTTGTGTATGTATATTGTGCTTGTTTTCAATACAAGGTAAAACTGTATTTATATCAAAGAATCATCTTTAAATAAACACCCGTCATTATCAGTGAATATGTCACTTGTAAGCTGTCTTAGGGTTTCTGTTGCTGTGATAAAACACTATGACCCTAAACAACTTGGAGAGGATAGCGTTTATCTCGGTTTGCAGTTCCACATTCGGGTATCACTGAGGGAAGTCGGGACAGGGACTCAGAAAGGATAGAAGCCCAGAAGCAGGAGCTGATGCCGAGGCCACAGAGGGATGCTTCCTCATGTTCTTTCCAGCTGGTTTCCTACAGCGCCCAGGACCACCAGCTCAGGGGTGATGCTGCTGATGGTAAACTGGCTTTCCTTTATCAATCATTAATCAAGAAAACACACGTGGGCTTGCTTCCTGCACTAAAGGAACCAGTCACACCCCTTCACGAAGAAAAGCATGAAAAAGAACCATATAATTACTGACAAAATGGTTCCCTCTCTCAATCAGAATCCATAGGTCTAACCGAAAGGAGCATCTGGGGTTCCTCAGAGGCGGGAAACGGCCGTGTGTTGGCCCGCTCTTAGGTGGTATTGCCATTTGCCGGGTGCCGCTGTACCAAACAACTTGTAAGATTTGAAAACCTTAACAGAACAGGGAAAGTGTTTAAATAAATAATGACTCGAACTCCCCCCCAAAATATGATGAAAACCGCTACTCTACACATTCAAGTTCTTCACCCAGAATCCTAACTACGATGAGTTCAAGAATTCCACATCTAAAGATCCACGGAAGATCGTCAACTGACTTCTCATCCAGAACCATGAGACCAGCGTGGGATGAAGCACGGACAAAGAACACTATACCCGGGGCTGGGGATTTGGCTCAGTGGTAGAGCGCCTACCTAGGAAGCACAAGGTCCTGGGTTTGGTCCCCAGCCCCGGGGGGGGGGGGGGGGGAAGAACACTATACCCAGAAAACACACACTTCAATACCTGACAGAAATCAACTCATTGTAAGTGACCTGAGCTAAAAGCAACTGAGGGACTGAAGAGGGCTGAGATTCAGTGGCTAAAGTGCTTGTCACAAAAGCATGAGGTCCCCAAACCCACATAAAACTTGACAGACATGGTGGCTTGAGGTGGAGACAGGAGACAGGAGTTAGCTAGTTAGGTTAATTATATCTGCAAGCTCTAGGCCCTGTGAAAAGTCCTGCCTCAGTAAAGAAGGTGGATGACAAGTGAGGAAAACACCTATCCTCTTTCCTGTGCATACGTGTACAAACAAACACGCGAACATGCAATCCACACATGCATACCACACGTATGCAGAAAAAGCTGAAGTAAAAGGATCCTGGATAGTAATTTAAATCCACATGAAGGGAAGCTTACCAAAAAGCATTAGATGGGAATATACGCAGATGATACAAAGGGACTTTTGTTTCTAATTCTCTTTTCTTCTCTCTGGTTTTAAATACAACTACATAAACAACAATTTGAGTCTGTGTTGATACATGAAAGCAATGAATAAAAAATGTGCTCTATCTGGTTGTAATAGCACAAACGAAGGGGACATTTTCATTCCTATGAGAAAGAAAAGATTCTGCATGCTATTAAAAATTAATTTATTAATATGAACTACATTATTATAAATTAAAAAGCAACTTTAATCTACAAGGCGAGTAGTAAGAAAATAACTAAAAATGTTGGTTAAGCAATAACAAGGAAAATAAAATTACATACTAGGAAATAGCAACTTAACGCAATAAAAGGCAATGACAGAGACAGTAAGCAGTAACTACACTAGACGTAAATGAATTAAAATACCAATTAAAAGGGAACAAAAATTAGTAAAATGGATTAAAAACACAATCCAGTCATTGTGGTCTATAAGATACTTTCTTTGAAATTGAAAAGTCACTTTGAATACTTTAGGGTGTGCCCCCACAGGAATGAAAAACACTGGGAAGGGGTAACCTCCTCACCCCCAGGAGTAGCCCAGAGGAGAGAGGTTACCTGAGAGGGAAGGAAGCATGAAGGAACTGGCTACAGACTCAGGGCAGAGGGAATACCGTGGGTACTGGGACCTGTGATCACGACAGGAAGAAACTGAAGCATGATGGGACTGTCTCCAGGCAAACAGACATAAGGCAAGAGGGTTGGGCGCAAAGCCACAAGCTACTTGGGTTCCTCCTTCTTCTCGTTGCCTTTTCTGCTTCCGCTTCATGATCTTCGTCCCTCTGCGTACAGGAGGAAGCAGAAAGCCCGTCGTCTAGGCACTTTCCCTTAACTGAATCGCTCTGCCTCTTCATGCTCTTCTGGTGGGTGATCTCACGCTAGTTACTGCGGGTCATGGTGACGGCAGCGGCTCCGACTTGCCACCGTTGCATCCCCTCATTCTGGCTGACGTTATAAGACACACTCTCTAGATTAAAAAAATACAACCAGGTTGAAGGTAAAGAAAGAAGAGGAGGAAGAGGAAGAGGAGGAGGAAGAGAAGGAAGAAGAGGAAGAGGGAGAAAAACCGCTTAGCAAACTAATGCAACAAGACCTAGAGTGACTATACTAATATCTGACAAAAAGGGCTTTCACACAAAATCATTTTGTAATGATAATGATAAAAGTAGTGTTGCTTTTACATTTTAAGAAAGAGCAGTGACTGTAAATGTAATTTGCACCTACGAATAGAAACCCAAAGTACAGGAGAAGAGGAATAGATTAATCCAACCGTTGTTGGTAATGCCACTACTCTGTTTTCAACAGGCAGAAGATCAGCAAGTAAAAACAAGACAGAAGAACCTTAGAAACAAATATGGCCACACGTGGTGGCATATGCACCCACAAGCGTGTGGCGTGTGATCCCAGCCCTAGGGAGGAAGAAGTTGAAGGGTCATCCTTGGCCACATAGTGAGCTGGAGGGCAGTCTGAGCTACCCAAGACTGTGTCTCAGACAACAAAAGATAACGAAACGAGTTCTTGCAATTCATTACTATAAAAACTAATGACCACTAAAAGCGACCCAAGAATTAAAATGGATGCTTCTCCAAGAATATGGAAAGCGGCCAATAAATGCAATGCAAATGCAAGTTTAAAAATGCAAATTTTTAAAATGTTTTTAATCATACACATCTACAGACACAGACCGTAGTGCACGTGCAGAGATCAGAAGACAACCTGGACTCAGGTGCCTTTACCTCGTGATCCAGCTCCTCAGACCGGAAACAGATGCTTTTAAACATAGACAATAATCAGTGTTCACAGGACTGTGGGGAACTGGAAGCTTGGGGCATCGTTAGTCCGGACAAGAAACAGTGCCATTGCATTGGAGAGCAGCCTGGCTGTTCGGCAATAGCTGCCCTCTGACCTTCCTGCTCCAGACCTGGGTAAACACATCAGAGAAATGAGAAGACATTTTCACACAAAGGCTTGTACATGAAGCAATGTCCTCTATGCTCCAGAGGTGAAAACAACCCAAATAAATATCAACCAGCGAAGCAATAAGTGAAATTTGATATTTCCAAACTATGGAATATTGTTCCATCATTAAAGGGAGCAAAATTCTCATTCTTGCTATGACACAGATGAACCCAACATGCTATACTCCTTAAAACAACCAAACCCAATGATCTCCAATCGTGTGGCTTGGTCTGTATGAAATATCCAGAGTTCACAAATCCACAGAACAGTGAGTAGAAGTGATGTGAGGGAAAGGAGAGGAGAGAGTGTCCTAGTTATAAGGTTTCCTTTCAAAGTCATAAACATCCCGGCATTAACAATAATGACGGGTGTACATTTGTAGACATACTAACAACCACCGGGCTGTTTGTTTGATAAAGTGGATTTTCTATTTTGTGAGTTACATTAAAAAAATTATTAAAAGGAAAACTACAAAATTGAAATAATGACCTGAACACATGAATTTACCCAAGTCCTTGCTGTGGAAACTGTTTTATACCCTAAATCTCGACTTATACTTCTCAATATACTTCAAACTAAGTAATGATGTAACAGAAGACAAAATCCTCCAACTATAACTAAGCTTTAAGAAGTAACCCAATGTGGGCTCCAGGAACAGTGAGACTCTCCGGGAGGACACCGTGATTTCCATATGCTCTGTCTCAGAAAACAATATTAATGGAACTAGTTCTTACATTCATTATTATAAAAAAATTAAACATCATTAAAAGGAAGCAAAGACTAAAATGGACACTCCTCCAAGAGTGTGGGCAAATGGCCAACAAGCGCAGTGGAAATGCAGATACAAAGTAAATCAAAACCCTTACACATGCACGCACACTCTCTGATGGGCACTACAGCATACATGGGCTTATTCACAGGATCTACTCACAGCTTCCAGTGGCTGCTGCTGGCACATTTGTTGTCCCCAGATGGGAAGTCATCAGCTCTTGGAAGCCCTCACTAGCTCTGATTCTTTGCATTAGTTCTTTTCAATTTAAAGCATCACATTGAGGTTAGCGCTGCCTAGGTTAAACGCTTACTCGACATCATTTCCATTGCCTGTCACAGTACTTGGGCTCAGCTTTCCCCAAGACCAATGGGCCAGACAATGCCGCAGAAGGGGGGGGGGGAAGGGGGAAAGTAGAGGAGGAAGAGAAAGAAGAGAAGAAGGAAGGGAAGGAGGAGAAAGAAGAAAAGGATGAAGAAGAGAAGGAGGAAGAGGAGAAGGAAGAGGAGGAGAAAAGAAGGAGGAAGAGGAAGAGAAGGGGAGGAGGAAGGGAGGAAGAGGAGGAAGGGAGGAAGAGGAGGAAGAAGAAAAGGAAGAGAAGGAGGAGGAAGAGAAGAGGAAGAGAAGGAGAAAAGAAAGAGGAAGAGGAAGAGAAGGGGAGGAGGAGGAAGGGAGGAAGAGGAGGAAGGGAGGAAGAGGAGAAAGAAGAAAAGGAAGAGAAGGAGGAGGAAGAGAAGAGGAAGAAAAGAGGAAGAGAAGGAGAAAAGAAGGAGGAAGAGGAAGAGAAGGGGAGGAGGAGGAAGGGAGGAAGAGGAGAAAGAAGAAGAGGAGGAAGAAGAAAAGGAAGAGAAGGAGGAGGAAGAGAAGAGGGTGAGAAGGAGGAGGAAGAGGAAAGGAAGAAGAGGAGGAGGAAGAAGAGGAGGAAGGGGAGGAGGAAGATGACATCAATGCACAATGATTTTTCATGTTATGATCAATGTATAGATAAACTAAAGGAAATCTAACTCCTGTGACTGGGAATGGAATTTAAACATTAACACTCAAAATGGAAACAGAAGAATGCAGTGGAGAAAGACTGGAAGAAGGAGAAGTGGGTGGTAAAGACAAAAGAGCAAGAGAGAGCGTTTCCATCTGGCACCCACAAACTGGGAGATTCCCTCTGTGCCTCTACACATGGGGGCTTTAGTGGCTTTCTCTTTTTTTCAGTTGGAAAGGACAAGGGGAATTTTTCTATAACTATGTGAGAAGGATGATGAAGATACTTAGCTGTTATATAAAGCAGCCAATACATGGTGTCTAGAACTCACAGCCTAATCAGAGTTATAGGGGAGGGAAAACAAAAATAAGCAGAAAGATAAATATACCAAGATGGCAGACTCTTTCTTTCTCTCTCTCTGCCCAAGAGCAAAGGCATGGAAGGAGGGATTAGAGGGTTTGCTTTCCACCATCAACTCTTACACACACATACACACACACACACACACACACACACACACACACACACACACACACACCTTTAAAGTTCACATGACACTTCCATATTGGTTGGGAAATGTTCTTCACTAATAATATTTACAGGTTAAGGTTTATATATGTTTGGATTAGTTAATGCTTTTTTTTTCATTTAACTAAAAGTTTTTTTATTTTTTATTTTCAGGAAAACCTCACATCTTGGTCATTTCTAATTCAAGCTACTTGATAATATTGTTGTCTTGCTTAAACTAAGATCAAGTCTCTCAAGGTTCCAGAGTCTCTCAAGATCAACAAGATTCCAGAATCCTGTTTTGGCTTCAGTAGTGCTGGGGAAAAAGCTTCTAGAATAACTTTTTTTTGTTACCTTATTTGTTTAAAAGGACATGTATGTAAAAATGTGCGTGTGTGCAACCTATATTTCAGCACCTGTGTCACTCAGAGTTGCAGAAGTACCTCTCGCAAACTCTCCACCCTTCCTCCATGCTTCTTCGTCTTTGACTGATATCCCTGTCCCTAGCATCTGCTCTCAGTTCTCTTCATTGGAGCAACTTCAAGGGATCATGTCTGCCCCTGTAATATAACCTGGCCTCCCGGTGCTTGTTTGGCAATCATAAAGCACTGCTTAAATTTCAGTGTGTTGATGCAAGCCTAGAGGTGGAGACAGGGGGATTCAAAGTTCAAGGTCTAACCTGGGTGACCGTGAACTTTGACTCAAAAACTAATCCAACCAAACAGTGACCAGAAATGAGTTAAGGACCAAAGCACATGCTGAGACCAGTACTGGCTCAGGGGCCAAAACAAAAGGTAGTCCATCTTGGAGCCATTAGAACCAGATATACCCAGAGGTGCACAGCGAGGCCTGGAGCAATACACACAGCCCCCAACTCAGAATACCCAGCCTGTGTTTATTCAAGAGCAAGCACAGCTGATCTACCACTGAGAGCAAGAGTCAGATCTCAGAGCTGAGACGCGTCTTAAGTCAGGCCAAACCCAACATCCTGTGGCCTCTGGCTTTGATATAATACAGCCGTTAATTTCTATTTGTTCTCCTTTTGAATGTAATAAACGCTACCTTTTATCTTGCTGTGTGTTTTGTTTACACTTGGTGTGGATTACTAACGGGGAAAGTCCCATGGGCCAAGGTGGTGATGACGTTCATCACCACGGAGAACCCAGAGGTAGAGTTAAAATGGAAACTGTTTCATGAGGCACTGACCCTGCCTTCTGGAATGCCAGTGGTCCCTCTACGCTCCTTTCTGATATTTCCCAAACTGAGGCCATGTGGTGGGGGGTAGGGGCAGCAGGATGGCAGCATGACTTGTTTTACAAGCAGGAACAATTCTCTGCTGTTTCTACAGGAAACTGAGATGTGAACATTTCAGGAAGGAAGTAGATTAGAGCAGGAAGTTGAACAGAAACACTGTCCGGTCCAAATCAATGGTGCAGTCCCAGGAGGCAAGGGTATAGCACAGCAGAGTCCTAGGAACAGGTTGGTAGAATAATGTGGCAGAGTTATTCACTCATCACACCCGTCTCCCGCCAATGTCAGGCACACAGCCGAGCCTCATTTCTGGCCCCTTGCCGTTACATGGGGCTATAAATGAGTTCTGCTCACAGCAGGTAGAAGAGAGGCGGTGTCCAGTCACAGCCAGGACGAACCTCCCACAGGATGTTAGTTCTGTATGTTCTTTGCTTGTCTAGAGCAATGCTGGAAGTCAGGTATAGGAGAACTTAAGGATATGATTAGAGAGTAGGAAAGCCTACCCAGACTTTACATCATGAAAAAAAAAGTTTTCTCATATGGTGCGAAGCGTGAGATTTAGGAGTGTGTGGCAAAGGCTTGTCTTTTTTTTTTTTTTGGTTCTTTTTTTCCGGAGCTGGGGACCAAACCCAGGGCCTTGCGCTTCCTAGGCAAGCGCTCTACCACTGAGCTAAATCCCCAGCCCCGGCAAAGGCTTGTCTTATGTCATTTACTTTTATGAATTGAAGTGAGGTGGCTGGGGAGATGGTCCCCTTACAAAAGTACATGCCAGGCAGACAAGAGGACCTGAGTTGATCCCCAGGGTCCAGTGCTGGTGGTCTCAGTGCTTTGTAGGGGGATACTGGTGGATCCCAGCTTGCTGCTCAACTAGTCTACTCAGTGAACCCTGGGCCAATCAGCGTTGCCTCCTCAAAAATGCAAGGTGTATGGCGCCTGAGGAATGATATCCACCAATGACCTCTGGCCTCTACATACCTGTAAGCACACCTGCACAAGCTTATGTACGTATAGATGCACACAAACAAGAAATGTATACATACAAGCACCCGTATGTATAAAAGCAGTATCAAAATGATGCTCAGGGAAGCCAGGCCAGCCAGTCACCCATGGTGCATGCTGCCGCAGCTAAGGTCTCCTCTTCATCACACACCTTGTGTCCCACATACTATTTATGGTCTGGCTTCTTGGAGCAGCGATCTACACGTATTTTCCCCACTTCCTCGTCTCCCACTCGTTCCTCATTCCATATGGTCTACATCATGCTCCACGCCCTACTGAAACCACCTATGACTCTCCACCTGGCATGTTCAACCCAACACTCCTCCTCCTCACAGAGTGCTTTTCATCCAGTGGTCACCGGCAGATTTCAAGAAGTGCTACATTTTATATTTCCTGGAAAAAAAATACCTCTGTTGCTGAATTCCTTTCTGGTGACTCAGGCCCTCCTCTGTAGAGCCATTTGAGGGATTCCATTCCCAGATTCTGGATTGGACAAGGGTCAAGATGGTGTTCGGCTACATAGAACACTGTAGGTAGGAGCTCAGGTTCATAAGGTCTGGAGTGACGGGCCTCTTGTCAAGCCAGTCTTCCCTTAGAAGTAGGAAGGCTCCCTGTCTTGCAGTAAACCTAACACTACCTGGACGAGAAAATATGTTGGCTCCCTGAATAGACACTGCTTTTGCCACCAGCCTCAGCTCAAGTGCTCTGTCCTGGAGGACACTGTCATCTCCCTAACTATCGTGCACCCAGTTTCACAAGCTCATGGGAGGCCTTCCTCTGCTCACGAACAACTCCGTCCTTTCTGAGTTCAGGAGGCAAGGAAATTCTTGTTCTCCAGACTCAGTCTGTGCCTGGGCTGGAGTAACACACTAACTCCTCCCACCAGGGCATGTATTGTGTAAAAGCATAGGCAGAGCACTTTGCTTTTCTGGAACTCTCTGAGCAATTCAAGTTCCACTGAGCTTCATGACCGTTAGTCAGTTTGCTTACGGGCTCTTGATCAGCTGTTCTCGGTCCTCTCTGGTCTACATACATATCCCTAACTTACCTTCCTTTCCTTTTCTCCCCTCCCCCACTACATGCAGGTATGTGTGCCCATGAAGGACAGAGGGCAAGGCTGTTTCCCTCCATGTCTCCGCATCTTACTTTCTGAGGCAAGGTCTCTCACTAAACCTAGAGCTCACTGATGGAGAAGATTAGCTGATCACTGAGGCCTGGAGACCCTGCTACACCTCTCCAGGGCTAGGACGACAGGTGCTGCCCACCAACTACTTCACACTGGTTTTAGGGCATTTGGACTCAGGGCTAGCGAGCATTTCCCAACTGCACATTCTCTTCAGCTATCTTTTTTGTTGTTGTTGTTGTTGTTTCTAAAAGAATTTTTGAGACATTTTGGACACGTGTAAATGGAAACCTTAAAACCTTTCTCCTTAGTCCAAACAGTTTCAAGGAAAGAACTTTCTAGCCTACTTCAAGTATCAGTATCTTAAAATACAACCACCACAATCCCACTCTTTTAAACCAATTGGAAACTTTTTAAAAATAGGCATGTGTTATAACACACTCCCTTCTGCGCTTAAAAATACATCAACGGCTCTTGTTTGATAGCTGGAGTCGTACATGGCTCCTTCCCCTCTGTTATATCTTAGTTCCTTTCAGATAGAATTTAGCAGTGTTGTCTATATTATACTTTACAGTCTTTTATAGGTCATTATCTTCAGGGTGGTATTCATTAACATGTTCTCTTGCCAGAGCTGGGGAAATAACTCAGTACAGTGCTCGCTCTGCAAGCAGAATCTGAGTTAAGATCCATGCAGAAAAATCCCGGCACGGTGGTGTGTGCTTGTAAAACCTACATTAGAATACCACAGGGGAGGCTAAGACAGGCAGACTCTCTTGGGATTGCTGTCCAGCCAGCCCAGCCTACTTGCCCAGAGTCAGACAAGTGAGAGACCTTGCCTCAAAAACAAAACAACAAAAAAGGATGGTGCGTGGAGGGCAACAGGTGAAGTTGTACTTTCACCTCAAATACACACATACATATCTCATGCACATGCATACATACATATATCATGCACATATATTTATATACATATGTCCATACACATTGAGCACACACACACACACACAGATGTTCGTGAACACACATAAAAAGTTTGTTCTCAGTCCTAGCTTTAAGCCTCAAAGTAGTAAAGATTTTCTCCCCAGATTGTGTTTTATTAAAATAACCATGAATAAATATACAGGGAAATGAATGTCTGCAACTGTTATAAATCTGTTACATAAGTATCAAATGTAACAACAGAACTTCCCCTTGGCTTGACTGAGTATAATTTATACCCAAGAAAATCCTCCCATCTCAATTTTATAGTTAGGGAGTTTGGGTAATGACACTCAATTATGGAACCAACACCAAAAACGAGAACAAAATATTTAATAATAATAATAATAACAACAACAACAACAACAACAATAATAATAATAATAATAATAAATTTCCCAGTTCTAGGCAGCCACATATGTGTTTTCTACCACTGTGCTTTTGTCATTAACAGTAAAATTTGGAGGCTGGAGAAACGGCTCTGAGGTTGAGTACTGCTCTCGAAGAGGACCCGAATTTGGTTCCCACACTCCACATCGGGCAGCTCAACTCCAGCTCCAAGGAATGGGACACCCTCTTCTAGCCCTCCCCTTCTAGCACCGGCACACGTGTGTACATTTCCTCATGAAGACACACATTTACACAGAGTGAAATAAGACAGAACTTTTAAAGAGTTTAAAATCAAATTGTTACAGGAACATATCTTCATTTGATAGAGCCATACCAACATAGGTAGACAGACATACAGATAGATGGAAAGATTCACATTCTCCCTCCCACGGCTTAGCTATCCGCTGATAAAAATGTTCTTGCTGCTAGAATGAAACAGGGCTCGCCGTTAGCTTTGCTCCTCTTTTTCATGTTTGTACATGTGAATTCTGAGAACTTTTATTCATGTAAACAAACAGATGGGGAAAATAAACATTTTTGTTTGTTCCATGGAAATGTCTCATTTTTTTAACCTCTTTGTGAGTCACATCAAAAATCACATAGTGACTTAGGATTATATACTATGCGAGGGATTTAATAGCTGACAACCCAGGAAGGACCCCCACTTTGGTTTTGTTGGATGTGCAGAGCTGAAAACCTTTTGGCTAGCAGAGGGTTTGCTATTTGATGGGGGGAAGGGGAAACTTCTTATAATGAATCCAAATATTACCAGCTGCCTTTTGGAAGCCTTGAAGGGTTTTTACCCTTCAGAATAACTGAATTCAATGCTGTGAGGTAAATCTTTCTCTTGGAAAGAAAGGTAATTGGCACAGGATAAGAAATGGAAGCTGAAGGGCTGGGGATGCAGCTCACTTGATAGAATGCTTGCCTAGAAGTATGGAGCCCTGGGTTCCAACTCTAGGACTACATAAATAGTGTGTAGTGACACACACCACTAATTCTAGCACTAGGAAGGTAGAGACAGGTGGATCAGAAGTTCAAGGTGACCCTCGACTACTATATAGTGAATTCTGGGTGGCCAGAGATGTTCCAGGACAGCCAAGCTACACAGAGAAACCCTGTCTTTAAAAAAAAAAAAGAAAGAAAGAAGGCTGGTCATGGTGGTACATGCCTTTCATCCCAGCACTTGGGAGGCAGAGACAAGAGAGTTCAAGGCCAGTCTGGTCTACAGAGCTGGTTCCAGGACACTCAGGGCTTCACAAGAAACTCATTCCTAAAATAACCAAATTAATTAACTAATTAATTAAGGAAATGGAAGTTGAGAACCTAGAAATAGGTTTGCTAAAATACCCAGCTCACATAGCCCTTTGAATGCCTGAAACACCTTACTCTAGTTTAAAGGCCTCTGCTCTCAATAGCTAGGACTAGCTTGGGTTCAGCCCAGGTCATGATCGTCTGCATACAAGTTACTATACAGATGGACAAAATATATATTGTAAATATACCACACCTTTAATAAATTCTTTCATCCTTCAGATGAGAATAAAGATTCAATGAGGTGAATC
Organism: Rattus norvegicus; assembly: GCF_021556685.1. NCBI lineage: Eukaryota > Metazoa > Chordata > Mammalia > Rodentia > Muridae > Rattus > Rattus norvegicus. The sequence goes on from NC_141550.1 coordinate 78,815,327, forward strand.
TGTATTCTCCCCAAACAAGGAAAAGCAAAAGATTTATTCTATGCCTTGCTTTAGTTGAACACAGATTTCTTAACAGAAAGAAAATTAGCACAAGGGATCCTGGGATATAACTAAACAGCACAGAGCTTGCCTAGCATCCACAAGCCCTTGGAGTACCACAAAATGGTAACAATGTTACAATAAAATACAAAATAGTAGCAGTGTTAAAATAAAGGTTAACAGAAGCATTTATGTAACATGAGCCAAAATAACTGTCAGCTAAATGACACAAAGGATATTTCTTCATTAATTTTAATAAAAAGCATAATGCATTTATAATTCATGCAAGAGCACGATATCCCACTTTTAATAGAAATGTGAAAGCTTTAGAATTAGTTGGCCGAGAAACAGATAAATCCATCCATGGTATCTAAGATCCAAAACAATTTGATTAAAAACTATCAATGATGTCAGGATTATTCAGCCAGAAATAAGAGGTCAGGCACGTAATTTCCTCGGCTTCTTTCCTGCAATTTAATTGCACACAAAAGAAAAGAGCAGGAAGGTTTCCCCGTCCTTGGTTGGACTGTGCCTTTACAGCCATTCACTGAATGTCCATTTCCTGCCCTGAGTGAAATGTCTGTGGGACACAGTGAGGTGCCTGTCTCTTAGGCTCTATCAAGCTTAACTAAGTGCTGTGTATCACAGACACAAACAAAAGCCATGTTGGAGTAATCTGAGGCCCTGTGCAACCCAAGTTCACAATCTTATTAATTATTTTCTGTAGAGGGTAGGATGGTGATGAAGCAAGTCTTTTAAGCCCCCCACCCTAGTCTAGTCTTTGGATCTGATTTATCATCTGTGGAGGTGCCTGGACTGTTTATCTTGTTCATCTTCACACAGAGAGCAGAGCCTTTCTTGCCTTTATTGTGTTTATTACTCTCTATTCCAATTCTGTTGCTTGGGTCGTCTTGGGAGTGTGGGAGTGCAGAATCGTAGCTTCAAGCTTTTGTTGGTCAGTAACAAATGACGCCTACTCTGCTCCACACATACTGCCTGACATAGTACACACATGTAAAAATGCCACCAACAACCGAGGAGCTTTGGTAAGGAAGGAACTGATTACGAAACATATTTCACCCTTGAAGTCTTTGATTCCAGTTCTTAAACCAAGAATGATGGTTATCAACAGATTGAAGCACAAGTTTAATTTTAATGAAGATGCCAAGGGCAACCAAGGGTCTCTAGGGCTCCCTGGTGTTCAAGCATCTACGTGTGGAGCTGATTCTGAAGTTCCCAGGTCAGCCTCTGAGGAGTTCATTTCTGGAGTACAGAGCTTACCAAACTGAAAGAGTAGGGTTCAGGGATAAAAGAGACTCTATGCTCACTCCATTTCTGTTACAGTCACCTGCTCACACAATATCCAGCCTCACTTCTTAATTTTATTTTACTGAAACCAGTGACAGAAGCCAAGTGGCCATTATTCCCTCCTTTGCATGTTAGGTAAGATCAGCGCACCTTCAGTGGCACCAAGAGGACATAGGTACTATCAGTGTTTCTGAATGTAATAATTTAGAACACTGTAAGCAATGTTTACTGGGAAAAAAATCAAGCAACATAGTGGTAAAGAGAAAGAAAAGCTATGTTTCTCTTAACGTAGCTACTACCCATAGGGATCCACTGATGGCCGGAGTCATGCTAACAAATTAAATCAATAAAAAGCCAGATGCAGAGGTGACTGTGAACCCAGTACTCCTGCAGCAGGATGGTACACAGATCCAAAAGAATTGCCTAGAAATTCAAATGCCAGCTGCCATAAAGGTCAAAGGGTAGCAGAACAGAAATAAGAGAGGCTCCCACACAAAAACATGGTGGAGGGGAGAACTCACTCCAAAAGTTGTCCTCTCACCTAAACACACAGACAGACTGACAGACAGACAACTACAGACACAGACACACACAAACACACACAGAGAGAAACAGATACAAAGACACATACGCACAAGAGAGAAACACAGACAGACAACTACAACAGACAGACACACCATCAACTATACACACAGTCACACAGACAGACAGACACAAAGACACACAACTATATACACAGAACAACAAACACACACAAGAGAGAAACACAGACAGACAACTACACACAGACAGACACACCATCAACTATACACACAGTCACACAGACAGACACAAAGACACACAACTACATACACACAAGTAGACACATAAACAGACACACAGCTACACACAGAGACAGAGAGAGAGAGAGAGAGAGAGAGAGAGAGAGAGAGAGAGAGAGAGAGAGAGAGACATGTGCTCTCAAATTTAAGGGGAAAAAAAGGAATCTATTATTAAGAATTCGAGATAGACCAGGCTTGGTAGTGGGTGCCTTTAATCCCCACACTCAGGAGGCAGAGGCAAATGGATCCCTCTGAGTTGGAGGCCAGGCTGGTCAACATGGTAAATTCAGGGCCAATTCAAGGCTGCATAGTGAGACCCTCAATAAAACAAAAGAAATAAACAAAAAAAATTAGAGGCATATCATTTTATAAAATCCCTATGCACTTTTAAATACATACGTCCCCACACTCCAAATATATGTTGTTGTCAAAACCCTAATTTGAGGCCACTAGTCACACTGTTCTGTGGTTTAGGTAGTAAGCTTTCGAGCCCATTTTGTGTCATTACATAGACTCTAACTTCATTTTTAGGAGCTGAATCATTTCCAGATATATCATACTTTCTTTCCATATTTGGGTCATTTACAGTATGTTGATAATTCAAACAAGATGGAGACCTCATTGTACATACATTTCTGCATACCTGTCAGAGTTTCCTTAGTAAACATTGAAGGGAGAATCACTGGTCATTAAATACCCACATCAAAGTTATGGAGGACTCCCTCACATAGCCCTGAATACCTCTGCTTTTTCAACTCTCGTTCCTTTGTTTTTATTTTTGACATTTTTTTGCTTGTTAGATTTTTGAGACAAGGTCTCACTATAACCTTGGATGACTTGGAAACTCACCACTGGTATGGAACTCAGAGATCTACCTGCCTCTCCTTTCTGAGTCCTGGGGTTAAAGGCATGAGCCACCACTCCTAGCTTTGATCTCTTGCTTTTCCATAGTCTATATATGTTAGTGGTGTGTATTCATGTGCATGCACATGTGGTGGTTTGAATGGAAGACCCTCCACAAACTCATATATTTGAATGCTGATCCCCATTTGGGGAACTGTTTGGGAAGGATTAGACATGTGTCAGGTTTGTCTGTTGCTATGTATCGTAATGCTAAATACTGCCGCCCCCCACCCCTCCCACCCCTGCCCCTGCAGGGATGAGGAAATTCTCCTGTAGGCCAAGTGATGCTTTGTACCCTTGTTCCTTAATTTAAATCTATTGGTTGAATAAAGATACCCACAGCCTATAGCTGGGCAGAAGAAAGGTAGGTGGGGTTTCAGTTCCTGGACTTAGGGTCTGAGGCAGGACAATGGGAGAAGAGAGAAGAAGACGCCATGGGGTAGATGAATCATAAAAATCACAGTCATGAGGGCTGGGCAATTGGAGTAAGAGCAGCCCAGGAGGAACATGGCAAATTTTAGCTTGAGGTTATTGAAAGGGAAGTAGACAAAAGAGCCATAGAGGGTTGATATCTGCCCAGCCCTAATGCTGTTAAGGCCTATTATAAATGTAATGGTTTTGTAAACCTTTTATCTGGAAACTGAATCATCAAAGGCTGGGTAGACACCCCCAATTAATATTAAATATTTACCACAACGGGTGTGGCCTTGGTGGAGGTGTGTCACTGGGAGTGGGCTTTGAGTTATCTTTCTCTGTGCTTTATGCTTGTGGATCGGATGTAAGCTTCCAACTACTGTTGCAGCACCATGCCTGCCTGCCTGCTGCCATGCTCCCCACTGTGATGGTAATGGACTCACTGTCTGAACTGTGATCCCCAATAAATTCCTCCTTCTATAAAGCACCTTGGTCATCGTGTCTCTTCACAGGAATAGTAGAGTAACTAGAACATACTTGTTTCATGTGTGTAAGAGCATATATTCATGTATGTGCACGTGCATGTACAGAGCAGGGGTTAACATGGGGTATCTTCCTCCCGTGCTCCCACTTTACCTCCCTGCAGCCAAATCTTGTAAATTCAGCTAGGCCGGCTAGCTAGTTGACCCCTTGAGTACTAGGGAAATGGGTGGGCCAACACACCCAGCAAGCTTTTATTTGGGAACTACTGGGATCCAACTCTGGCCCCCATCCTAGTATGACAAGCAGTTTATCCACTAAGCCATCTCCGTAAGTTTTTTATTAACTTATTTTCCTCCTACAATGGTCTTACTACGTAGCCTCAGCTGGTCTGGAACTCATGGAGATGTGCCTGCTTCTGCCTCCTGAGAGATGGGCTTAAAGCTGTGCCTCACCTTGCCCAGCCTCTTTAGCCCAAGAAAGTGAGAAGATGTCTCAACCTGGAAGATGCCTTTAGCCTTAGAGGACTGTAGTCCTTGCTAAGCTGGGCTGTCTACACCCTGGAGGGCATAGACATCTCAGCATGACTTAGCTGGTGAATCAGGCTCAGGGGTTATCATGAGCACTCAGGGTACCAGCCATGTCTGCAGGCATCTGAAGCTCGGCTGGGCAGGTAGGAACTGCTTCTAAGCTTACTCGCTGGCGTGACCAGTGAGCAGGAAGCTACAGTTCTTCACCACAGGAGCCTTATATCTCTCTGCTCCTGATAAGGCGTTCCACAAAGAAGTAGGCTGAGAGAGAGGACAGAAGCCACGATGGCATTCAGAGTCTTATCTCAGGATGGCACACGTTGGCTTCTATCACATCCTATTGGTCACATGGGCCAACCCTGGTGTTACCATGGGAGCAGTTACTTGAGGTTAAACACCACCAGATGAGGCTCATTGATGGCCATCTTGGAAGCCACTACCCGGCAGTTACAAACACTGTGACAGCAGCAATATCCCACACGTACTTTTAGCTACTACTCTCCTCCCTGGGCAAGAAGAAACAAGCCATATTGACGAGAGGAAGGGGGCCTGGTCAGAAGCCCCCTTAACAGCTGAATGCCTATGCCTTCTTGTTTCATTGAAAGCATTCATAGATGACCCTCAGCGAATAACATCAGAGAGCATTATCTGAGCTCCTCAGGGGGCGGGGGGAGGAAATGATACCTACAACTATCTATTTAAGTTAACGTTTAAAAAGAAAATTGGCCCATGCCTAAGAATTTTAGCACTTGCTTATGCCGAATAAAATAAGCCTGCAGCTTAAAAATGTCCCACCAATTTTATTTTTTCCAATGTGGCTAGGACCCAGCCTGGTGCTACTTGTTCTCCTATTCTCCAAAGATTAAACTAACTTAATTAATTATCTATACTTCCTTGCATGTGCTCAGACAATCAAGTCCTAAAAGGGTTGGCCTAAATTCTGCAGCAAACAGCCAACAAACTCAAAAGGACGAACACCAATTCTTTAACTAAAAGGAAGAAAGTAAAATATTAAAATAAGACCAAAATGTTGAGAGTCTTTGAGAGGAGAAAATAACCACTTTAACCTCCGTTGACTGTGAACCAAAGTCCCTCCTCGATGATCATATATTTACCAAAAGAGACATGGTTGTGAGTAACAAGAGGGAGGTGTTCTGTTTTGACCATTTGAGGACACATAAGTGAATTTAATGCAAATACTGCTTAGGGTCATATTGTATGCCAACTCTTTAATCAACAGTAAGTAACATGCTGCTCAAAATCCGAGCTATCTAACAGGCAGCTCCCACCCTTTTCTCAGTCCGTCTAGTCCAACCCACTCCTTCCTTTCCTTCCCACTTACTGACCACTCTCTGAGCACTGACTGACCTAATCTCTCAGGGATTTTTTTTTTTTTTTTTAGCTCTGTTGCTTATTCAAGTCTTGCTCCAACTGATCACAGCTGCTCTGACCGTCACCAACGGTGTGCCAGGAGCCGACATGGGCATTTCTGTTATGTGGCCTCATTTCTTCACTGTCACATCTGTCTATGTGAGGCTTGAGGAAGCTAACCAACAGAGCAGATTTCCAGTGTCAAGGCGGACAGGATTATCAATCAAACCCAGAGCTGTGTGGCTCCAAACCTGTGTTGGATCTTCCGTATCACTCACTCTTCCTCAACAAGGAGCTTGATGCAAACAGTTAGGAAAATAGAATTGTGTGATTGTGTCTATTTGCACATGTGTGTGTTGTATGAGTGTGTGGTATACATGTATGTGTGTTATGTGTGTCCATGCCTGCATGTGGAGGCCAGATGAGCACATACATGTAAATGTAAGCCTTAAATAACACAAGAGCTGGGCTGACACTGTTGTTGGAATCTACTTTGCTATTGATAACCCTGAGTTATTACTTTCTATGTGGTATGTTTCACCTGGGCTGTTCTTTTTTTTTTTTTTTTTTTTTTTTTTTTTCTCCATCTTTATTAACTTGAGTATTTCTTATTTACATTTCAAATGTTATTCCCTTTCCCGGTTTCTGAGCCAACATCCCCCTAACCCCTCCCCCTCCCCTTCTTTATGGGTGTTCCCCTCCCCATCCTCCCCCAATTACCGCCCTCCCCACAACAATCACGTTCACTTGGGGTTCAGTCTTGGCAGGACCAAGGGCTTCCCCTTCTACTGGTGCTCTTACTAGGATATTCATTGCTACCTATGAGGTTGGAGTCCAGGGTCAGTCCCTGTATAGTCTTTGGGTAGTGGCTTAGTCCCTGGAAGCTCTACCTAGGCTGTTCTTAACACCGATTGGCCAGCCCACAAGGCCATGTTCTCTTGACCCCTAACTCATGGCGGTTTCTCCTTCCTTCTTCTGTGCTTTCTTCTCCTCAGCTCCAAGCCCTTGAAACCTAAACCCCACCTATATCTCTTCTGCCCTGCTATTGTCTGTTGGTCTCTTTATTTATCATTCAAAAATAACTTGGGCTCAGGGTCACTCAGCATCTATGTGAGGTGCAGACTCTCCTGTCTCCAGGGCAACCTGTCTTGAGGGGCTCAGATTAGCATCAGAATACAGCAGCATTGGGCCAACCCACTCTAACCCTCCCATCTCTAGCACCTCCAATGCTGGGGTTAGAAGGATGCAAGGCCACACCTACCTTTTGACTTAGGTGTCGGGCAAGCATTCTTACCCAGCGAGCCATCTTCCTAACACAGAAAGTACAACCTTTACACAGCTCAGACACCTCATCTCGGTCATTTTAGAATCTTAGACATTCTATGTTCCTAAGAATTTATGGGCCATTTGTAACTTTACTTGAACATGAAGGTCTTGCAAAGCCTTGGGGGCAATGGTGAGGGAGCCAATGACAATGCTCCAGGTGGCACAGCACAGAAATCTCAAAGGACCGTGCCTTAACATTATATTTACATAGCAAGTAGATAGAAGATGCCTGTGGTACAAACACTCAACAGCTTACCACAGGCTGTCAATGGCGGCACTGTGGGTCACCATCGCTCACAAGGATATTTTTAAATGTCTTGCCGTCGTATTGGGGGTGCATATTTAGAGTCCCTCTCATTAAGTGACAGACAGGAGACATGAAATCAACTCTGCCAACAGAGATTAAGATGGACGCTGTGCATGAAATCAACATAACCAAACCAAGATGTGCGAGCTGACCGTATAAATGGGTTTTTCTACTGCTAGCTCCCACGGTAATGATTTCATCTCAGCGAAACAATACCATCTGTTGCACTGAATGTTAATTTTAATTTTATGAGTGTTGAGGTTTCTGCTAATGCTGAAGATGTTTTCATTTTATAATTGTATGAAGTGGCAATAACTCTGTGTCTGGCTTTAAATATTTAAACACATGCGTTATCAGAATCCCCCTATTGTGGGCTGGGTAGATGGCTTGGTGGGGAAAGGGTTTGCTATGCAGGCGTGACAAGCTAACTTTGGTTCCCCAGAACCCCCATAGCTGGGCATAGTCAAGTGCTGGGAGTAGTAGAGCACTTGCACGTTCCGATCTCGAGAGAAACCGGGAAGGTTAAGCATGCAGGATTGCTCTTCCAAAGGGAAAGATGAAAACCTGTTCTTCCACCCGGACAGCTGAGGATTGATTGACAGCCTGGCAATCTGCGTTATCGTCTGGGCCCGGCTACACCAAGCTCCTACAACCATGACTGGAGGTGACAAGATCTACATGACACATGGAGCCAGAGGCTCCCCCAGGTTCCCACAACCAGGACCAGAGGTGGCTACTGGCTCAAATGACCTCTCTGCTCTCTGTATGACTGAGACCAGGCCAGACCCTTAGGCCCTTAAGCTAGTATAGGTAGCTTATCTGTACAGCCCGTCTTCCTGGAAGAAATGATACCACCCTGCGTTGAGTTTCAATGCAATTACACTTCCTTGTGCCATGGGGATTGTATCACACCAGGCACCTTTTTTTCCAAATTATGCTGGACTTAAGTACACTGGGAATAAACAACTTGTTATTAGGCTCCCCTAAGCCTGAACCAGGTTGACGAAGTCGGTCTACGCTGGGTTTTCATTCCTGCAGTTTGCTTCCCTGTAGGACCCCTGCAGGAACTCTCTCAGTCCAGTGTGTCTGCAGATCCAGTTCATTTTGGTTTTGTAAGACAGGGTTTCTCTGTGTAGCCCTGAATGTACCAGGCCAGCCTCAAACTCATAGAGATCCACCTGCCTCTTCCCGCCGAGAGCTGGGATCAAAGGCGTATACCACCACACCCCAGCTGGTCCCAGTACTCTTCTGGAAAAATGGGAGGCACGCACAGATGAATCTAATGATGTCACAGGCCAGCTAGCCTGGTGGCTTCTGCACCTGCCAACAAAGACACCCTGGCTTTAAACAAGATGGATCTCTTGTTTAAAGGGTGACATACAAGGGTGACCTCTCAGAAACCTCTCTGTTTTAAATGGCAAAGTTGCATAGCAATCTAGACTCACTTCCACCCCACAGCCCTCGCCTTCTTGCTCTAACTAACCAACTTCGTGAGTCGATGCTTGGAAGACATCATTTCTTCTTCTGCACCTCACGACGGAACACACACACTGGCCAGTGTTCTGACCTCAGTGCCTTTTCTCCCCCCTTTGGATATTTTCATTTAGGGGGATTCATCTATCCACCCAGCTGTGGTCATTGAGAATTTATGACTGAGTTTTTTTTGGGGGGGGGGGGAGCTGGAACTCTGGCATTCCCTAAAAGCGAGGCTCAGTCACCCATCCCCAACACACCAGTCAAGCAACCCTGTTGAATCTCGACTTTCCTATCTGTGACACTAAGGAATCCTAAGCATTTAGATATTATACCAACCAATCTTTCTAATGCAGAGATCCCCACACTCCCCTGACCCCTAGTATCCAACCAAGGGCAGGCTCTCTCAAACTTTAAAATTAAATAACCCACAGTGCTTCTGTAACTTTGTTGTTCTACCCGGGACAGTGGGACCCATGATTCTAAACTCACAGATGTAATTAAAGAAACTGCCCCCTACACTCATAGAAAAAGAAGGATTTGTGTGCCTGGGTTTTTAAAGATAAGTTATAATGGTATTGTTGACCTAATACTGTTTTTTAAAACATGAATGTTTTTGTTAATAATCTGAAATACTGACAAATATTTCTGAGACTGGAGCTCATCATGGTAATAGGACATAGAATAAGTTCTGATAGTATCTACCTGTGATGGTTCAAGTATGCTTGATCCAGGGAGGAGCACTACTAGGAGGTATGGCCTTGTTGGAGTAGGTGTCACTGTGGGCGTGGCTTTAAGACCCTCATCCTAGCTCCCTGGAAGTCAGTCTTCTGCTAGCAGCCTTCAGATGAAGATGTAGAACTCTCAGCTCCTCCTGCACCATGCCTGCCTGGATGCTGCCATGTTCCTGCCTTGATGATAATGGACTGAACCTCTGAACCTGTAAGCCAGCCCCAGCTAAATGTTGTTCTTATGAGAAGAGAGAGAGGGAGAGGAAGAGGAAGAGGGAGAGAAACAGGGAGAGGGAGACAGAGAAGGGGAGGGAGAGGGAGAAAGAGAACTGATGGTGAAAAGTAGAAATGAGAGTTAATTGATGTGACCCCATTTAAAAAAGGAGTAAGTAAAAGGGTCTAGTGACCCTGAGTCCATTTCAGGGTACCAGCATGAGCTTTAGTTTTAAATGGAGACTAGGTGAGAAGTGTGCATAATTAAGATGTCCTGGTCAACCTGTGGTCCTTCTCCCCTAATGGTGCTGGTTATGCAGGATGATATATCATGGCTTGAGGGAATAGATGCAGATCCTACAGGACAGCCACTTCTATTTCACTGTATAATCTCACCTTCATGAGTAACTGTTCTCCACTGGAAAACACAGCCCTTCCAGAGGGAGCTTTCTGTTTCTGGAATCCAATGTGACTACAGGTTTAGGACACTCTCTTATCTCTGTGCCTTCAGACAAAACAAAGGGGACAAACACAAACAAAGGCAGGGAGGGATACCAGGCTTCCCATCTGCTTTTAGTTACCTGTGAGTCCAAGAGAGGGAGGGGCCAATGTGTTTTAGCAAAAGCAACTGCAAAGCCCCTTTGTTTAAATGCTCCCCCTACATTCTACCCATGACCATCTCTTAAAAACTGTAGCCAGTAGTCATCCCCACCTAACAACTCCAGGGGCAGAGTTCAAGTCCTGCTCATCCCTGCCCTGACCTAGCTGGAAACAACACCCCTGAGGATCATCTCAACTTCATGTTCATGGGTCACAGCCTTTTTTCCCTTCCTCTATACCTCCTCCTCCTCCTCCTCCTCCTCCTCCTCCTCCTCTTCCTCCTCCTCCTCTTCCTCCTCTTGCCTTTCTCCCTGTCTCTCACTATTATTCCCACCCATCCCCCTTTCATTCCTGGGATTTTTTTCTTGAGGCAGGGTCTTCTCACTGTGTAGTCCTGGCTGGCCTGTATCTTGCAGTGTAGACCAGGATAGCCTCAGATTTACAGAAGTCCATTTGTCTCTGCTTCCCATGTATGAAGATCACAGCCTGGGCCACCACTACCAGCTCTTGCATTCTTTAAAGTTAGATATTTTCATTAAGGTTGACTTGGACCCTCTCTTTCGACTCTCTCTTTCAACTCCAGTTTTCTCTCCAACCTATTTGGCCATGCAGATGAACCATTGGAATGGCTGTGGCACACCAGGTTTTGGCTAAGTGTAAATCAAATTAGGGACACATCTTCATGGACTGGGTGGGATACACTCTGTGGTTTGCAGTCCCTCCTGTGCATGGCTGTTGTGGACTATCCTGGATTAGGAATGATTTCCAGGAATCTTGCTTATCCACCGGGCTAATATTTTTGATTTTTATGCCATTAATGTGCAGTGCCTTGAGACACATTATGGTATCAATGTGTCCTCCTGCACCCAAACCTGAAAGATACAATTGGAACAACTTTGAGATCTGCAATCAGATCTCACAGAAGCTATCTGAAAAGAAGCCCTCTTCTACCAGAGACTATCTCCCCTCCTTCCCTCCCTCTGACTCTTCCTACCCTCCCTCCTTCCCTCCTTCCCTCCTTCCCTTCCTCTCTCCTATATACAAGAGATAAATTATTGTGATGAAAATAAACACATCCATGAAGTATTCTCACACCTCTCCTGTAGGGTAAAATACAGAAACCTCTGTGTCCACATGGCACACCGTAACAGAACTGCAAACACCAGATGGATTTGTAACAACCCACATAGAAAAAAAAAAGAGCCTATTTTCCGATTGACCTGTAAAACTTACTGTAGTGAGATAACCCATAAAATAGTGAAACGTAGACCCAAATCTACGCCTTGACTCCTGCCCGTTGCACCTTAGAAAGGGTTGTACTGTCTCCATTTTTCAAAGGAGACCTAAATTGGACATCCAGGCTTGACCTGCCTTCTTGGGCCTAGCCAAGTCATAAATCATAGTCACAGACCTTAGTGAGCCCCACCAGGAACAGGCTTTCATCTATCACTGTATTGTCTGTTGTGTTTTCTAGAACTGTCTGTGCACATGGGCAGGGATGGTGCTGAAATGCCAGGTGGCACTCTTGATGCTTCGGGGAGGCTGACAATCAACCACAGGGGCATTCCTCCATGACGTAAGAAGACAGTATCTAGAAACACTCCCTTCACTTATTTTAATAACAGAAAAGCTCCCTCAACAAAACTACAGAAAGAGCTGGACTCTCTGTCCGGCTGTAATGCTTTTAACATCCTATCCGGCTGTAATGCTTTTAACATCCTACCACGTGAGCTGTTCTACCTCAACGGAGGTCTCTCTCCCTGCCTACTCTTCCCACCTCCACTCACAGCCCAAGTCATAACCACTATCAGCAGGGTACTTGAGAAGCCCAACATGGACTTGGTGACATCATCCAACAGGACATCCGAATTCCAACCTAAGTCCCGCTTGTGGCTCTCCACACATTGTCAACCAAAGTCCGAGCTAGGGTGCTACAATTCACGCGCTTCTCCTCTCCGGTTTTAATTTCTTCCTTCATTGCAAATAGTCTCTTCCCTAAGTTATGCCCAGTGACCACGTTGAGTACACCACACATCTTCCTGCAAGGAACCACAGAAACAGAGTGAGGAAAAGACTGTGGGAGTACTTATTAAAAAGACAAAACAGAGTCCGCACAGCCGTGAAAACCTCAGTCCAGGGGCCCGAACCTCGAGGCCTCAAATGCCAGATCCATTTGCTGTTAAACGCAGTCCGAGCCACTTCCTTTCGCAGTGGGCAGTGGTGAATAGAGAAACTCACGACTGTTCAAGGTGGTAAGAAATGGTGACTGTGAGCGCTTGCTCACCCATAGATGGGACATCCATACGAACGCCCAGGGAACATCGTGGAAGAGGAGGTGGGAAGAATGTATGAGCCAGAGGCTGGGAAATGCTGGCTGTGGACGTGACATGGCGGCCACACGCATGGACTCATAGCAACTGTGTTACCTACGCAAGGGTTGTACAAGATAAAGCCAGTGAAAACTAAACATACACCCTTAAAAGAATGAAAGGAGGAAGGGACCCCAAAGTCCTAACCCTGCCTGAGGAACCATGGCAGTTGGTAGCTGCTAGAAAAAGAAAATCCCTTTAGGAGGTGTGGCTACTGGTAGATTGCCCCGTGCCCCATTGGTTAGTACCTTGCCCATGTGAATACATGTATCAATTAAACAAACAAACAAAAAAATGTTAAGTTGGGAGGATATGTTGGGAGGTCCAAAAGATGTTGAAGCGGGATGGGGTGTGGGGGTAGTGTAAGAGACAGATGTGATCAAGATATACCTTCTACGTATGACATTTTCAAAGAATAAATAAAAAATATCATTAAAAATACAAACATTTGGGGTTGGGGATTTAGCTCAGTGGTAGAGCGCAAGGCCCTGGGCTCGGTCCCCAGCTCCGAAAAAAAGAAAAGAAAAAAAATACAAACATTTATTTATTTGTCTAGATTAATAAATTAATTAATTTACATCCAGATCAAAGTTTTCCCTCCCTTCTCTCCTCCCTCCCTTCCCCCACCACCACTCCAAACCCACTTCTCCCTTAATCTTCAGAAAAGGGGAGGCCTCCCGTGGATATCAATCAGCCCTGGCATTTCAAGTTGCCGGAAGACCAGGCACGTCTTCTATTGAGATTGGAGAGGTATGATGGAGATTGGTTCAATGCTTTAATTCAGTTGGGAATCTGTGTGTCTAAACACTAAAGGTCCTTGCCCCCAGTTGGTTTTTGATCAGTCAATAAAGATGCCAACAGCCAATGGCTGGGTGTGGGGCGGGACTCTTAGGGTTGGTCCAGCTAGGACACAGAGAGGAATGGGCAGAATCAACACAACTTGGGAAAGAAGGATGGGACACAGGAGTGGCTGGAAATAAAGCCCAACCAGTCATATGAGATTTTGGGTAAATGACCACTAACCACTTCCCCAGTTTGGGCCTGGGATAGCAGGAAAAGGTTTAGGAGTACCCAGACTTTGAGGTAGCCAAGGCATTTTAAAAATAAGCTAATGTGTGTGTGTTTCATTCGAAGATCCAAAGACAGCTCCTGAGTGGGTGTGGCATGTGCAATCTGCTGGTAGTCAAAACTCGCCCCTTCAGAGGCAGCCCAGTACCGGGGGTGGGGGTGGGAGGAGGATCCCAAAGGCGTCCCCTGCTACCAGAGACATCTCCTGCTACTGTTGCTAGGAGTCCCACATGAAGACCAAGATACACAACTGTTTCACATATTCAGAGACTCTAAGTTCATCCCACGCATGCTCCCTGGATGGTGGTTCAGTCACTGTGAGCCCCTGTGGGCCCAGGTTAGTTGATTCTGTAGGTTTTCTTGTGATGTTCTTGACCCCTCTGGCTCCTACCATCCTTCCTCCCCCTCTTCGGCATTCTTCCTCAAGCCCTGCTTTATGTTTGACTGACAAACACAACTTCTAAGACATGCTACGACCTGGATTAGCCTTGAAGACACTCTGGTAAGTGACCCGGGAATGGAGGTGCCCATCTATAACTGAAGAGGCAGGGAGGGCTGCTGCCAGTCTGAGGTCAGACAACGCTGTATAGCAAGACTGTCTCAAAAACAAAAAAGACATTATGTTTAGTCTAAAAAGCCAGTCACAAAGGACAAATAGAATATGATCGTGCTTACATGAGATACTCGCAGTAAGGCCATCAGTGCCTACACAAGAATGTAGTCATCGGGGATGAAGAAGAGGAACTGCGGAAAACATGGGGTTTAGTTTGGTGGGCACGGCCTTTCAGTTTGAGGAGAGGACGTGTTCTGGATATAGATTCTGGCAATGGCTGCTGGGTGATGTGTATATTCCTGTTGACACCGAACTGCAAACTATAAAGTGGTTACAGTAGTAATTTTCCATTATGCCTATTTTGCCAGAATAAAAACAAGGTAAACTCCTTAAAATACTGTCACACAATCCACTACAGACTGTGGATTTATCTTAGGACAAGACCTTCCAGGAAGATCTAGAGGGAAATGGTACGGTGGCTGAAAGCACTTTGTAAGAAAGAAGGCTGAGTATTCATTTAAAAAAAAACATTAAAAAAATAACCAAGGTCAGTCTCATTCATCAACTGCCAATCCCTACAGGGTATTAGGGTTAGCACACAGAAGACTTGTATTCTCAACACGTGGTCCTCAGCTCGGGGCACTATTTCAAAGGTCCTGGGGTTTTTCAGGAGGTGGGCCTTAGCTGTCAGACACAAGTTGCTAGAAGTAGGACTTGGAAGTTTGCACTCCCCTGGGTCCAGTCTGTTTCTTCTATGTTCAGTTTGCTGTCACCTTGACAATCTGCTGACCAGTCACAGGACAGGGCTACTCCACTTTGCCTTGAGTCCACACCCCCATGATGAACTATGATCCCCAAAATAAATCCTTCCTTGGGTTGCTTGTGGCAGCCTTTTCTATTCTCTCTCTCTCTCTCTCTCTCTCTCTCTCTCTCTCTCCCTCTCTCTCTCTCTCTCTCTCTCTTTTTCACAGCAATGAGGAAAGAAATGAAGAGTCCCAAACACCTTTGAAGGTGTCTCAGACACTTCCTCAATTATAAATAAATACACACGACATCTGTCCCCAAGAGCAGGTCCATGCAATGGACCTAGATGACAATTCTAGTCATCACTTTGACCCAGCTCAGTCCCCCGGCACAGTCAAATACTTGAACGAATAGATTAATTGTCAGTAGAACATTCTGGCTAACTGCCTCATCTGTTCATAGACAACCGTACCGGAGGGGTGTTCAGATCTCAGGAGTTACAGAGATGGATCTAATAAAACCCCCGGGGTACAACTAATACCACTTCTCAACACACAGAGGCTGGGGGCAGATGAGAGCTGTCTGGTGTGAACGATTGTGTCTGGGGAGGTCGGAATTCACAACCGCATCCAGCCTGCCTGAACAGCCTTTCCTTCCATCCCTCCAGCCTAGCTCAACGCAGCCTGATCTAATGCCAGCCACCCCGGATCTTTAAAATGGCCTCTCCTTTGGTTCTGTGCTAACGGCTTGCATTAATCACACAACTCGTATTTAACTCTAATGGTTTTGTAACTATTAATATGCTGCTAGAGCTAATTTTGCATCAGACATGCTTTCCCGCTCTGTCCACGTATTCAGTTCTTGGTTCTTGCTTTGTGTTATTGCCAGGGGTCATAGAATCCTTGACATTAAACCCGGCAATCTGGGTTACAGTAGAGCTCTGTGCCTCGGGTGTTCTAGAGCTTCCTGAGTGCTGTCAGGATAACGAAGGCCACCCCAAATTCCTTTGATTCGTTCATCATGTGAACCCCGTGAACCTGACTCCCGGCTTCCACGTGTGCCAGCTCTTTGGTTAATCTCGTTACGGCATTGACTTCGATGTCAATTAGCCTCAAACCCGGTGCTATCAATGTCCGGGGCCTTTTCTCATCTTCGGACTTGATAACATCTTTTCTACTTGAAAAAGCCAATTCGCTCTGGCACCTGCTTCTTGATTTCTCATTTGAACTCATTCAAACTGCAATAATGAAATCATTTTCCTCTCTCTTCCCTTCTCTATCAAGACTGGCGCTGAAATAGTCAAGCACTGAAACAACCTAACAGGCCCAGTGTCCAAGCAGGGCTAGCCTGCGCCTTCCATAGAAAGAGGCAGGGAGAGGGAGGGTTTGGGGAGCACTTAGATTTTCAAGGAAAAAAATTATCTAGATTGGACTTCCCCTGAATATTTGTCTCTCCCAAGGTGTGTCTGTAGATCTTCTATATGGTGTTTGTTTGCTTGTTTTTTGAGGCAGGGTTTCTCTGTATAGCCCTGGCTATTCTAGAACTCACTCTTTAGATCAGGCTGGCCTCGAACTCACAAAGATCTGCCTGTCCCTGCCTCCTGAGCGCTGGGATTAAAGGCCTTCGCTACCATCGTGCTGACCGATAAGATTAAAACATTTCTTTCATCAAAGGCTGCTACCACATCAAGGAATAGTAAAAAATGTTAGGCTAAATAAAAGAGGCCAGGGGCAAAGACCAAATGTCATCTGACTCCATTTATTCAAAACATATCCATCGACCTGGTACACACAGAGAAAAGATATTGCCAACTGCCTGGAGTTGGAAAGGGATAGAGATGGCCGCTAATGGGTGCAGGATGTTTTGGGAGGATGTAAAAACATGTTCAAACTTTGTGTGACCGTTGCACAACCTAGTGAAGATGGTAAAACCCATTGGATTGTACACTTTAAACGGGCCAGTGGTACAGGATCTGGATTTATATCTCAATAAAACTGTCACACACAGAGCAACTCTGATTAAGAGGGGACGGGGAGAAAGAAGTGAGCAGTTAGCTAAAAGGAACGATAAAAATCAGAGGGGAAAAGGGCTTCTTTTGAGAGAAAGTGGAAGGAATGTTCTTGTAAAACATAAAGCTTTTGATTCAAGTCAAAAGCATGCTCTAGACACTGCAGGAACCAACGGGGCTGGGGCTGGGGGTGTGATAAGAGGGAAAATACAGAAAAGGCAAAACCATCTGGGACCTCAAACATACCAAAGAGTTGGAACACTAGGAAGCTGGGCAGAAGCCATGGGGGCGGGGACTGACAAAGCCACGTATTTCTAAAAGAAAGGTTAAATGGAACAGAGAGCCCACTTTTTTCCCAGCCTCTTCATTTCCTTAACATGCATGTGGTCTCCTCATGCCGGCACTGTCGTCCTCCAGCCCCCTCCTCCAAGTCCCCACCCCCACCCTATCCCCATGCCACTGACGCCATCTTCCCTCCCCCCCCCCCCAGAACATTAATCCCGGAAGTTCAAACAGGATCCTCTGTCTACCAAGGTGTTCTTCCTTTTGCTTTGATGGTCACAGCTACAGGAATACACACGCACAGGACGCTAGCTGTGCTGGGCTTCCATCAACATCCAGTCCCTGAGCAGGCTTGTCTGTGGCCCAGACAGATCTTCATATTAGAGTCATTATTCCTAGAGAGAACCAAGTAGAAACGGGATTCACCAAGCACAAGGAGAAAGGCTCCTTCTGGGAGTCTGCTCAGCCGCTTGCAAGAACACTTGCTTGGAGCTGGCACACTTAACTTCCTCCCTGCTAGGACCACAGCCAGTGAGGGAGGGATTCTTTTTAAGGCTGGGTTGTGTGACCTGGGGCAAATCCTTTAAACTCACTTCCCTCTTCTGCACTGTTTTTCTTCCAGGTCTCCCAGGGTCACCGCCATCGCTGTGATCCCTATCACCGAATTCTTTATTTTGAACAAGGAAACCACAGAGTCTGCCGTTTTCCAGCATCTGAGAGTCACAAAATGAGGCTCAGGGTCAGCCCAGGATTCCAGCTTATGCCTCTGTCCCTAACTCAGTTCTTTTCAAACGCAACCAAGGGAATTATCAGGGTGGCACTTTCTGATAATGTCTTTTAAGGGCAATGAGGAAGAGCACAAGGCTACAAATAGCTTATTTTTCTACTTGGACAAAAAAGGAAAGAAAGAAAGAAAGAAAGAGAGAGAGAGTGAGAAAGAAATTAATTCAACAACACTACCAAAAACAAAAAGGAACTCGAAATCATATAACTGTCTAAAAGAAAAGCCAAAGGCTAAAGAATGACTTAGGTGTTTACTCTGAAAACAAGAGGACTCAAGTTCAAATCCCCAGCACCCGTGTAAAAGCGAGGCATGTCTGAGTATGCCTGTAACCCCAACCTTGTGGGGCAGAAACAAGCCAGCCTAGCCCAGATAGCCAGCTTCAGGCTCAGTAAGAGAGTTTGCTTCAGAAGCAATAGAAGACATCTTACTCCTCCTCTCTGGTTTCTGCACATATGTGTGCATGTGACACACACACACACACACACACACACACACACACACACACACACGCAAAATGACACACATGAAAGAGAGGAGAGAGAAGGAAAAGAAAGATAAAAGAAAATAAAAGAAGAAGGGAGAGAGAGGAAAGGGAAGGGAAAGAGGGTAGAAAGGCAGGAGGGAGGGCAGGAGGAAGGGCAGGAGGGAGGGCACGAGGGAGGTAGGAGGGAGGGCAGGAGGGAGGGTAAGAGGGAGGGTGGGAGGAAGGGTAGGAGGGCAGGAGGGAGGGCCTGACAGAAAGCAATGTGCCTTCATCGTATGAAGCATTTCAAGGCCTGGGAGTGCCTAGGCTGAGGAACAAGTCTCTGATCCTAATGTTCTTCCTGGTGTAGGATGATGACAAGGCTCCCAAGTAGTCCTGTAATGTCTCAGTGCCAAGTACGAGGTGACCTCACTCATGTTCGCTCAGCTGTGAGCATGGGGACTCGCTTGGTTTTATAACTATGATTCTCTTTTCGGAACTGCATTACAAATCATACCCTATGGGATTGGGCAGGCAAAAATGAGAGATTGTATCACTGAAGAAAATTTAAAGTAAGTACCGATCCCCACCTCAGTTCTACTCACTTTCCGCAAAATTCAAAGGATAAATCCAAGAAAGTCCAAGAAATGCATAATTAGAATAATTTCTTATAGCGCGCCACTGTCAGGTGCATTTGCTTATTATCTAATTGCCTATGGTTGTTGGCTAATCACTATATAACGAGAGGTCCATAAAACTATGGTGTGCTCTCTCTCTCTCTCTCTCTCACACACACACACACACACACACACACACACATACACACACACTTTTGCTGCCATTAAAGACCTTACCACGTAAGGTAGATGGCAATTGCCTAGCCAAACAGGTTCTGAAACAAAAGCAGCTACAAGAACCTAAACAGACAATGGGACATTCAGCCAGAATGAGTCAGGACAGCCTCGGCGGTGGGAGCCAGAGAAGGTCATGCCTGGCATTGTGGCCGTTGGTTTTCCTGGGGATGCTCAGGCTGCATTGCAGAAACACCCCTATTGCCACCACAAGCCTCTTAGCATACGTCAGCCCGGTCTCCTGGCAGTTAGAGCTGTGTGTGCGACTAAGGAGACAGGCAGAGGGGAGGATGTGTGAGGACAAACAGGGAGGTTGGAATGGGAGGAAGTGGGGCAGTGGCTAGGGCGTGGCCCACAGAGAACAGTGAAACAGAGGTGGCTCTTCTGGAAGGAGACAGACAAGGAGAGCAGGACTGAGGACAGCCACCCCCTTCTCCCTCTGCCCTCAGCCTCAAGGGATCGTTATAGCTTTCTACCGTGCTCAGGGTCCTAGCTGACCTAGAAGGCTTGAGGTTGGTGAGAGCAGGGAAGCAAAGGGTTTAGAGAAAGGTTAAGGAAATGGGCTCAGGGGCTGATGCTTTGTGTGCGAGAGCACTTGTGCAAGCAAGAAGATCTGAGTTCAAATCTCCAGTACCCGTGTTTTTTAAAAGCCAGATGTGGTTATACAAGCCTGTAACACATTGTTCCAGGCCAGGGACAAACATGTCCTAAGAACTCACTGACCAGCCAGTCTAGTCAAAACACTGAGCTTCTGGGTAAGTGAGAGACTTTGTCTCAGCAGAATAGAGAGCAATAGAGGTCAATGTGTGTGGCTGTGTGACACACATAATAAAAGAAGAAACATCTGCTTGGTGGAGAAGAGCATCATGGGAAACACAGGGTCACAAGGAGAGCAAACACACACTTAGATCCACATTGGGCGATGGAACCCTTGGGAGGGCCAGTTTTGCTAATGAATACAAAGGAATACCCAGGAAGCGATGTACGCAGGCGCGCTGGAGTCCTTGCTCTCTGCTGGCTTGAACTTAGAATCACACCTCCTAAGGGATTCACAAGTCATTAAGCCTAATCCGGAGTCACGGAGCCTTCGAAGCAAAGAACATCCCACATCCCATCATTACACAGAATCACAAGAGTGACAACCTTCTTCCGTATGGAAGAGAAGACACAGCACCGAGAAAATCACCACCACAAATCAGAGAGGCACAGAGAATTGCAAGTCAGGAGCTGAAGTAGGAACCTTAAGCTTGGTTGGTGCTTGGCTGGAGGTGAACCTGTTTAAGAGTTAAAATCTCCAGAGGATCCAGTCACACCAGGTCTCACGCTTTTGTGAGTTACTTTCTGGAGCCCGGCCACCAGGACCTCCCAGTGGGTATGAGAAGAAATATCTGTGCTGGTTCTGGCAAGAAAGGAAAGGAACCATTTAGAAACACACCAGAACATTCTGTTTCCAAACAAGGTCTGCCCTGAGGAGAAACTTTTGTTCTGAAGACAGGGTCTCCTCATGCTGTTCAGGCTAGTCTTTGACTCAGAGTGATGCTTCTGTCTCAGCTTCCTGAGGAGAAACTATTTAACCACTGTCTAACCTGCCTGCCTAGGTTTCCCTAGAGCCCGAGGGACTACAAATATGCCATTTCTATCCCCTCTTGCTGGTTCCTCACTTCTTAAAGTGTCCAAGTTGTAAAGCATTTGTAGAGGTCACAATCTAGGAACACAGTCTCCCTAAAAGAAAAAAAAAAAAAAAACCCAATAACAGCTCTAAAATGTTCCCCCTGCCCACACATCTCACTACTACATTATTAAAGGCCTAGGATGCCTACCTTTCAATCCAAAATTAGAAGACAACAGTCGAATACCCACACTCACACACAGGTACACGCACACACTCACACAAGCACACGCCATATGAGCATGAGAAGACAGAGTTCCAGAGCCAGTCAGACACCATGGCAGGAACGTGGAGATAATCTGATCAGACATGTGAAATTGTGATTCATACACCGAGGCCTCTGTGGTGGGCTGGCTACAGAACTACAAAGTGCTTTCCCCAAGAGGCTGATGATGTGTTAGGGGCTTGGTGGCAGCTAATAAAAGTGATCAAACACTGAGGGCTGTGAGTCCATCACTGGATCAAACCACTGATGAAGTCATGATTCAACAGCCTTAGCAGAAGATGGTTGGAAGGCCTAGGTGGAGGCAGTAGGTAGGTCATGGGGAGAGGTGAGGGAACCTCTTTCAGTGCGTCATGCTCATAGTGGGAGGGGGTTGGTACTAAATCTAAGCGATCCCCTTTCAGCTACCTCAAACAGTTCTTTACTCTTGTGTGTTAAAAAGAGTGGCGTAAGGCCTGGAGAGATGGCTCAGCCGTTAAGAACACTCACTGCTTTTGAAGGTGACCCAGGTTTGATTTCTAGCACTAATGATCCTCAGTAACTCCAGTTTCTGGGGTTGGCAACCTTCTGTGTGTTACATTAATTACTTAACACCACTCAAATCACCCTGCCAGCAGCAGCACAGCAGCGCGTGTTCCCCACCCGCCAAAAACGCTCTGGATTCTCAAATGAAAGACACACACACACACACACACACACACACACACACACACACACACACACACACACACACACACTGCAGCCTTCTCTTCTAGTGTGCCTTAAACAGTGCAATGGTTAGGCCTCTCTCAAACTTCCACGTTGCTAACGCCGCTCCTCCGATACTCCTGAATTATTTCTTACTAAAATCTAAATTTCATCTTTGCTACCCTAGATCTAAAAGGGTTTGGAATTGGGGGAGCTCGGGGCCGCTTTTCCCCGGCTCTTACATAGCTGTATGCTCTCTCTTCTGCAGGATCCTCCTGCTTTCCCGACAGGGCGATTCTAAATCCTTCTTTCCTGGGTTCCCTTGCCTGGGAAATCTGAAGTCCCGCCTCTCTCTCCCTGCCCAGCCATTGGTTGGTGGCAACTTTATTTACCAATCAGAGCCAGCTGGGGCAGAGACCTGCAGCGGCCACGTGTAGACACGTGGATTCCCATGTAATTTGGGAACCCAATGAACATAAGGTAAGCAAACCAAATATAATGTAAACCAAATCCACAACATCTGTGGCCTCGGCGGGCACCAGATATGCATGTAGTACACAGACATCCAAGCAGGCAAGACACTTCATTCATTTCATAAAAATGAAAATAAAGGCATCTTTAAAATCTTTAAAAAGAATAATGATGAATTCTGACATATCTCAAAAACAGTTTGGTAAGGGAAGGATTGTGAACATGAGGATTTGTGTGGGGAAGACAACACAGATGGTTTTGTGGGGAGGCTGCTAAGACGCAGTTAATTGGGAGTCGCAGTTAATTGGGAGTCGCAGGACGCCAGGGGAAGCCTTGCTGTTGGCGTGAACGCACGGCTGGATGACTGTAAATGTGACCGTGCAGAAGCACCCGAGAAAACCTGGGCCGATCCAGAGCTGCTCAATCGTGGGATTGACTGGAGAGGAAGATAGCAACTTAGTGGCTGCAGGATTTGCAAAGGATTCGTAAACACTGGGACTGTATTTCTCACGACATATTTCTCTCAGGCTGAGGAGTTCAAGATGAAGAAGCCAGGGGGGCACGGTGTCTAGTGAGAAGCCCAGTCTTTGCTTCTTAGCAAAGACAGCACTTTCAGCTCTGTATCTTTCAAAGGCGACAAAACCCAGGTCCTCACAGTGGGGGTTGTGGGGAGAGACGTGAGACCTTTTAATAAAAGACCCTCATGCCCTCTTATAAGGTCCCTTATAACCCACAGGGAACCCGCTCTCATGGCTGAATCCCTTAGAGTCCCATCTCTTAATAATACAGGTAGAATTAATACTCTTCTCCACCCATAGAATTATTTTCATGATGATACATTCGCGTCTCTCTTGGGCAATGAAAACTAAGTCTGAGCAGAGTGGAGAAAATAGGAACACGACATCTGTCTTCCTGAGCCAGACATGCTACAGATGGGACTGGCTGAAGAACTGCATGCTGGGAAGATAAAACTTCTCCCCCAAGGAACTGGATGAAGGCGACGTCCCTCCTTTTTTTTTTTTTTTTTTTCTTTTCTTTTCTTTTCTTTTTTTCGGAGCTGGGGACCGAACCCAGGACCTTGCGCTTGCTAGGCAAGCGCTCTACCACTGAGCTAAATCCCCAACCCCGGCGACGTCCCTCCTGATCTCCACTTCCAGAATGGGCTCCGGTCCCTTGGGTCCCATCTCTGTTAACCAGGAGGTGCAGCTCTGTTCCAAACAGGCATGGCAACTCGGCTCTCCACACACGGCCTCTGAATGAAGAGTGCACAGTCTTACTCTGGCTTCACTGCACTGCTCCATATGTAAATGCATTTGTAAAGTGACACATTTCCCCGGGTGAATGGAGTCTCACCGGCATATGATCATCTATACTACAGCAGTGACTCAGTGTCAGGTCTGTGCTGGCCTCTGTCCAGTGTGGAGGTGGGGTTTGTCATGAAGGAAACACAAGGCAGTTCGTTTCCACGCAGCCTAACTTCCCTGAGTGGTTGGCATCTGGGGTTTTAGAACAGAGGCTCTGGAGTGACTTTGGGTTACCGAACTGGCATTTTAACAAGTCCCCCTCGACAAGAGACTCTGTGACAAGGGTGGTGAGGCTCCTCCACCACCCCGGACCTGAGAAATGACAGACAGGGAAGGTAACACCAGGTCAGACTGGAAAACAAATAAACCAAAACAAAGCTCGAGTTTCTGGGGATGGGAAGAGGTGTGGAAATCCAAAAGGACTGGGTGTCGGGGGAGTGCCTTCCTCAAGAGATTTCCCTTCATGCTACATCGTCTGACTTTTTTTGTTTTTCCAGCTGAGAGATTAACAGGGGGAAGCCTAGACAAGCCCTTCATCTGCAGAGAATGTTCAGCTTCGAATATTAACCACATTTCAAGCTTTTATTTTCTTTGGAGGGAGATAAAACATTATTTTTCGCATCAATCTAACTAATGCGCATGTCTACGATAATTTGCTGGCGGTGACAACAGTCACAGATGCTCTGAGGCAGGCAGCACCTTCCGTTCGTCGTTAATTTAACGAATGGTGACTTCTGCAGAGGGTCATGTGGAATTACAGTCTTGGCTCTCTGAAATTATGATAAGAAAATGTGATCAAATACTTAATCCCAAATCTCACTGTAACAATCGGAAGTGCACACACACACACGTGTGTGTGTGTGTGTTGCTTTGTGTATTTATGTGTGAGTGTATGTATGTGGTGTTTGTGTGTGAGTGGTGTATGTATGTGGTGTTTGTGTGTGCTTGTGTGTGTTTGTGTATGTGTTTAAATGTGTGTGTTTGTGTGGTATTTGTGTGTATGTTTGTATGTGTATGTGTATTTTTGTGTGTTCATGTATGTGTGTTTGTGAATGTGTGTTTAAATGTGTGTATGGGTATTTGTGTGTGTTTATATGTGTATTTGTGTGTATATCTGTGTGTGTGTGTGTGTGGTGCTTGTGTGTATTTATGTGTGAGTGTATATATGTGGTGTTTGTGTGTGCTTGTGTGTTTGTGTATGTGTGTTTAAATGTGTGTGTGGTATTTGTGTGTGTGTGTGTGTGTGTGTGTGTGTGTGTGTGTGTGTGTGTTATCTATTACTATTAATCACTGAAGTTCTTGGAAGCAAGACAACCCCAAGTAAAATTCTATTGTTTCTGTTGCCGATTCTAGGTCACACACAGAGATAACAACTTGATCTCAAATATTAATGTTTGGAGTTTTTCCTAATGAAGTACTGCAGAAACTTCTGTTGATTCTCTTAAGGTCTCTTTGAGGTATTCCCTACTGACACCTGTTCAGACCTCACTAACCAGCCCAGGCTCACAACCCAGCAGGCTCCACTGCACAGTGTGGTCTGGTTAGAGCGGGAGACTCTGCCCCAACAGAACTTCCGACACAGCATTCCCCAGCTGTGACTCCTCTCCCTGACCTGGATGCTGGCCCTGACCCCAGTATTTTCTTTCCTTCTTAGTGTCTCTAACTAAGGGCATCCTAGGAAGAACACTCCTTGTTGTCGCCTTCATTTCTCCATCTTGACCACCTCAAGTCCCATCAGAAATCTTGCTTCTGTCCACCATTCCTGTCTTCAGCACCTGAAGTAAAAAACACACTCATCCAAAGCCCTGCAGTGGAATAGCTGAGGGTGGGGGTGGGGGATGACAAAAGGCCTCCCTCGCTTAGCAACGGAGACCAACTACTTAAGAGCCAGGAAGCAACTTCCTGTGTTAAACCGGTAAAGACTCCCTTTGGGTGGGAAGATGCTTCTGAATGTATATGCACTGGGTACTTTTGTCACTGCTGGGACCAAATATACCTGATAGTAGCCGCTCAAGATAGGAAGGGTGTTAGTTCATGGTTTCAGGGGATTTCAGTCCAGCATGGTGGCGTTCACAGTGGCAGAGCATGGCTGGGGGCTTTCCTGTCTTGGCCGATCAGGAAGCGGAGAACAGGAATGGGAGCGGAAGAGCAGAATTATCTGTTAGAGTCCTCAGAGGCTCCTCCGTACTTGTCTACATCTGACAGCCAGCACTGTGTTCCGAAGCCTCTCAAAACAGCACCAAGTGCTCAAGCACTTGTACCTGTGAGGGATGTTTTACATGCAAACCGTAATGGCGAACAATGATAAATTCACCAAAAACATATGAACAGGTCACACGTTCACCGAACATGCATCTACTGAGTATCTACTGTCCTTCAGACATTTAGGATAGACCAATGAATTAATCCCTTTATAGCATTAACTCTCTAGTGCTTTGGCAGGGGCATAGGAAACAATGCATTTGCAAAGTAAGGGCATATACTTATGGCATATTTACTGGATGGCAAGTCTACTTGCAGAAGGAAAAGGAGGGATGGGAAGAGTTTAAGGGGGCAAAGCAGGAAGTGCTCCAGAGGGGTGGGGAGTGCTCCGGAGGGGTGGGGACTGCAATTTTAAAGCCAGGTCTGGGAGGCTTCACCACAGAGGTATGGGAGTTGGCCTTGGTATCTGGGGGAGCAACATTCCAGACAGCTGTAGAGAGGGAGCTGACACAGAGGAGCCCAGTTCGTCCTGTTCTCTTTTGCAATCTCTTTTTGGACCCTTCCTTCCTTTCATGCCCCAGTAAAGAATGTCAAGGCTTCCGAGTGGTTTCCTCCTTCCTTTCTTCCCGATACTCCGCGTGTCAGTGGACTTGACTTTCCAGTTACAACACTGTGTCCTGACATGAAAATGACGGTCAGTCAGGGAGAGAACAGAGACACGGGACTGAGGCTCTCCAGCACCTGCTATACAGCGGGTCCTCAGGGACCCTTCACACACCTCCTTAGGGTTGTATATGGAGCTCAGTAGTAAAGCAAATGCTTACCACACGCAGGACCCTGGATCCCATCCCCCGTGCTAGAAAGGAAAGGGTGCATCGGTTAGTATATTGATGCCCTGTGTGACCAAAGTCTTTGGTTCCACAAAACACTTTGGAAGTGTTTTTTCCTACTTGGTCTCATATGATATTTATTGCTGTGA
Organism: Rattus norvegicus; assembly: GCF_021556685.1. Classification (NCBI taxonomy): domain Eukaryota; kingdom Metazoa; phylum Chordata; class Mammalia; order Rodentia; family Muridae; genus Rattus; species Rattus norvegicus. The sequence goes on from NC_141550.1 coordinate 78,842,500, forward strand.
CCAAATACCTGAGACATTTCAACCTCAAGAGGGAAAGGTTTCTTTTAGCTCATGGTTCTGAGGATGCATTCCAACCTGGTAGAAAGGCACTGATGGAGCATGGGGTATCTGGTCACATTTTATCAAAGGTCAGAAAGCAGAGAACGATGGAGAAAGATGGATGCTGGCGTTCCGTTGGCTTTCTCCTTTCTTACTGTCTTCTATTCAGTCTGGACCTTGGCCACTGAGAAGGTGTCACCCACAACCAGTGTGAGTCTTCAGATGACTTCTCTGGAAACATCCCCACAGACACACGCAGAGGTGTGTCTCCTAGGTGACTCCAGATACACCAGGTTGGCAATGGCGGCTAACTATCAGGAGATTCTTGTAAGTAGAAATGAGAATACAACAGAGAAAGGTAAGAAATATCCACTCAGGCCTCTGGCGGACACTGGCTAAGTCTATGAGAGGAAGGAGAAAGTTGGTGACAGGGGGAAGAAGAAAGGAGGCCGAGAAGCCTAAGACGAAGCGCCAGAATGCGCCCCTGGGACTTTGGTGTGACTGCTTCATTTTGCTGTGGGCTCAGGGAGGCTCGACATTCAAAGACAATCTTAATGCAACCTCTGCCGTGTGACAGATGCCAGACACACCCAAAGCCTGACGTCGCTGCACTTTTCCTTAGGAAAAAAGCTGCAAGCCTTGGTTTTCACCCTGTGGAAGATGCTCAGAAAGTACACGGTAGGTAAGAGTAAGAAGATCCATTTACGACTTTCTCTGCCCCAGTTCTGGGTGAGCTGTTTATCATCCTGCTGCACACAGGCTTGCAAAGACCACAGCTGGCAAACTTACCCAACAGAGTCACCTTGCCTCCTTAATTAGGTCAAGTGAGATGAAATTGTAATTTTTGTAATTGAAGAGTAGGGAACCCCAGCCTTCTCTTCGGGGTTTGGCTTTCTCGATTGGCATATGGTTTGTCTCTGTGTTTCATCCTGAAAATGTTGCTGCCTTCTGCAAAGGCTCACTTTAATATGACAAGCCATAAGCACAGAGACCCATCCTGTTGCGGTCTTCTCCTATATGCTATGTCGCTGATGATGACCAGGATGGTTGACAAGGAATTTTGACCAGGATAACACAGAGAAAGCCACATGACCCTAGTCACCAGGGGAAATATTTGTGCAAAACCCAGAAACTAGGAAAGGGTTGGTAAACAACAGCTCGTGAGTCACACCTGCCCCGCCTACTGTCTTGTCTAATATAGCACATGGGATAAGAATATTATCTACGTTTCTTTAAAATGATTTTCTAAAAATAAGAAATAAGTGATATGTGAATATTATTTACAATTCAAATTTCGATTTCCATAAACACTTTGACTGGACCGTGGTCATCCTACCTGCCCATAGGCAATTAGTGGTAGCTTTCATACTATATAACAGAGTCTAGTTGTTATTATAAGATTACATTAGCCAACAAATTCTCAGGCCGGCTGGCAGCAAAGACTAGCAGTTGCCTAGCACACAGGAGGCTCTTGGCTTAATCCTAGAACCCAAAGGAAGAAAACAAAAACAAAATCTAAATTTAAAAACGTATTATATTTACTTTTTTTTTTTTTTGAGGTGCTAGGATTCAATCTGGAGCTTCACTCACAGTAAGCAGGACCCTATCACTGATCTCCACCCCAGTTCTCAAATCTAAAGTATTTACGCTTTGACCATTCCTAAAAGTTTTGCTGACCCTTAAACTGCACAGTCGGAAGAACTGCTGGGCACAATAGAAAGCAGGAAAAGACCAGCCAGGGTGATCTGTGGTAGCCCTGCTGTCCTCTCCGTCTGGAACTGAAATGACACCAGATAAGCCATCTTGAGAGCAGAGTAGACACTCAGTGTGTGCTGTTCAGAGACCCAGAGGGGGACAACTCACAAGCTGGCAGCAGGTAAGGGTGTGTCACCACATCACACAGACACTCACCCCATTTGGATTTTTACTAATATTCTTAATGTTTTAATATTTGTGTTCTCCTATTAAATTGAAAAGACGAGGTGTATATTTGCTTGTGCACTCATGTGGTGTGTGTGTGTGTGTGTGTGTGTGTGTGTGTGGTGTGTGTGGTGTGTGTGGTGTGTGGTGTGTGGTGTGTGGTGTGGTGTGTGGTGTGGTGTGTGTGTGTGTATGTGGTGTGGTGTGTGTGTGTGGTGTGTGTGTGTGTGTGGTATGTGTGTGTGTGTGTGCACATGCATACCCACATGTGTGTGCAGGTATATGTGAATGAGTGTGCATGTGGAGACTATAGATCAACCTGGGTATCTTCCTTGGCTGTTCTCCACCAAGATTTGGTTTTGTTTTGTTTTATTTTGTTTTTTTCTTGGGGCGTGTGTGCTTGTTGGCCTTTTGTTATTGATGGTGATGTTTCCTTGAGACAAAGTCACACTATGTAGCCCTAGCTGGCCTGGAACTGGCTATGTAGATCAGGCTGGCCTCACAGAAATCTGTCTGCTTCTGCCTCATGAGTGCTGAGGTTAAAGGTAGGTACCACCGCAAACAGGATCTTCCTGTCTCCTCCTGCCTACCATTAGGAATATAAGCACATACTACCTCACCTAGCTTTTTCTTGAGTTCTGGGAATCGAACTCAAGTCCTTTATGCTTGCAGAACAAATATTTACTGAGTCATCTTGCCAGCCCTGTTTTCCTTGAAATGCTCCTTTAAATCCATTTTACCATGCAGCAAATGCCTTCACTGCCCAACCCCGATCCAGGGTGACATTTTTCCTACAGCGCCGGCTCATTACTTTACTCCTGGAATTGCAAATCCAAGGATCAAATGACTGAGTGTACATATACCAGGGAGGAGAGAGAATCTCCCCCATCCCCACCCCCAGAGGTGCCTTGGAACAAAGGAACTCAAATAACTTCAAAACCACATCACACAATCTGGACGGGTTACAGGACAGATGGGATGCCCAATTGTTTGATTCTATCGGCAGAACAGAGGAAGGAAATCTTTTAAAATGAGATTATGTTCTTTCCCCCAGTTCTTATTATGAGACATTCCTGAAATAAGCTTTAAATATCTCAGCCCCTTTCAGGCTGATGAATGTGATTCTGCAAGCAGGAGCGTTGTGGGGAAATGGCTCCATTGTGCAGAGTCTGAGAGGCCCGGGCTGGATGAATAGTGGATCCCTGAGGGGCCCTTTGGCTGGGTGAGGAATCACCCTCTGAAGCACAGCTGAGTGTGTTAGCAAGGGACCGTGCCTTTAAAAAGCTATTGTGCCCCATAAACACATTAATTAAAGAGTCCCTTTCCCCCCAAAAGACATTCATTGGAGTGAATAAAAAAGTCTTTGGCATTCTTTGCCCAACAAGAAAATGATTGACAACCAGCTACTGTATGGAGAGGAAAAATTATCCAGGAAGAGATGAGAATCTATTCAAAATAAAGTCATGCAGTGACTCTTTATAATTTGTTTCTAGGCAGAAATTTTAAACTATTTTATATTTAATTATGGGTATGTTTCTCTCTCTCTCTCTCTCTCTGTGTGTGTGTGTGTATGTGTGTGTGTGTGTGTGTGTGTGTGTGTGTGTGAACATGAGTGTGGTACGCACAGAGGCCAGAGGATGGGGTTAGAGATCCTTGAGCTAAAGTTACAGGGTGTTGTGAGCCTCCTAACATGGGTGCTAGGAACTGTACTCAGTCCTGCCGAGTGCTCTTAACCACTGGGCCATCCATCCCTCTAGCCCACCTCTGCAGAAATTTCCAAAGGGAGTAATCTGTATCATTTAATCTCAGACCCTGAAAAGTAACAGCAACCAACATAAAACAAAGCAAAACAAACAACAACAAAAAAACCAGTAGCAACATAAAGAAGTCTCCCCAGGAGTCTCTAGCTCTTATAGTTTGAAGCTGAAATGTCCCCGGCAGGTGCATGTGTTTAAACACTCACTGGTGGTGCTGCTTGGGGACAGTGTGGGACTTTGGGTACAAGAGGGATTCCTGGCAGAAGGAGGTTACTAGATCTTTGAAGGTATCCGCCTCCAGTTTCATCCTGTGTGCCTCCTGGTCTCCCACCACCTCTAGAGTTTCTGTCATATCCTGATGCTGCTCTTCCATGATGTCTCTAAAACCATGAGCCAAAGTCAACTTTCCCTCCCTTGTTTACACCAGGTCTTCTGGTCATGCCAACCCAAAAGGAGCTAATGCACTAGCTAGAGAACTTGTCCAAGAGGGTGAGACAGACAAGGGCCTTGGGGCATATGGGTTGTTCAACTCCCTCTGAGTCCCGGACCCCGTGTTTTCCTGGCGCTGCTGTAATGAAGTTGCGTGATCCCTGAATTTTCCTGACTCTCTGTTTCCCACTCTGCCATTTCTGCAAGTGGTATTCGCAGCCCTCTAATCACTGAGCCAGAACTTGGAATCCCTATCCAGTTCTGCCTTTTCTCCCAGGCCTTGCATCCAATTTACCAGTAAACTCTGAGAACTGCATCTCCCACTGAGATCTCCTCTGCATAACCACAGTTATATCCCAGCAAAGGTGCCCTGACCTTCTCTCACACCAAGGAAATAGCTCCTATGTGAGCTTCCTTCTTCTGGTCTTCTGGTCCATCTCTAGAGTCATCACTGTTCTGTTAGTAATGATTCCTAGAAGAGTAAGGTTGCTATTGTTCTGTTTAAGATCCTCTTGGCCAGGAAAGCAAGAGGCTCCCAGGACCCAACATGGATGACATTAGCTGAAATGCCCAACAAAGGGGAGAGAGAACCTGTAGAGACCATATCCAGAGGTTAGGCATGGCCCCCAGCTGAGGGATGGGCCACTCACCCATCTCAAAAATATTAACCTAGAATTGTTCCTGTCTAAAGGAAATACAAAGAGTAGAGCAGAGACTGAAGGAAAGGCTATCCAGAGACTGCCCCACCTTGGGATCCATCCCATCTGCAGACACTCAACCCAGTCTATTGCTAATGCCAAGAAGAACTTGCTGACAGGAGCCTGATATGGCTGTCTCCTGAAAGGCTATACCAGAGCCTGACCAATACAGATGTGGATGCTCAAAGCCAATCATCAGACTGAGCATGGGGACCCCAATGGAGAAGTTAGGAGAGGGACTGAAGGAGCTGAAGGGTGTTGCAACCCCATAGGAAGAACAACAATATCAACCAACCAGAGCTCCCAGGGACTAAACCACCAAGCAAAGAGTACACATGGAGGAACCCATGGTTCCAGCTGCTTATGTAGCAGAGGATTGCCCTATCTGGCATCAATGGGAGGGGAGGCCCTTGGTCCTGTGGAGACTTGATGCCCCAAAGTAGGGAATTGCTAGGGCGGTGAGGCAGGAACAGGTAGGTGGGGGAGCTCCTTCATAGAAGCAGGGGGAGGGAGAGGGGATGGGGGTTTGCAAAGGAGAAAACCGGAAAGAGGGATAACATTTGAAATAAAATAACCAATTTCTTAAAATAAGGTCCTCTTGGGCTCCCACAGCCTTTAGCGTTGACGTCAAGCTCTTTGACACAACATACAAACCCTGCATCACCTAATCTGGCCATTTCTATAACTTTGTCTCAGTACAGATTTTCTTAGTGTTCTAGACAGATCTATGTTCAACAGTCTTTATGCTGCTGAGTGTGGTGTCACCTTGACACAAGCTAGAGCCACCTGAACGGAGGGAGCCTCAATTGAGAAAATGCCTCCCTAAGATCCAGCTGAAGGACATGTTTTAATTAGTGATTGATGGGAAGGGCCCAGCCCATTGTGGGTGTGGCCAGCCCTGGGCTTGTGGTCCTGGGTTCTCTAAGGAAGCAGGCTGAGCAAGCCATGGGAAGCAAGCCAGTAAGCAGCACTCCTCTATGACCTCAGCACCAGCTCCCACCTCCAGATTCCTCTCCCGTTTCAGTTCCTGTCCTGACTTCCTTCAATGATGAGCAGTGACACAGAAATGTAAGCCAGATAAATATATATTTCCTCCTCAACTTGCTTTTTGGTCATGGTACTCCATTGCAGCAATAGAAACCCTAACTAAGACAGTCTTCAAACACTCTCATTCCTTCCCAGTCCTCTCTCTACCCTCTCAGTTCTGTGCCAGTAAAGTCTCCCTCCCCACCCCTCCACCCCCTGCCACATTCGGTCTTTGAAACAGAGCACATTCCCGCCACCCACTTTCTTTTCATTTTCAGGGTTGGGGGCTAACTTAACCACCCACATTGGGGTCCAGCATGGTCCCCAGATAATACCCTTCTTCTCAACCAAAGTTCTAAGCCCAGAGAAGACTATGTATCACCTTTATTATTGACACAATTAATATCAGGCTCTGTCATATATATTTCTTAAAAACAAGCATTTTCTTAATACTAAGCCTTGACTCAAAGACAACTGAAGCCTAGTCACAGTCAGTGCTGTATTGTGACAACAGCCCAGAAGGGCCTAAAGCTTCACATAGGTTCTCGGTCTCCCTGTGTTCACTGTAACTACCTTTTTTAATGATTTATTTGTTTATTTAATGTATGTGAGCACACCGAAACTATCTTCAGACACACCAGAAGAGGGCATCGGATCCCATTACAGATGGTTGTGAGCCACCATGTAGTTGCCGGGATTTGAACTCAGGACCTCTGGAAGAGCAGTCAGTGCTCTTAACCACTGAGCCATCTCTCCAGCCTCACAACTACCTGGGTATAGGTTTGTCATCCTCATGAGCCCATCCTCCCAGAAGACAAGACACATCATGAGACTAATCACAAGCCATGCATGACTTTGAGATTCTTTTTATTACTTCATCCCACTGGCTAAGGATGGCCCACATTGGCATGAATTACTAGCTACAGGGGGAGTTTCAACATCATGAAGGCCAAAGCACTGGGCTAAACTAGGCATGACACACACAGGAGACCCACTCCCAGAGAGTCCTGCCTTTCTCCTTCCTCAAAAATCTGTCCTCACAGGGAAGTCACTAAGCTGAGGATAACTTTTCTTTTCTTTTCTTTTCTTTTCTTTTCTTTTCTTTTCTTTTCTTTTCTTACGTCTTAAAGACAAAAAGCTTCTGTCTGGTACAGACTCTCCATGACTCCAGGGTGAAATAATTTGTGGCACCGTAACGTTGACTCCTGGGTGACAGAAAGGACAAGAGGACATTAAGTTTGATCTTGTTTTAAAACCATTTCAACTCCACTCAAAGGGTTACTCTTCCAAAGAGACCGAAGCAAACCCCATACGATATATATGTGGGACAGACCCTTAGCGGGCTGAGACAGTCGTGTAACTGATACTTGCTGTCCGCTCTCTAGCTTTGTGTAATCTCACACTACCATTTACGGCCTTTGCAAAGGGCGATGTTTAAGCCTGAGATGCTGCAGAGAATGAGAAGGAAAGCGATCACATGTAGGACAGGCAGCCCGCAGGGGACGTCTAGCCTACCCTGATTGAGGACATCGGGAGCAGTGTTATTAATATGTACGTCATAGCCCAAATGAAACCACTGTCATTCCCAGGACAGAGCCAAGCGCAGCCATGCTCTGAGTCTTTCCCCAGTGTAAGGGAACCAGGATAATCAGGGAAGTGTCCCCAGTCTCTGCTACTAAGAAATCGCAGAGAGGATTTTAGGGCTGGGCCTGGATGTCGCCGTGCAGAAACGGATTTATGAAGGTCTATTTGAACATAAATCCTGGAAGAACTACCATTGACCTACCATGCAGCACACGCTGAGCTAACTATCCAGTGTCCTTTGGCATCTGCTACCTTTCGATGAGGACTTGATATTAATGACCTACCACTTTACCTAACTGTCCAATAGAGGGAGGGAAAGTGTGCGCATGCGCATGAGCTATGATTATCTGAGATCGTGCTATGGAGCCTTGCCCCTAAAACAAAGTTATGATGGTACATTCATGCTCTCTCTCTCTCTCTCTCTCTCTCTCTCTCTCTCTCACACACACACACACACACACACACACACACACGAGAGAGAGAGAGAGAGAGAGAGAGAGAGAGAGAGAGATGGCTGTCACCCCTCCCAGGCACAGTCTGTGTTGAATGCAGTCGTCGTTTCAGTAGGTGTCTGTTTGGTAAATGAATAAGCAGATGGTAATGTACAGGGAAACAGAAAAGGCATCCACCTCCAGAATTGTAATGTGAGGCTCCGTCCTCCAACTGTGAATTTTGTGAATTCCCTGCTGCCTACTAGGTCCCTGCCTTTCTCCCTGGAGCCTGGAGCCTGGAAACCTGGAGGCAACAACTTGGAAGACAGGGAAACGTGCCTGAAATCGGGTGCGGTGGGGTGGGGTAGGGGAGCGGGGGTCGCGGAGCTGAAGACAGGCAATGCAAGATTTCCCGACCCTGGATGTTCTTGGTTCCAGAGTGGGAGATTTTCCTGTTAAGTCCCCCGGCACATTACTTGTGAGAAAGTCTAGATGCTTCCTCATCTTCTAGAACCCTCCTCTGAAAGAACTCCCTTCCATCTGCACAAGGGATAGGAAGAGAGACCGCCTTGCCTTGTACTCCAGCACGCTTGGAACAAGAGAAAAAAGAATGAATCTACCATCGCAATCACAGGCCTGCTTTGTCGTGCTGTCAAACACTCTTTTGCTGGCCATCTCTGTCTACAAGAGAACTGGGCGGGGAGACCTCACAGAGGCTCCATCCAGCCCCTTATACAAGGAGCCTCCAGGTAAGTGTGGAAGGCAACGCTCTTTGTTCTGGGCACCAGTGGACCAGGTCAAAAACAAGCTCTGACTGAGAGGGAAAAGGAGAAGGCCACATGTCATCCAAGCCAGCACCTCACCCCTCAAGATGCTACCCAATCCTGGATGCTCCTTCCCTGCCAAGCGGGTCTGGACTTAGAGGCTCCTGCTGTCCTCGAATCCTCATAGAACCTCCCTGGCAAGCTACGATCTTGGGCCAGGCATGGGGGAAGTCCTTTCATTCTTTACTTCTTCTTCTGGACATGACCCATTTAAAAAAAAAAAAAACAACCCACAGCAGTGGGTATGTGTTTGCCAATGCTATTTTTAAAGACCTCTAGGGAAGTGGTTTGCCAGCACTCTATAGGGCAGGCTGTGAACAGAAGTGATTTCACGTGTCCTGGGCTGGGAACAAAGGGGCAACCAGACCTGTTCTCGCCGCTCCCACCTGCGGCACTGAACAAACGCCTCAGACTGTAATTACCTCTGCCAGTTGAGCTTGTTTCTGCAAACCTGTGGCTTCCCCCACAGCTGGGATGACTGTCAGGCCCAAGTTTCTTGGGACTGACCCTGAAGGTCTCGGGCTGCCTCTACAGCACTTGATGAATTATGTGAGTCACGGACCAATTAAAAATGGCCAAGGCAAGGAATGAAAGGAAGAGACAAGAAAGCCATGTAAGGATGCCAGGCTCTTAAAAAGATGCCAACACAAAAATCTCAATTTATAAAAGTTGAATGGCCTAGAAGGGAAGCAATTCTATTCATTGTAATATGTGAATGGTTTCATTTCACCAAGAAGAGGAAGAGGAGGAAGAGGAGGGGGGAGGGGATGAGGAGGGGGAGGGGAGAGGGAAGAGAGGAGGAGGAAGAGGAAGAGGAAGAGGAAAATAGGAGGAGGAGGAAGAAGAGGAGGAGGAGGGGGAGGAGGAGAAGGAAGAGGAAGAGGAAGAAAGGAGGAGGAGGAAGAGGAAGAAGACAGACAGACAGACAGACAGACAGACAGAAAGAAAGAAAGAAAGAAAGAGAAAAAGAAAAAAGAAAAGGGAAGAAACAATTCATCAGAAGATTCTTTCCGTTTGGTTTCTCCTCCAGTAGTGATTCTGCAATAGGACTAAGTTGTCAGAAACCCAATTTCCATACAACTTTTTTGGCTCTTGTCTGGTGTGACTATTATTGGATTCTGAAACTAGCTGCTTGAGCACGGAAAACACCAAATGCTTTTGTAGTTGAAGATAATAATAACTACTCATTTGGCATGAAATATAAACAACTCATTAAAGGACTTCCAACATCCTTTTAAAAAAAAATAAAACAATACAATCCAGGAGACAACATGGTACAAACCTAACTCAGTTTCTGGTCACCAGGCGACCTCTACAGAGCACAAAGCCAGTGGGAATGGTGGCCCTGGGTCACAGAGCAAGTTGAAGAGGGGGGTGGGGTCACTATGGCTTCCCATCTGGTTGAACTTAGCTATGAAGCCACATTATTGAGGAATGATTGACATCTTTGGGGCTGGAGAGAAGGCTAACAGTTAAGAGTCCTTGCTGCTCTTGCAGAGGACCTGGATTCGGTTCTCAGCAGCCACACTGTGTGGCTCACAATGACCTGTAAGTCCAGTCTCAGAAGAATCTCTCTTCTGATCCCTGCAGATGCCAGACATGCACTGTGGTATACACACACACACACACACACACACACACACACACACACACGCACACATGCACACATGCACACACACACTGGAGCACTCACACCTACACAGAAATAAAAATAAGTATATTTTTTAATAACCTACATACTTGATGTTTAGACCACTATATCGCAACGCACGTGGATAAATAAGTATGCACCTATGACATCACACCATCAACTTCGTAAACAAATCTGTCACCTTCTAAAGTTTCCTCCCAAACGTTTATTATGATTTATGAACACAAATTTATTCACAGGCATGTGTGCACGTGCTCGTGTGTGTGTGTGTGTGTGTGTGTGTGTGTGTGTGTGTGTGTGTAAGGGTATTTAATAGCTCCACTCTTAGGAAAACATAAATATCCAACACAGCGCACAGTTCTTTGGCCTACCTGCTGTCTTGATTTCTTTCCTAGGTTTGAGTCACCTGTGGCCAACTACAGTCTGTGAATATTAAGTGGAAGCTTCTAGAAATAAGTAATTCATAAGTTCTCGATAACCACTTTATAGTGTGCTGTCACAACTGAGGTTGTGTTGTTATTACACCTTACTCTGGCTAGTTTATAAAGGAAGCCTTATCAGAGATTTGTGTGTACTGGAGAAAACCCACAAAGGATGAGAGTAAGTGGGGTTTCACGTATCCACAGGAGGGCCTTGGAAGGGAGTCCAGCAGACATGGAGAGACCAGTATGTGGTTAGGTCCAAGCACCAGATTGGAAAGTAAATATCTAGAACTTAGTTTCATTACACAGCAGAAACTTTGTGCCATTTACTCAAGACCTCCCTGAAGCCTCCAGGGACCACCATTCTGCTCTCTAGTTCTGTGGATTTGAGTAGCTGTGATTCCACCGATAACTAACACCTTTTTTTTTTTTTTTTGCAATTTTATATTTAAAGCAAAGTTTGAGTTTGGCATAGGAAGCAGTACACAGAATCTTCATGGGTCCTTGCTTCTGGTCACCTTCTTTTCCATGCCTGGTCGATGTCGGACACGCCTAGGACCATACTTTAGAACAAGTGACTTCAGCCTCTCTGGTGTCTCTCCCTGGGATCTAGCACAACCTGTCCTTCCTCCCTGGGCCCCAGGCCAGCCCACATGCTCCTAAAGCTTTGACCTGAGGAAGCAAATAGACACCATTTGCTGAGATACAGGAATAGACTGTGACTGGGTCTGGTGACTTCTCTCTGAGTGTTCCTATGTTCCTCTGGGGTAGCAAAACCTTCAGGAAAAGGAATGGACTCCAACTAGAATTTTAAATATCAAAAATGTAGGCAAATGGGGTATTAGAAAGGACAGGGATTGTCACCAAAGTGAACCATACAAGGCCAAACCAAGCGCTTTGGGGTAGACCAGTTGTTCAGGGTAAACCATTGCTCACGGTTGCAGTTGCAAGACTTCCTTTCAGCCTCTTTGACTTGGCTAGGGAATGGCTAGTTCCTGTGATGTAGCCTTGATAATGCTCTAGATTGGGTGACAGGGGACTTCGATGCCCAGAGTCAGGGCTTTGCTCAACAAGAGGTCTAAATACAGGTCTGAGAGAAACATCTGGGCAGAGAAGTCCTCTCTCGGAGCCAGACTAGACCATGTGTATCCCTATTCATTATCTTGTGAGTATTCTGGATGCGTAGTATTAATTCCCATGAGGAATGAGTCATTGGTAACATCATCTCTGTGCTTGCCTGAAGAACCAGTTTCACCTGCCCATTGCCTCCACTTGTTACCTACTAGATTCAGGCGCAGGTGGTCGGCTTTACTGTCAACTTGAAACAAACTAGGGCAGTTTGGGAGGAGAGAGCCTCAATTAAGAAAACGTCTTCATCAGATTGCCCTGTAGGCAAGTCTGCAGGGCAGTTTCTTGTTTAATAATTGTTGTAGGAGAGCACAGCCCACTTTGGGTGGAACATCCCCTACACAGGTTGTGTGAAAAGGCAAGCTGAAGAAGCAACGAGAAGCAAGCCAGTGGGCAGCATTCCTCCATGGCTTCTGCCTCCAGGTTCCTGCTTCAAGTTTCTTCCTGACTGTCTTCATGATGGGCGGTAATCACTCCTTCTTACACTTATTCCCTGAAGAGAATGTTTTCTCAGCAGAGTAGTTACCATTTTGGACATTGAAGGCTAAGAGTGAAAATTATCCCCAGAGTCTATACACATACAGATCTAGCATGACGCCATATGACCTTTTTTGGGGCAAGGTGAGCAAATCCTATTAACTCCAAATAGGGCACCAGTGACAGATAAAATAATGATTAATAACAATAACAACAACAACAACAACAATATTCTAAGTAAGTCTAGCTTGGTTAAACTAGTGAGATTAATTGGGGTTACTTATATGAACATGGGTCAGGGACTATTTATTGGGGTGAACAATTTACAAATAGTTATACCACTGAAAAAAGTCTCTCCTCCTTCTGCCCCAGCAATTCCTAACCTGTATATCTCCTAAGGGAGAGAGGCAGGCCCCTGCCAAGGTCTTTGGGAGTTCCCAGTTTACAGTTTTACATTTTTTTTTTAGTCGTTATGTTAAATTCTACATGCTCTGAGTTATGGAGTCCTGCAGTAGAGCCCATTCCCATCCTGTCCTGATATGGACTTCATACTTTCCAGGGAAGGCTCCTGCTACACTAGATGCCTTTGGGAGACTCAGAGCATGCTAAGGTCTCAGGCTCCCTGGCTTGGAAGCGTTATCACACACTCCTTACTGGGGTAAAGATGAAAAGTCAAGGAGGAGCCCAATATACACCCAAGATCTTCTTCATCACCTGGAACAGGAGGCTGGTGGGAGTGTGGACGGGTGGCATTTTCACACACACACACACACACACACACACACACACACACACACACCTCTGTGTCTGCCTTGGGAAGAGACTGTCACCTCCTTACCCAAGTTAAACATGCTGCTGCTGCTATGACTGACTCCTCCTCCTGTCAGCACCAGGGAGTTTTCTGCTCTCCTTGAGTGACAGTGGAAAGGGGGAGGAGATGATGCAGGACACTGCAGAGAGGGACAGAGACACGTGCCACACATTTGACCCATCACCTTGCTCTGCTTTAAATAATAATGACTCCTGGGGCTGGGGATTTAGCTCAGTGGTAGAGCGCTTACCTAGGAAGTGCAAGGCCCTGGGTTCGGTCCCCAGCTCCGAAAAAAAGAACCCAAAATAATAATAATGATAATAATAATGACTCCTATGTTGAGCACTGCAGGCTCTGTTGAAGATCCAGTCTTTTCGAGGATGCACGGGATCTCCGCTCTCAAAGGCAGCCCCCATGTGAGACCAACCTGCACATCCCACAGCATGTGGCCAGGAGGAAGTGTGATGTGCTGTCCTTTGTTTTCAATAATCACCCCTTTCAAGGCTCTGTCTCCAAATACAGTCAGATTCTGAAAAACTAGGGGTTAGCACTTCCACAAACAGAATTGGAGGGACACAGCTCATTGTTTAACAATGACCATGGTGACAACCATCTGTAGTTGCAGAACTGAAGCAGGAGGATGTAGACTTTCAGGCCAGCCTGGGTTCCACGGTAAGACCATATCTCAAACAAACAATAGTAACAAGGGAGAAAAACGTAAGGGATGGGGGAACTGGAGAAATGACGAGATGCCTCAGCAGTAAAGGCCACTGCTAGCTCTTCCAGGGAACCCAGGCTCAGCTCTCACTGACCAGGTCAGGTGGCTCCCAACCACTGTAACTCCAGCTCCAGGGAGAGGGTGTTATAAGGGGGAGAGGCCTCTTCTGGTCTCTACAGGCATTGATGTAGATTTGGAATATACCACACTAACACACACACACACACACACACACACACACACACACACACACACACACAAATTAAAAAAAGAAACCTACGAAAGAACAAGATCGAATATTTTTAATGTAAAAACCAAAGGTCGAAGATGGGTTTAAAGTACAGTCTTTGTTGGAAAACAAACATTTATTCTCTGCTGATTCATCTCCCGCTCTGGTACCTAATCCTGCCTCAAAAGAACGTGTCAGAATGGGTGAGCACACTCATCTGCCATGCTTGGAGACAGTGCCTCAATCAAACTTACAACTTCACCCCAGCCATTGGCTCTGCCTCCATCTCCACGATGCTAGCCTCCTTCTTGCCAAAGCAGTGATAATTTCCCAACCTTCACCCTGCCTGGTCTTCCAGAAGTCCTTCCCAAGCCTGACCTCTATCCTCTCTGGGTATCCCTTCCTCTCTCAGCTGATCCTGCTGTCCTTGCTCTCCTCTGAGGTTCCCAGGGTCTTGTCTTGAGTTCTCCTCATGCTGAAGCCAATGGCTATGTCTTGGGGATTTTCCAACATCTCTAGTTAGCCTACATGTAAGCTTACATCATCCAACCTGAACTTTGACCCATCCGTTCTAATGTCTGATAGATGTCAAAAGCTCACCATTTTTAAAACCAAACCCCTCACCTCTCACCATAAAACCTGCTCTGCTCACAACCTTGATTTTCTTGGGGAAGGACCCCCATCTGTCTACTTTTTCAGAACCAAAGTGTCATGACCAGATTTAATGGTTCTTCATTTCCAAACCCTACCTCCAATTCTAGCAAATTCTTTCTGTTCTACTAGCTGTCACCTGACTGTATCTGTCACCTCTACCAATAGCAATGTCATGGTCCGAGCCTCATTATCCAGAGTACTATAATGGCCTCTTGTTTATTTAATTTTTTTTAATTGTGGAAAATGTTCATAATAGAATTTACTATTCTATGTTCTAAAAATCTTTGTGTGTGAGTGCAGGTATCTACCAAGCCACGTTGCACATGTGGAGGTCAGAAACTAAGTAACCTCAAGTTTTAGTCCCTGCTTTCTAACTTCTTCGAGGTAAGGTCTTGTTCTTCCTACACCAGATTGGCTGGCCCATAACCTTTGCCCCCATATCTGCCTTCTTTCTCACAGTAGAAGCACTGGAGTTGCTGCTGCCTCTGGCTCTCTGTGGGTTCTGATGATCAGAGCTCAGGCCCTGGAGCTATCTTCCTGGTCCCACTCTAACAGATACTCTGTAGCATTAGGCTCATTCAGTGTTGCCAATCACAGTGGTTCCCGGAGCTTCTCCTCTCTTCCCAACAGAAACTGTGTACATTAGGTGTTGCCTCATGTCCTCCCCTCTCCTAGATCCCTTTTACATTCTCTCCCTACGAATTTATCTGACTTGAGGACCTTTTGTACACGGAAGTGTCCAGTATCTATCTGTCGTGTGGCATCTGGCTTTTGTCACTTGACTCAATGTACACAGTGACTTGGCCTGTCTCTTGGCCTCATCCTCCCACACTCCAGAAAAAAAACCTACTGATGATGTCAATGGAATCTTCTCACGTCTCACTGTCCTGTGGATGCTCAATTCGGTATAAATATGAAGTTTAGTTTCTGCTCATGAGGTCTTATGCAGCCGGCCCTCTTACATCCCTGATTTTGTTCACTTCCTGTTACTTTCCCAGCTCGCATGGCTTCATCCACAGTGATCTCCTTGCCTTGCTCAAATATGGGAGATACATGCTGACCTCAGGGCCCTTGCACTGGCTGTCCTCTCTACCTGAATCACTGTTCCTCCACCAGATAACTCTTTTTTTTTTTTTTTTTTTTTTTTTGAGCTGGGGACCGAACCCAGGGCCTTGCGCTTGCTAGGCAAGCGCTCTACCACTGAGCTAAATCTCCAACCCCCCTCCAGATAACTCCTAAGTCTGCTCAAATGTCCCCTGACTATCCTCTGTAAAATCCTAATGCCACCTGACTCTGTAACTTCTCCCACTTTACTCTTCCAAAGCACTCATTATTTGGAGAGCACATAACAAGGTATATAATGTACTTGTTATCTCTGTTTATTTTCTCACTATGTACTTTAGTGGAGGCTCTATAAACACAGGGACTTTATCTGATACAGTCTCTGCTCTAATCTCAAGGCTAAGAACTAACTGCATCCAACGTGAAGTAGGCATTTAAGAAGTGTTTGTTGGATGACTTATTAATGGCATGAAATGGTTGGTATCACCCATAAATCAAGCAGTTGCCACCCTAGGTATTCATTGCAATCACCCAGGGATGTTCTTAAACTTTGATTTCACATCTCTGTCCAACACAAGAAAAAGACCAGATGGTGGACAGCCTTCTTTTTTTTTTTTTCAATGTCTTAGGTTTTCCTAATTCACAGTCAATGTTAAACCCAGTGGTTGACACAAACACATTCCCCAAAGACACCACTAATCTTCAGAAATACTTACATAAGGAGCAAGGGTTACCTTTCCCTACCCCACCCCAGAATTTCCAACACAGCTTCTCCTGATGAAGTAGAAATTCACATTACATCTTGCTGGGTGGGGAAATGGTATTCTTTCTTCCTAACTCCTATGTCAACCAAGCTCCTTATGTCCCACAAAAAATAACTGTACTAAATACAGCCAAACTGGGCTATTCTTCTAAAATCTTAAAAAAAGTTCTCTATGAGTCAGATTGGTATTATAGTCAATCCAGGTCTGTGTCCGGAAAAAATGGTTCTTGTGTGTGTGCCTGCCTGTCTGTCTGTCTGTCAATGTCTGAGTGTGTTTGTCTGCCCATATCTGTGTGTTTGTGTCTTTGTCTGTCCATGTCTGTGTGTCTGTGTGTTCATGTCTATGTGTGTGTCTTGCTGTCTGTCTATGTTTGTGTACATCTGTATGTATGGGTGCATATGTGTGTGTAGTGTATGTATGTATATATTTTTTGTGGTGGGGCCTTATGCTATGCAAGCCCTGCATTGCTAAGCTACATTTCCAATCACTGTCGTTTTGAGATAGTCTTTCACAAAGCCCAGACTGGCCTAGAATTCACTATGTAGAAGGTCAAGGATGACTGTGAACTTCTGAATATGGCTTTTCCAAGCCCTTCAAAATCTTTATTTTGAAGCAAGATATAGTGGCACATGCCTTTAATCTCAGCACTTGGGAGGCAAAGGCAGGCAGATCACCTGTTAGTTTGAGGGCAGCCTGATAGTAATTCCAGAACAGCTAGAACTACATAGGGAAACACTGTCTTAAACATTTCTTTTCTTTTCTTTTCTTTTCTTTTCAGAAAGAAAAGACTTCAATCTTTTTGCCTCAGCTTCCTAAGTAGCTGGCATCTGTCAGGGGAAATGCATGTATCACTACATGTAGATGTTCCATTAATACACAATTTAATCCTTGAAAAACTCTCCAAAATAGATAAACTCTAATTTTCTGATAGGGGGAAAAGCTCAGAGAGGTGAATTCACCAAGGTTATATGTGACCTGAGGACCAGATGTACTAATTCTGACCATTGACCTGCAGGACTTATGTGGGTTTAGATATTTCAAAACCTACTTTAATAAGGGTTCTTAAACACCTCAACCTCCCTTCTAACCCACCAACCAAAAGTAGGGGAGAAAGATAGTTGATCAGACAAGAGGAATGTGGAACTGTTTAGAAGTAGTTCTCTGGGGCGATTCCAGTCTTTGTTGCCACGATACCAGGAGTCCGGTCCCGAACACCAAACACAAATCAGTAGCAGCATCTCGATTCAGAAGAAGCCTTGAGACTCTAACGAGTCGTCCGCAGAATCAGCAAGAAGCATCTAGAATACCAGGAAAAGTTCTCTGATGTATTTCTCTCTACAAAGTCAAAACAAGAGATGATCAGCGAAGACCAGTAGAACATCGCAAGGTGAACCAATGCAAGAGCGTCTGCTCATTCTCTGTGGTGTTTTAGCTACACCCTTTCTGAATATCACACGCCTTCTCAAGCGTCTGCTCCAGCAAAACACTATGTGCCTCTTTACAAGACAATTCCAGAGAAACATTACATGATCAAAGAAACTGAGCCCCCAAAGAAACCAGAAATTTCCACTTCAGGCTTGTTACATTTTAATCCTATGTCCACAACCCTCAGAACTCTTGGTAAGAACAGTTGGTAAGGGATTGGGTGACCAAGAGCCGAGCTCTAAACACTCCCAGAGGAGGAGCTGGATACAGGATGAAGCATGTGGCTTCATCTCTCGCCTCCTGGAAGTCCTTGTTTGTGGAGAAGTGTCAGCTGTGTCCCGGAAGACACAGAGCCAATGGAGCAGATGGGGCTTCATCTTGAAGTCTAAGTTGTCAGAATGAGATGCAGTCTGAAGTGGCCAGAAGCCACAGGGATGCAAAACGGGAGTGGAGGGAGAGGGCTGAAAGATAAAAACCAATATGGGCAGAATTGCCTCTCCCTGAAGTAAACATATGGTTTCCAGATCATTTAAAATATTAAAACTGTGTGTATTCAAAATGATAAGACAGGACAGCCTTTTGCTCCTGCCACTGGGCCTTTCATACCATGATGGACTGTGTCCTTCCTTATGAGCATGAGCCAGAGCTAACCCTTCCTCCCGTCACTAGCTTCTTGTCAGGTCACAACGAGAAAAGAAACTAACACAACGGAGCTGATGGATAGCTAAGAGCAAGCTGGTGGTGTTTGAGCCACAGACGCAGGCCCACCCGTTTGCAATGCCCAGGCTGGGTGGGTGAGTTCGGAGGAAACAGAAAACTCCAGACTGACTGACCCCTAGTACTGACGCTGAGTACTGTTCCCAAGTACTGATCATTAGTACTGACCCTGAGCACTGACTCAGAGTACTGCCTTAGAGTATGGACCTAAGTATTGACCCTGAGTACTGACCCCAAGTACTGTTCCTGAGTACTGATCCTGAGTACTACTTCTTGGAGGTTGCTTTCTGGCATCACAGCAGGAGAGGAAAGGCTGGTGTCGTCCAAAGACTGGATCTTGAATTTCTGTTGCCTTTTTCAGCATCTGTGGACACAGCCTAATGCCTGAATGTTCACACAACCCAAAGCTAACACAACAAGTTAGAGCTGTGCAGACGCATAGTGCTCTATTCTTAGCTGACTGGAAAAAGGCTTCATCATTCGACAGGTCCCTGGATGGTATGATTGATGTACTCTGACTGGACAGCACTGCCCCTACCCTAGCCCTGAGGAGTTGCACAATGATGCAGCTTAAGACAAGCCTTTGCACAGAGCTCCCCTCGCCTCCCTGCAGTCTGTTGGTCTCAACCCTAGACTTGGCTCCTGTGTGTAAACTGTCTCTGTGCTCTTCATCGTGAAAATAGCCCATCATCCAGTGTGAGAGTCCCGTTGGCTTGTATTTGTTTTCCAGTTACTAGAAGTAGGAAGCTCCAGGAAAGCTGAGCAGTGGCCCTCACCTCTCACGGCTCCACATTTGAACCAGGGTTTAGGAAGTGTAGGGGCCAGAGTTTGATATTTAAGAAGAACCTGGTCAGTCAGCTCCTTCGAGACTCTAATTCTTCTGGACCACAGAGGTTTGTCTGAAGCTCTCAATGTTTTAATCCTAGAAGCCAATTGACTTAAATCCCCCCTTCCCACATGAGGCTTCACACACCCTTCTCTGTCTGGAGCCGCAGACCGTCTGTTCCACGCCTTTATTTTCGCCACACCTCAGGATTTAATTGTGTTGAATGACGGCATGCACACCGGATGGCTTGGTGGAGTGCAGTTGATGGCACTAAGGTGGCAAATGGAAGGCTCCTCTTAATACACATGACCCTGATCCCTGCACCCATAGGGGAGTCAATGAATCAAGGGCAAAGCCCTGTATTTATTCTACACAGCTATCCCATTCCATGAGCCGAAGCAACAGTCATACCATAAGGTGATTTATGGAAACAGCATCAAGCCCTGACTTCAGGTTTTAACCTCCACAGCTAGCTGCGGGACTGAACTGACTTAGTCACTAAATGTGTTGGAAGGACAAAGGGAGAGATAATAGTTGACTGCTGACAAGGGCAAAAGGATTGCCTGTCCCCAGAAAACTTCCTATCTGTGTTACAAGACCTGTAAGGGACACTCACTGTTGTTCAGTCAAGTGTACTTGTAGCAGAAGTTCAGCTACCCTGTTTTGGCTCCTGAAGGGTCAAGCTTCCAGCCATCCATGATGGAGCTCTTTGGATTCATGAATGAAACACATACACGCACACACACACACACACACACACGCATATCAGTTACGCTTTGACATGCCATGACTAGATCAAAGGCTGGGCACTCCTAAACCTTTCCCTGCTACCCCAGGCCCAATGGAGGAGATAACCACTTAACTCTTAACTTTTCATGGAGATTCTCTTCCCTTTCTCCCAATTCCTAGCCCACATAAATCTAAAGGTCCCACCTCAGTCTACCTGCCCAGCCATTGGCCGTTGGCTCTTTATTGATTGATCAAAAGCCAACTGGGGGCAAGGACCTTCAGCATCTGGACATGCAGATTCCCGATTTTGGGGTTCAGATTAATTCAAAGCATTAGAACTAACCTCCAATGGTTACCAAATAATTCAGTTACCTGAGCGCCCATCAGCAGAGGTATAGGTCATTAATTGTGGTATTGACACGCAATGGAATGGACCAGACTTATTACAGAGGCTTAGTGATAAAAGTCAATGATAACATAGATACAAGACATATAACACAATATAAATTTTATAAAAATTCACCAAACAGGAAACAACAGAAGCGATGTATTTGCCTATGAGGACAGTAAACACACACACACACACACACACACACACACACACACACACACACACACAACCTTACAGCTGTCTATGGAATTTCATAGCCTCGGCCTCACACACACAGTAACTGCACTCAGAGCACTCATGTTAGTTTCCAGTAGGGCAAAGTTTTCTCTCGTAAGTCTATCTCATACTGAAGTGTTGGCAATCTCATTCAACGTTCTCACTCTTTCTTTCTTTCTTTCTTCCTTTCTTTCTTTCTTTCTTTCTTCTCCTTCTTCTCTCCCCCTCCTCCTCTTCCTCCTCTTCCTCCTCCTCTTCTTCTTCCTCCTCCTCCTCCCCTTCCTCCTCCTCTTTCTCCTGTTCCTCTTCCTCCTCCTCCTCTTCCTCTTCCTCCTCCTCCCCTTCCTCCTCCTCTTTCTCCTGTTCCTCTTCCTCCTCCTCCTCTTCCTCTTCCTCCTCCTCCCCCATCCTCCTTCCCCTCCTCCCCCCTCCTCCCCCCTCCTCCCCCTTCCTCCTTTCCTCCTCTTCCTCCTCTTCCTCCTCTTCCTCCTCTTCCTCCTCTTCCTCCTCTTCTTCCTCCTCGTCCTCCCTCCTTCTCCCCCTCCTCCTCCCTCCCTCCCCTTCTTCTTCTTCCTCCTCCCCTCCCCCTCCTCCTCCCCTCCCCCTCCTCCTCCCCTCCTCCCTTCCCCCTCCTCCTCCCCTCCTCCCCTCCTCCTCCCCTCCTCCCTTCCCCCTCCTCCTCCCCTCCTCCCCTCCTCCTCCCCTCCTCCCCTCCCCCTCCTCCCCTCCTTCTTCTTCTCCTTCTAAAAAGAGTCTCACTATATAAACCACTCAGGCCTTGAACTCACAGAAACCCACACCCCTCTGCTTCCCACACGCGGGGATTAAAAGTGTGTGCCGCAGTGCCTGGCTATCTCAAGCAACAGATTGGTTGCTATACTGAAAATAAACCCCAAACCTTTGTATGAGGGAACGCATCTCACAAGGTTGAAAACTGAGAAGATAAACCGGTGCAAACTGGGCACCATCTGCACTCACATGTGTCTGGAATGGGTGAACGTGGGCTAAAAGAGCAAGAATAGGCAGTGTGGGGAGGGAAAAACTGGAACTGGAGAGAACAAATAACGGAGGAATACAATAATCGAATAGAGTGACCCAACGGCTGTGGAAAGGGTCATGCGAGTAGGCGGGGAGAGGAGGAGGAGGGAACCGAGGCAGAGTGTAGCTAGACAACTCTGAAAGCAGCACAGTGGGCGGCTACGGCTGGTGTGACCAGGGCCACGCAGTCTGGCTCCAGACTCTGGGCCCATGACCATTACATCTGGAGAGGGGTCAACTGATTGGCAATACAACTATTTTCCGAGTTCTCAGGCAGAGCGGTTTGGATCTTTGAAGCAGGAAATCATTAAAGGGACTCTAACCCAGGCTTTACAATAGGCCCAGCGGGTCTCCCTGGCCAGCATCAAGGGGCTGAGTTCAAAGGCAAGGCTATTCCTTCAGCTTTACGACAGACAGCTCCTGGGAGCTTTAAACACAGAATCTCCTTTTCTTCTCTTTAAAAATAATTAAACCTTTTTTCATATGTATGTGCATACACACGTGTGTGTGAGTGTATGTTTATGTTATGTATATCTGTGTGTGTGTGCGCGCGCGTGTGTGCGCGCGCGTGCGTGCGTGTGTGTGGTGTGTGGATGTAGAAGCTAAAGGTTGATGTCTGGTGCTGTCCTCAATTACTCTCTACCTTATATATTAAGGCAAGGTCTCTCTCTCTCTCTCCCTCCCTCCTCTCTCTCTCTCTCTCTCTCTCTCTCTCTCGCTCGCTCGCTCGCTCGCTCGCTCGCTTGCTTGCTCTCTTTCTCATTTGAATCCAGAGCAAATCAGTCACCTGGTCTACTTAGCCAGTTTGCTCCCAGGATACTCTGTCTCCGCCCTCTGAGTTCTGGGATCATAGACAGACACCATAACCACCGGCATTTACATGGGTGCTGGGAATCCAAACTCTGTTCTTCGTGATTGATAGGTGAGTGCCACTGACCCATCTCCCTATCCCCTTTTTTCATCTTTGGGGGGGGGTTATTTTGGTAACAGAAATTAATGAAATCCACTTTTGCCTTGGGATGGTAAGGTAATCACTATAGAAACTACTAGCTACTGTGCCCTATCAATGTACCAAGTATCAACTCTGCTTCTTCCTGGCCTTGAAGAGCCCTCTGACTCAACAAGGAAGCCTCGGCTTCCAAAGATGACAAAACCCGGGCTCAGAAAGACCACGTAGACTGCTCAAGGCTAGCCAGCCTTGAAGTGGCTGAGCTGGCCCTCCAACCCTATAATCTGACATATCACATCATCACAAGTCAGCTAGGGAGACAAAGGCAGGGAAGCAGGGTAGACCAGGAAGGTTAATTCCCCAGAGCTGTGTAGGTCCGTGTGCACATGGCCTCTAGATGAAGCGGTCCTAAGAGAAAGCTAGACATAAAAGGGCTCGGTTTCTCTGAAACACGGTCTTAGAGCAACATTTGTGTTCCATTTGTGGGTAGGCCCATAGGATCAAGTCCCGAGGAGGACTGATGGCGGTGGAATTACAACTTCCCACTTGTCCGTCCCGGGGTGGTTTAAGGGCCCAGAGTCTTAGCCCCGTCTGCTCTCACTAGCATAGAATCCCACACGACTCAAGAGACATATATATATATATATATATATATATATATATATATATGTGTGTGTGTGTGTGTGTGTGTGTATGTAATATATATACATATATATTATACATACAATATACATATATATATGTATATTGGCTAGGAAGTGTGACTGGTCCCTCAGGGGGATGGGATGCCTCATGGGCCTGCAGAGACATCTGCTTCCCCCATTCTTCACCACACCTCCATAGAACATATCCCCCCATCTCTTTTATTTTTTATAAACACAAATTATAGCACCAACCAGTGGAACTACTTCCCATATCTTTCTAGATCTATCTTTCCAGCCAACAGGACCGACACAGAGAAAGAGACACAGACATACATACATATACACTCACACAGAAAAATACATAGTAAAGACAAACAGGCAAGGATACCACACATTCGTACACCTGAACAAACCAGAAGAGTCTGGTGACGCCTAGAGTGGATCTATGTTCAATTCCAACCTCTCCTCTCCTCTCCTAACCAGATAGCCCCGCCTACAGACCATCTTACTTCCAGAGATGGTTAGATCAGATCGATCTTTATTTATCTTTGATGGGGGTAGGGGAGGTCAGGGGGGAGTTGGGGTGCCTCCGGAGCGCTTAGCAGCAAGGGAACCCCTCTGGTTGAGTCCTGGATGCCTCCAGTGTGTACTCCTTAGCAGTCCTCTCTAACCACACACTCTGCCCTGATGTCCAGGGTCTGCAGCTTCCTAAGTGTCAGGTCCAGTCTCCAGTGGCCTCAGCGGAGCCTGTAAAATGTTACAGGGATACCACATGACCACTCAGACACCGCCTATAGCCAATCGAAAGTATTCCAGCCTGCTGGGATTATACTCGCGTACTTGGGAAGTAAGTGTAGCAGCACGGAGTAGTGGGGCAAAGGAGCTTTTAGAAGCAAGAACCACATCCTGGCATCTTGCTGGCAAGGGGAGGGTTTTTGTAAAACCAAGCTGGCTTTGAACTTGCCTCTTAAGTGCCTGGGATTACAGTGTGCATCACTGTGCTAAACCCCTCAGGTATAATAAGCTGAGAAGAACAACAACAAAAGTAATAAAGGTGATACAAGCTTGTTTTCTGTGGCAGAGAAGGAGAAGTGAGACAAATGGAACTGGCCCAAGGGCCTGAAAAAGTGGGAAGGACATTGAATATCCAAAAAGGAAGAAGGAGAAACCTGGATCCTAGGACTCCATAGTTTCCCTTGTCATCCATTGTAACTTATTAGCTAATGCCACAGGACACCTTTTCTCTATGACAGAAGTTTAAAAACTAGACCTACTTGTTGACACATTGTTACTTTAAACAATTAATGCTTCAGTGAGCATTCATATGAATCCCTGAGCTGCAAGGCTATTCCATGTTACCACTCTCCAGTTCTATTCTATTTTTTATTAAGATTTATTTATTTATTTTATTTTATGTGAGCACACAGTAGCTGTTTTCATGCACACCAGAAGAGGGCACCTGATCCCATTACAGATGGTTGTGAGCCACCGTGTGGTTGCTGGGAATTGAACTCAGGACCTCTGGAAGAGCAGTCAGTGCTCTTAACCACTGAGCCATCTCTCCAGCCCACCTCTGGTTCTTTGCTTTACCAGGACAGGGATAGGATGAGAGGAAGCAATGCCAACTGATTCCCGATAGCTCTCTGGCCTCCGTGGTGACTGTGAGAACCCTCATATGTGCCACTGCCCTGAAATAAGAGTCGTGACTCACACCTCTAATCCCAGCACTCGGGAGGCAGAGGCAAGTAGATCTTTGTGAGTTCGAGGTCAACCTGGTCTACATGATGAGTTGCTAAGATGGCCAGTGTTACATACAGTCAGACCCTCTCAAAAAGAAAGAAAGGAAAGAGGAGGAAGAGAGGGAAGGAGGGAGGGAGGGAGGGAAAAGGGGGTGATGAAACTGTGGGGTGCAGTATTCTCTTCCCTCCATAATTCTTAACCAATAATGACTGTCGTTAGGGTTCAGGAAGTGCGTATGTCCAGAAATAACAGCCTTGGCTTAGCTCAAGGGGGACTACAGAAGGATTTCTGGCAGTTAGATAAAAAGCCAGCATGTCTGAGGAACTTGTGAAACAGGTTCCTCCCAAAGGAATCATTTCCCTCTGCCTCTGGCAGAGAGACAAAGCCTCACCATTGACATATACCTGGGGTTGCATATCAAAGCCCACACTGGCCCCCAGGCTCCCACAGTCCCCATTCACAAGTGTCTGTTATATATTTCAAAGTCCCACACTAGCTTCCTGGCCCTTCTAACCTCTTCTCCTACTCTAAACTCCCAGGCCTTCCCCCAGATATCGCTCTCCTTATAACCCTGCATCCCCCACGTCCCTAGTGTTGACCATCTCCAGTCCGACTCACCTTCTCTCTACTCTAGCCTCTGGATGTCTTCTCTTTCTTACACACAATAAAAAAACTCCCCATCTAATCACGGACCAGCCATTTCTGTGATTTCTTTACTGAGCCCCTCCCATAAGCTGTCAGCAGTTGTGGGTTGACACGAAGCCCCAGTGAGTACAGGGTTTCATACCTAGTGTCTTAGTCAGGGTTTCGGTGCTGTGAACAGACACCATGACCAAAGCAAGTCTTATAAAGGACAACATTTAGTTGGGGCTGGCTTACAGTTTCAGAGGTCCAGTCCATTGTCATTACAGTGCGAAGCATGGCAGGATCCAGGCAGACATGGTGTTGGAGGGCAGTTCTACATCTTGATCCGAAGGCAGCCAGGAGGAGACTGGAAAAGTTTCACACTGAGTGTAGCTTGAACATTTATGACTTCAAAGCTCACCCCCACAGAGATATACTTTCTCCAAGAAGACTACCCCACCCCCACAGCAACACACTTCCTCCAACAAGGTCACACCTAACCCAATAAGGCCACACCTCCTAATAGTGCCACTCCCTATGAGCCAAGCATTCAAACACATGAATCTATGGGGGCCATATCTACTTATCTTAGGGTTTTGTTGCTGTGAGCAGACACCATGACCAAGGCAACTCTTATAAGGACAACATTTAATTGAGGCTGGCTCACAGGTTCAGAGCTTCAGTCTAGAGTATCAAGGTGGGAGCAGGGCAGCATCCAGGCAGGCTTGGTGCAGGCAGAGCTGAGAGTTCTACATCTTCATCTGAAGGCTGCTAGCAGAATACTCCCTTCCAGGCAACCAGAATGAGGGTCTTATATCCCACACCCACAGTGACACAACAAGGCCACACCTTTTAATAGTGCCATACCTGGGCCGAGCATATTCACTGTGTTAGTTTTGTTTTGTTTTGTTTTGTTTTGTTTTCTGTCACTGTAGGAAAATATCTGAGGGGAGGTAACTGTTTGGGGCCATTACATAGCTATAGAACCTTGGCTGGCCTTGAACTCACAGAGATCCTCCTGCCTCTGCCTCCTGCTGGGATTGAGGGTTTGTGCCATCATGCTGGGCAAGTTAGGTTGACTTTTTTTTTTTAAGTAGTTTATTTCAGTTTATGATTTGGCTTCAAGGCTGAAGCTGCATCTGATTGTCCCCTTTTCCCTAGTTTGAATGAGGGATGGCTCCCATAGCTACATATACTTGAATTCTTAGTCACTGGGGAGTGGCACTATTTGAAAAGGAGTAGGAGGTGTGGCCTTGTTGGAAGAAGTGTGCCACTGAGGCAGGCTTTGAGGTTTCAAAAACCCATACCAGGCCCAGAGTCTCAATCTCTCTCTCTTTCTCTCTCTCTCTCTTCTTCCTCTCCCCCTCCCCCCTCTCCTCCCCCTTCCTTCTCCCTCCTCCCCCTCTCTCTCTTTCTCTCTCTCTCTCTTCTTCTTCCTCTACCCCTCCCCCTCCCTCCCCTCCCCCTCTTTCTCCCTCTCTCTCTCTCTCTATCCCTCTCCCTTTCCCTCCCCCATCTCTCTATCCCTCTCCCTCTCCCTCCCCCATCTCTCTATCCCTCTCCCTCTCCCCCTCCCTCTCTCTCTACCTCTGCCTATAGAACAGAATGTAGCTCCCAGCTACTTCTCCAGTACCACACCTGTCTCCATGCTGCCCACCATGACGATACTGGACTAAGCCTCTGAAACTATAAGCAAGACCCCAGTTAAATGCTTTCTTTTAGCTGCCGTGGTCATGGTGTCTCTTCACAACAATAGAACCGACAGTGTTCCAACATGGACAAGAACATTAGATAAAAAAGAGTGGGTACTCATATATGAAAGGAATGGTGTGTGTGTGTGTGTGTGTGTGTGTGTGTACAGACATACACACTCATACACACACACTCACAGTCACACACACATAGTCACACACACACACACACACACACACACACGTCTTCCTCTCCCCATGAGTTCCCAGACAACCTCTTCCCTTCTCTCTCTTTCTCTCCTCTTCTCCCCTCTTTCTGTCCTCTGTTCCCTTCCTTTCTCTGCCTCTACTCCCTTCCCCAGACCCCTTTCCCATGCTCCAAATAAACTTCATTTTATATTAGACCTATCATATGATTGATACCAGAGGCAGGGGATACCTCAGCGTAGGCCCGCTATGGCGCCCCGTCCAACCACATCTCACTCCACCTTACCAAACATACCATCCACCTTGGTGGCATTATCATTGTGTTTTATAAAAGAAATGAGAGGAAGGGGTGTGTTTGGTGGAGGCGTGGTATGGTGTGGGGGGAGGGGTGCCTCTGAGGGTCCATCTTGAAGTATCCCTTCCCCCTGAGGGGCCAACCATATGAGGAGTATAGAATAGAGTTTACTTATTTAGAGCATGGGGAGGGGAGTTGAGGGAGTAGAGACAGAGAGAGAGAGATAGAGAGACAGAGACAGAGACAGAGAGAGACAGAGAGACAGAGACAGAGAGACAGAGAGACAGAGAGACAGAGAGAGAGAGAGAGAGAGAGAGAGAGAGAGAGAGAGAGAGAGAGAAGAGGAGTAGAGGCTGGCCATGAACACTTGGAGAGAGAGATAGAATGGGAGGGGTGGTGGTAAGGGGGTAAGGGAGCAAGAGTAAGATAAGAGAAGAGAGAGGGGAGGGGGCAAGCAACCCTGTCTATAGTGTGTAAGGCACATCTGGCCCAGATGAAATGCCAACAAGGATTGATCATGAGCAACATCTGTAGACTCCAAGTCTGAACGCTGCCCGGGAGTTAAGTCCTCACCCTAATATGCTACAACAGGGATTCAACGCAACACATGAGGCTTTCTAGAACATACTCAAGCCATAGCCAAGGCTCAGTGGTCTCCTGAAGCTTTGGGGTGGCAAGCCTTCTGCACTTTTCCACATCACCTTCCTGGGAGCTGACTTATCACCTTAGCAGTTACTCATAATGAATGATATTTGCGCATTCTTTTTTTTTATTTTATTCATTTCCCTTCCTGCTTAACAATATTCTCACTGATGGTTAATGTGCTTCTCTCCTCTCTGTACCTTAAGAAATAGAAAAGCAACCCAAATTATAATTTTAATATATATATACTCAAATATATATACACATACATCATATACACATACATTTACACATATATCATATGCATCATATACATACACACATACATATATCATATACATATACATCGTATATATACATTATATACATACACATATACGCATACACGCATGGATGATGGAGACTGTAATACCATCTCTCAAGGGTTGAGGAGCAGCTGAAGGTCATTCTCGGCTACACCGTGAGTTCGAGGTCAGCCTGGGATACACGAGCCCTTGCCGATAAAACTGGATAAAGTAAGCACAGCTTGAAAGATTCTCCAGGCTTATGCTCTTTACTCTGGATTGCACTGACAACCAAGACAAGGCTGAAGAGAGCCTGGCATTCTGATAATTAATGACAGTTATCACCATAGCTCTGGTCCCTAGAATCCCCTGCTGGGGATCTGTGTCTGCACCTAAGCCAAGAGTAGACCCTATGCTCCCTGGAGTCTGGGAGGTGTTCAGCGAAGGGGGTTGGACCACTTTCCCGTTCCGAGCTTCTGTGTGCGCTCCACACCCGTGCTCTCAGAAACAGCTTCTCCTTCAAGTCTTAATGCGGACATCATTTCCCCCAGAAAACCACTGCTGCTGCGCCAGACGTGATAGCGTAATGGCAAACACACTCCCCTTGGGCCCCACCCTTCTCCTTTGTAGCACTGTGAAGGTGTAATTAGTGGGTAGACCCTTGTAGCCTGTCTGCCGCAGTTAGTCAGCTACTTGCCGACCAGGCTCTTTCCCAGGCTTCTGTTCCCATCACGTGACACTCTGTTCTCCCCCGTGTGACACTCACCAAGAGGCCCTCGGTTATGTTTGCTGATTTGATGACACAGTTATGCAAAAAAGTTCTGCGATAAAGAGCCTTATCGATGCTGTTTTGATTTGTCGTGGTTGTTTGGCTTTGATTTGGTTGGTTGGCTGGGTGGTTGGTTTTGACTTGGGGTTTGATTTATTTTGTGGCAGGGTCTCATGTGGGCTAGGCTGATCTTGAATTCCCTATGCGGTTCAAGATGAGCTTTGAACCTTCTCTGTCCCCACCTCCCAAATATTAGAAACACCACCACACCTGCCTGGACATTTCTATTAAACTTTTTTTAAAGTTAAATTTTGCTAATCATATTATGTGCATATGTGCGTGCGCACGTGCGTGCGCGTGCGTGTGTGCGTGCGCGTGCGTGTGTGCGTGCGCGTGCGTGTGTGCGTGCGCATGCGTGCATGTGTGCGTGTGTGTGCGTGCATGTGTGTGTATGTGTGTGTATGTGTGTGTGCGTGTGTGTGTGCATGTGTGTGTGTGCGTGTGTGTGTGTGTGCGTGTGTGTGTGTGTGTGTGTGTGTGTGTGTACATGTATGACTGTTTGTGTATGACAGAGAACAACCTGTAAGAGGAGGCTCTCTTCTTCCACCACTCGGGGCCCAGGGATCAAGCTCAGGCCTTCCCACTTGATGGCAAGTGCCTCTGCCCACTGAGCCACCTGACCAGCCCTGAAACACTTCTTAGAGTTCTGGTCTCAAGACACTCTGCTATTAAGAGACAGTAACAACCTAAGAAACTAGGCCGACCCATATCCTCAGGACACACGTAGAGAAGTACTGCATCTGCCTAGACATATGCCGCTAAAACCCAAAGAAAGCAGGTTGAAAACAACGCTGTGTTCACTGTCCCCGGTCTCAGAGACTCGCTCTGTGTTAGAGTTAGAAACTAGCACAACTCCCATAGCCATGCGAGAGAGTAACGCCCACGGCCACTGCCGTCCTCTCGTTCTCTCTCAGATCTGCAGATTTTTAGACTTAAAAATCAGAATTGTTATCAGTGGGTTCCGAGGGCCAAGAAGAGAGTTGCTCCACGTGCCTTTCTACCTGCAACTCTTCCGAAGGGGGCAGGGTTCTGCTTGGTCGTTCGTTCGATTGGTTGATTGGTTGGTGAAAAGCTCTCAGGGAGAACTTTCCCTCGGGATGGAGATCCTCTAACTCCAAAGACCAGACCGAGACACCACAGGATGCAATCAGCAAGAGGATTTGGTTTATTGTCGGGATACACAGGCACAGGCACCTGCGGGCGCTTCAGTCACTCGGGGGACTGGCGCACCCCACGGAACCAAGGATGGGCTTTTATAGGATTTTGGGGAGCAGAAGCAAGCATACAGAAGCAGATGCATGGTTACAGGGATATAATTGGTGGATTCTAATATGGCAAGGGTTTAGCCCGGGGGCAAGTTTCCTAGCTACCTTCCTGAAACATAACGACTGACTCGGCCCCCCAAGGGTTCAGCCCGGGGGCAAGTTTCTTAGCTACCTTCTTGGAACACAACGGCTGACTCGGCCCCCCACCAGGGTGTGGGACCTCTCCCGGGGCTTTTTCCATTGTCAGGTGTTCAACCGAAGTCGTCCTGTTGCCAGGCCTTCAACCAAACACATCCTGCTTGGCAGCCGCTGTGTACTCAGTGTTTTAACCTTTCTCTGAACCAGTCATCTTAAGTACAGCCTTGCAAAATGGCGTTACTGCTGCTAAGCTGGGGTCTTTCATTCCCCCATTTTTTTTTTTTTTTTGCTAACTTTGAGTGAAATCTTTTACTCGACTTGGTCAAGAAATTTCTGTCTGGTGGGGGCTTATTCCCTCACTGACTCTAGGCCACAAAAGGGCTAGGAGGAGCCACGTAGGAGTTTCAACTTTAAGGGGTTTGGAGTGCGCTGAACTCTCCATGTCTGGGGTGTAGTGTTGTGATTAGTCAATTCCTCAGACCGGACTGTCTTGACGTGTGGTGCGTGGATCTAAGCCGCGACTCCGTCTACCTTTAGGGCGGTCGGGGTAGTCAGGAGGACGGTGTAGGGTCCTTTCCACCGTGGCTCGAGATTCTTGGTCTGGTGTCTGCGCACCCACACGGTGTCTCTAATCTGGAACGGGTGTGGCACTATCGGATGTTCAAGCTTGTCCTGGTAAGCAGTGGCCATAGGTCTCCAGACGTCTCTCTGCACAATCTGTAGGGCCTGTAAATGGGCCCTCAGAGAAGGGCTGTCAGCAAAATCAGCAATGTTGAATCAAAGAAATGGACAAATGGGGGTGGTGCTCCATATATTATTTTAAAAGGAGTTAGACCATGGGGGCCCGGGGTATTCCGGGCCCGATATAGAACTAGGGGAAGGAGGGCCACCCAATCCTTTGAGCCAGTTGCAAGCGTAAGTTTGGATAAAGTCTCCTTAATTGTTCTATTTATGTGTTTTACCTGACCTGAACTCTGGGGTCTATAGGCACAATGTAATTTCAATCAATCCCCAGCAATTTGGCCACCAACTGACTTACTTGGGAGACGAAAGCGGGCCCGTTGTCCGACCCCAACGCTTGAGGCATGTCATACCTGGGAAAGATTTCCTCGAGGAGCTTCTTGGTGACCATTTTTGTAGTCTCGTGCTTTGTGGGGAAGGCTTCGACCCATCCTGAGAAGGTGTCTATAAACACTAGGAGATACTTGTATCCATATATACCTGGTTTAATTTCAGTAAAATCAATTTCCCAATGGATGTCGGGACGGTGTCCCCTAGGACGAACTCCTTGTCTAATCATGGTCCTTCCCAGGTTAACCTGAGCGCACGCTTTGTAACTCTCAGTCACCTTTTGTATCGCTTTGTCCCGATTCAAAAAACACAGATTTATCTCTTCCCGATCTAGTAAGGTTTTTATCTTCTTAAACCCCAAATGGGTTAATTTATGTAAAAAGGAGATCAATTTAAAAGTCCTTTGTAGACCCACTGTTTTAGTTGAGGGTGGTAGATGGCCCCCATTTTTTTTTAGGAGCTCTATGTCCTCATGGGCGTAAACCCAACTGGTTTGTCCCACTGGTGGGGGCGTGGGTTGGTCTGGGCTATTTAAGGGCAAGATTTGTTTGCTCATGGCCGCTTCTCGCGCCGTGGCATCGGCCAGCCGGTTTCCTCGTGCCTCTGGGTTGTGTCCTTTCTGGTGTCCTGGACAATACATAATACTCAGTCTTTTGGGCAAGAATAGGGCTTCTAAGAGGGCCAGAATTTTAGCCATATCTTTACCCTCAGATGTGAGCAGCCCCCACCTCCGGTAGATCTCCCCGTGGATGTGTGTCGTGGCAAAGGCATAACGGCTGTCTGTATATATATTTAGCCTCTTACCTTTTGTCATCTTGAGCGCCTGAGTCAAGGCGATGAGTTCAGCCCGTTGTGCGGAGGTACCAGCAGGCAGGGCTTTCGCCCAAATCACTTTGTCCTCCGTAGTGACCGCAGCTCCAGCCTTTCGCTCTCCCTCTGTCAAGAAGCTGTTGTCATCCGTGTACCATGTGTGGTCAGCATTCTGAAGAGGCTGGTCCGATAGGTCCGGCCTGGTTCCATGTACTTCTGCGAGGATTTGTAGGCAGTCATGCTGTTTTGTCTCCTCTGGTAGAGGAAGCAAGGTGGCAGGATTGAGGGCGACTACGGGCCCAAACTGAACCCGTTCTGCATCCAGTAACAAGGCTTGGTGTGAGAATTAGAGAGCCAGCGGTCTGGGGGCTGCTTTACCAAGGCCTCCACTGCGTGGGGTGCTAGGATGGTGAGTGGCTGTCCCAAAGTCAATTTTCCAGTGTCCTTGATCAGGACAGCAATAGCAGCCACCATCCTTAGGCACGGTGGCCAGCCGGAGGCCACAGGGTCCAATTTCTTAGACAGGTAGGCCACAGGGCGTTTCCAGGGTCCCAACCTTTGTGTTAGGACCCCTTTAGCATACCCCTGTTTCTCATCGATGAACAGTTACTGAGCAAATTGTAAGGGTTTGGAACAGTCAGATGAATATCTTCTATCCTCTTGTTGACCTTTCTCAAGTCTTGTACTGGCCTATAATCTCCAGTGCCGGGTTTCTTAACAGGCAGAAGAGGCGTATTCCAAGGCGACCGGCAGGGGATTAGGATGCCTTGATCTAGAAGCCTCGTAATGTGAGGCCTTATACCTTGATAAGCTTCATGTGACAGGGGGTATTGTTTTATGGAGACTGGAGTTGTAGTGGCCTTTAACTGTATAATTAAGGGGGGCTGTTGGAGCGCCAACCCCATCCCACCAGTCTCTGCCCAAGCCAGTATCCTGTCCCGGTTCATAGGGTTAGAACTTGAAGGGGAGTTCCGTGGGGGCCAGTTATTTGGGCCCCTCCTTCCTCAAAATGAATTTGTGCTTTTAGTTTGGTGAGAAGGTCACGGCCCAGCAGAGGGTACGGGCAGTCCGGAACATGTAAGAAGGAATGGGTCACCTTACCGGTAGCCAGCTGAACCCGGCGGTCCGTAGTCCATCGGTATTGTTTCTCACCAGTAGCTCTTTGTACCCAGGCCGTCCGGTCGCTGAGTTGTCCTGAAGCTTGGGTGAGGACTGAATGCTGGGCTCCTGTGTCTACCAGGAAAGTAACCGGCTGCCCCCCCCAACTTCAAGCGTTACCCTGGGCTCAGGGGGGGCTCCTGGCCCTGACCTCTCTAATCTTTATCTAGAGCCAAGAGGGAGGTTCGTGGTCGAGGCTTTCGGGGTCCGCCAGGCTTCTTGGGGCACTCTCTGGCCCAGTTCCCTTTCTCTTTGTAATAGGCACATTGATCTTTATCCAGCTTCAGCCCCTTTCGAGCTCCCCCCCTATCTCCCTTCCTTTCTTGGCCCTGAACTACGGCGGCCAAGATTCGACTCAATTCTTTGTTTTTTTTTTTTTTATCTCTCTCTTATTAAAAATCTTTTCAGCTTCTTTAAGTAAATCTTGTAATGTATAGCCCTGTAAATTTTCTAACCTCTGTAACTTAGTCCTGAAATCTGGAGCAGCCTGCCAGATGAAGGACATAGAGACACTCGTCATTTGTCCTGGGTCATCTGGGTCATAGGGAATGTACATACGGTAGGCCTCCTTAAGTCTCTCTAGAAAGGCGGAGGGAGTTTCCCCTGCTTCCTGTAATACCTGTTTTACCTGAGCCAAATTAGTAGGGCGTCGTATAGCCCCTCGGAGACCCGCTAGAAGCAACTGGCGATAAAGGCGTAGGTGTCCCTTACCTTCAGCTGTATTAAAATCCCAGTTTGGTCTCTTAAGTGGGAATGCAGCATCAATTTTTTTAGGCAGCTGGGTGGGACGCCCATCATCTCCCAGAACATGCTTTCTGGCCTCTAGGAACACTCTTTGTTTTTTTTCTGAGGTTAAGAGGGCCTGTAAGAGCTGTTGGCAGTCATCCCAAGTAGGCTGGTGGGTAAGTAAAACAGATTCTATTAGGTCGGTGAGTGTCACCGGATCTTTGGAGAAAGAAGGGTTGTGTTGTTTCCAATTGTAAATGTCAGCTGCTGAAAACGGCCAGTATTGGGTCTGGCCACCGGTTCCCTGTCTAAGTGGGAAAGCCTGGGAGGTTGAATCTGGCATCACCTCGCACTTATTGCGCAATCTCCCTGCGACAGGGGAGAAACCCTTATCAGACTGTGGCCCGGCAACTGATCTGGCCGGCGGCTCTGCCTCCTCCGTTTTAGCTGGGCCTGTCAGAGAGAAGATCTATGAGAGGGGAGTTTGGGTCTGCCGGGAGGACAGGTTTCTTAGAAGGCTCTGATTTCACAAAGGTAGAGAGAGGAAGACGTGGCAGGCAGACCGGGCGGGGCCGAGGGGGCAGGCTGGGGGTTGAGGGGAGGCCAATTCGGGTCCACGAAGGGTTCCGCCCGGGGGGGGGTTTAACGCGAGAAGAAACCTGGTCAGGATGTCCGTGGACGACCCGATCTTTAACCTGTAAAATAATGATCTTATTAAATGTGCCATTCACTGGCCATCCCGCTCCGAAAGTGGGCCACTCGGATGTGCAGAGAGTCTGTCATTTTCCTTTTTTAACCTCGACGGACTGGTTGTGTGCCCGGTCGTGGACGTCTTTTTAATGATCAAGAGTGAGACTTAGGGGCATTGTTAGGGACTGTCCCATGTTAGTTCTAAGGAAGATTAGAACACAGAGAAAACAAACAACACCAACAGTCAAACAAACAACAGACAGGCGTGCTGCACGGCTTTGGTACCAAACTGAAAGCAAAAAGTCAGATGGAGGTGGCAAAGGTCCGGGGCCCTCTGAAAACCAAAAATACAGACAGAGGTGCCGTTAGTCCGGATCTTTCTCCTCTCCCAGATTGGGCCCCGAAAAGTCGGGCCCCAACACCCTTGGAACGTCTTCCAGGGCTGCGGGGCGAGAAGTCCGAGCTCCTCAGCTCCTTCTTCGTCCCGCCCAAATTCCAAACAACCTGGCTGAGCGCTCACAGAACAGACCTGGCTGAGCGCTCACAGAACAGACCTGGCTGAGCGCTCACAGAACAGACCTGGCTGAGCGCTCACAGAACAGACCTGGCCGAGCGCTCACAGAACAGACAGAATAAGGCAGAACGAGACAAAATCAGACAGACAGACAGACGCCGGCCGGCTTACCTCCCAGTGGGTGGTCGGTGGTCCCTGGGTGGAGGATCTCCTTTCCCGGCCAATGCACCAAATGAAAAGCTCTCAGGGAGAACTTTCCCTCGGGATGGAGATCCTCTAACTCCAAAGACCAGACCGAGACACCACAGGATGCAATCAGCAAGAGGATTTGGTTTATTGTCGGGATACACAGGCACAGGCACCTGCGGGCGCTTCAGTCACTCGGGGGACTGGCGCACCCCACGGAACCAAGGATGGGCTTTTATAGGATTTTGGGGAGCAGAAGCAAGCATACAGAAGCAGATGCATGGTTACAGGGATATAATTGGTGGATTCTAATATGGCAAGGGTTCAGCCCGGGGGCAAGTTTCTTAGCTACCTTCTTGGAACACAACGGCTGACTCGGCCCCCCACCAGGGTGTGGGACCTCTCCCGGGGCTTTTTCCATTGTCAGGTGTTCAACCGAAGTCGTCCTGTTGCCAGGCCTTCAACCAAACACATCCTGCTTGGCAGCCGCTGTGTACTCAGTGTTTTAACCTTTCTCTGAACCAGTCATCTTAAGTACAGCCTTGCAAAATGGCGTTACTGCTGCTAAGCTGGGGTCTTTCAGTTGGTTTGGTTTTTTTCATTTGCTTGTTTTTCTCTTTTCTACATCAAATGAAATTAGCTCCAATCCTGAATTGTTTCAGGCCCACGCAGAACCTGACCCTCGATCAACACAGAGGAGAAGGGAGGGCATTTCAAACGACAACGGCTGCTTGAGGAAATGAGAGATCCTGAAGGGATCGTGTAGGGGCACTAGTCACTGCCAGGGGAGAATCCTCAATGCCCAGGAGCTGAGCAGATTGGAGCAGCAAGGCACATGCTGGGCCAGCCTGCACTGGGAGGAAGAAGATTGGGACCAGGTGGGACCAGAAAGAGAAGGTGTCTCCAGATGTCTCCTGGGAGATGAGAGCCTGCTGACAGTGTGCGTTTGCCAAGGGCAGGGCAGCAGTGCCCTGGCTTGCACATAGCCTGTTGCTGTTGAGCCTAAATAGAAAGAGAGGGAAAATTCTGGACATGGGAAGGGTAAGTAGCTGGTAAAGCCTCTTTCCAGATGAGAGTCAAGAACTGCAACACAATGAACACTTGTGGAAGGCCTTTCTTCCTTCCCGGCTGTAGATCTGCACATGTCCAGGAACCTCGCCAGAACCCGAGCAGCCCTAATGATCCCTTACCATTGTAATCCCATCCAGGACAGCTCAGTCACCCCCCTGCAATCTCAACTAACAGAAGGGAGGACTAGATTAAAGGGGAGAGGGTCCCTTAAATATGTTACGCAAATGAAGTTCCAGAAGCTTCCAAAATCCTATATACAGCCACCGCAAGGACACATACAAGCAACTCTCCTTTGAGCAGTCAACACCCATGGCCTCAGGTGTGCCTAGTTCTTCCCCCAGGCTCGACTCTTTCTATTTTAATAAGCCAGCTCTGCTTATTACTGGCTCATTCAGAAATAGTTTTCTGTGTCAAGGCCAAGGATCTAGATTAAGGAAATTCCTCAGGCTCCTGCAGGCAGCAACGTGGAGCTGTACTGCCCCCATTGCCTACAGCTGACTTTGCCTGTACTGAGTAGCGGCTGAGAAAAAGCAGACGTGACCCTGAAGGCAAGTGGACCACAGCACAGATCCAAAGATGCTCTTGAAGGCAGGGGTCGGGGAAGCTATAGAGCACAGCCAGCTTCCAGAGAAAAGGAAGAAAACAGCCCTTCATTTCGACAAATAAAGATGCTACTTGACCTCTGGAGGTCAATGGCTATGCTGCCACTAAGAGTGGAGACAGACGATGTTCAGTGGCACAATGAGGAGAGGGCAAATATAGATCAATGCTGACCTCTCAACCCGAGTCCATCAGAGATAGAAAGTCAAATATAGAAGCCAAAGGGGCTCAGAGCAAGTTCATGTTACAGCAATACCAAGGGGAACCTCCATGCTCTGTAGGAAAATAACTAGAGAGCAGCTTGGTTCGTGTGGGTTCTGCTATCCTACTCAGATGCTAGGGGAAGGGATGTCAGTCAGTCACTGCGTTTTAGAACCCATTCCAAACACAGGGTGACCTCATGTCCACAATATAATCAGATCCACAAAGAACCCACGTCCAAATAAGGTCATATTTAGGTAATTAGGGGGAGAACTCAGCCATATATGTGATTGTGCACCATTCAACCCATTACATAATCTTGCACAATTGTTTAACCTCCTGACTCTCAGTTTTCTCACCTGGAAACTGACTCAAAGCCAGCTTGCAAGGTCACTGTTGAGGTCTAGGAGAGATCAGGTTCATGGGTTGTGACATGGAGTAACCTCGAGGACGTAACGCTGAAAGAAGCCAGAGAGGACGACACAACGGATCCCTTCTAACAAAGGTATCAAAAGCCAACCAGCAGAAGGTGGAACGTGGGTCACCAGCCATTGGAAGAAGAGGACAGATGGGAACTTGCTGTCTTGTTGAGTTCCAGCTTAGCAAGATGCTGAATTTACAGAACCTCTATCTAAGAGTATCTATTGCTGCGTTAAAATGCTGTGGCCAAAACCCATGTGGAGAAGTAAGGGTTTATTTCAACTCACAGCTTGCAGTCCATCATCCAGGGACATCAGTGCCGGACTGGAGACAGGGACAGGTCTAGGGGTCATAGAGGAGTGCTGCTTACTGGCTTGCTCTTTGTGACTGCTCAGCCTGCTCTCCTGTAGAACACAGAGGTGGGTGGCATCACCATGGTGAGCTAGGTCTTCCCAATCAATCAACCAACCCATTAATCAATCAATCAATCAATCCATGAAGAAAATGATTGGCCATGGACCAATCGATTGGAAGTGTTTTCTCAGTTGAAAGCCCCTTTTCCTAAAGGACTCTAGCTTGCATCAAGTTGACATAAAACTAGACAGCACAATTATTTACAGAACAATATGAATATACTGAACTGTACTCTCTCATATCTTCTTTTAAATTACATGTAAGTACACTGTTGCTGTCCTCAGACACACCAGAAGAGGGCATCAGATCCCATTAAAGATGGCTGTGGGATTTGAACTCAGGACCTCCCGAAGAGCAGTCAGTGCTCTTAACCACTGAGCCATCTCTCCAGTTCGTGAACTGTTCTCTCAGCTACTGGTGAGGCCGACAAGTTGTCTTGCAAGCCTGACAGTCTGAGTTTGATCCTTGGAACTCACATGGTTTTGTTTGGTTGGTTTTTGTCTGTTGTTTTGTTTTTAAAATCAGATGCAGTTGCTTCTCTCCGCAATTCCAGCACTCCTGCAAGGAGATGGGAATGAAACTTGCATGAGGGACAGGGCAGGGATGTACTCTGACCCCTCTGAACATACAAACACAGGAAGGACTGTGTGTGACATCACTGTAATCCAGGTACAGGGAGACCCACACGCCAACATCACACATGTGCTGCCAAGAATCTACTTAACTCCGGCCACACCCGGGCCAACCTCAGGGGTGTGTGTCTGGGAAAAGCCTCTCCTTAACTTTCTAACCCTCTTTGAGACTCAGTAGGAACATTTGGGAAAGTCCCAGAAAATTACACAGCTGCTATTGGATGCGGAGGAGAAAGGCTGTGCGGGTCTTTGAGAGGGTTTAAAATCTGAATTGCAGAGAAATTCCCTACTGGGCCTTTTCTTTCTTTCTTTTCTTTTTTTTTTTTCAAGGTCCCATCCATCCCTAGCTGGCCTTGCACTCACTGTGTAGCCAAGGATAACTTTGAGCTTCTCACTGACTTGCTCCATCTCGCCCTTACTGAGGTTAGAGATACATGCTATCAGGCCAGTTTACATGGACCTGAAGACTGAATTCAGGGTTTCATGCACGTCAGGCAAGCTGGGCTAAATCCTCACCCTCAGAAATGAGTCCTGAGGGGGGTGGGGTGGGGGTGGGGCAGTCCAGTTGGTTTTAAAAAGTAAAGAAGCTGATAAGTCAGGGTCTCTGTGTCCCAGTAACTGACTGGAGTGATGCCAAATCTTTCTTCTGTCAGTGATTGCCTGGGAAGATTAGAGAAGCTTCTCAGGGCTCCTGAGTAGAGGACCTGACACGGTAGGTCTTAGCCCAACACTAAGGCCTGGGTTTCCAGGAAGAGATCTCAGGTAGAGAACAGAAGCCACAAAGAAAGCCAGGCTCTGTGACTGGTCTCCTATGTCAATTCACGTTAAAATTCACCCCAAATCACAGAGACAATC
This sequence comes from Rattus norvegicus, assembly GCF_021556685.1. NCBI lineage: Eukaryota > Metazoa > Chordata > Mammalia > Rodentia > Muridae > Rattus > Rattus norvegicus. The sequence continues at coordinate 78,883,122 of NC_141550.1, forward strand.
CCTTGGCACTACAGATATGCCCTAGACTAAGAAGGTCCTCTGAGAATGGGTGGGGTGAAGGCTTCACTTGGCTCTCAGTGAAGAACTGTCCTTTCACGGTAGTTGCTGGCACTGCTGGATAAGAGGGGACAGAGGTCCAGCTGGCAGTGAGGAAGGAGGAGGAATGGCTGTGGCCAAGAACCACCCACCAAGCATCCAACAGTGCTAGGGGAACAGAGGGGCGCCTTTGTGTCAGACGTCTCTGCTATGCCCACTCTCCTCCCTGCCTCAAAACAAACTGACCAACAGTCAGAGACCAGCAGGAGCCAGAAGGGAGAGACTGTTTCCCTCTTGATGAGGTCAAACCCACAGTGGAAATGTACTCTGTTAACAGAGGGCTCTAAGACCAGTCAGAACTTCCCAAAGCAGCAGTGTGCCCAGAAGGTGGGGCGGATGGGGAGGGCTTTACAACTAGTTTAGAAGGGGATTGGTTGGAACCAAAAATGTGGAGGGGAGACTGGAGATAGGGGTACTTGCTCACACCTTAGCCAAGAAAGGAACCCAAAAAAGCAAGAGGCAATGTTGGGGGGGTGGGTAGGGGGTTCAGAGGACACAGTCTCAAAGTACCACAGAGGCAGGCAAGCGTTTTATCAGCTGAACTTAGTCCTGGAAGTGTGTGTGTGTGTGTGTGTGTGTGTGTGTGTGTGTGTGTGTGTGTGAAAATGCACAGGAGAAAGTTTAGCATCCTGCCCATGTTTAAGTGGCCCTTGAGCACACCTGCTCAGCTGCATAGCCATCAATCACAGTCAACTCTAGAACATTTTCACTTTGCAAAATGGAAGCTCCTCCATTAAACACTAACTCCTCAATTCCCCCTCCCCCACAGCTCCTAGCAACCACGTTCTGCTGTGTGCACTCTCCCCCCCCCCTCCCCCTCTCCCTCATTCCCCTTCCTCTCCTTTCCTTCTTCCCTCCTCCCCTTTCTGCACCTGACAGCTCTGGGCTGAGCAACAAGAAGGATCGATGAATGGAACCATACTGCACCCACTTGTGGCTGTCTGGTGTGGCGTACCACAATGTCCAACAGAATGAAGATTCTGTTGCTGTGAATAGACACCATGACCCAGGCAACTCTTAGTTGGGGGCTGGCTTACAGCTTCAGAGGATTAGTCCATTATCATCATGGCAGGGAACAGATGGGTATGGAGCTGGGAGAGTAGCTGAGAGCTTTACATCCTGATCTGTAGACAGCAGGAGACAGACAGACAGACAGACAGACAGACAGACAGACAGACAGACACAGAGACACAGACAGGGCGCTTTACAACCTGATCCACAGGCAGCAGACAGAGAGAGAGAGAGACTGGGTCTGGCATGGGCTTTTGAAACCTCAACGCCCACTCCCATTGACACACCTCCTCCAACAAGGCCACGCCTCCAAATTCCTTTCCAAATAGCTCATTAACTGGGGACCAAGTGCATTTATGGGGCCATTTTCCTTCAAGCCACCACATCAGGTTTCCTCTACGTCACAGCACCTAAAAGAATGTCTTTTTTTAAGTGTGACTAATATCCCGTTGTGTATTTATATCCCACTTCCCCTTTGCTTTTCCACCTTCGGCTACTGGGAAGGACACTCCTATGAACACTGGAGGACTTTTCCCTTCTTTGGGACACACACACAGAAGCAGAGTTGGGTCTTCTGGAGGCCGTGTGTTTAATTCTTAGAGGATGAGTCATTTAATATTCCCACTAGGAGTGTACAAGTTTCTGGTCTCTTCACATCCTTGCCAACACTCGTTATTTTCTTGTTATTTATGCTTTGATCGTTGTTATTGTTGTTCCGTTTTTGTTTGCTTGCCTGCCTGCTTGCTTGCTTGCTTTTAGTGGAGGTCATTCTAATTCTGACGAGTTCTCATTCAATCTTGAATTTTAAAAAAGTTGACTTCTGGGCACAGGAGAGAGATAATCCAGTTGATACCTGAAATTGATCCCCAACACTGAGTGTGAAGCAGGCTCACCGGTTTTCACTTGTAATCTCAGTGACTCGGGAGACAGAGGCGGAAGTTCAGCATCACCCTCAACCACACAGGAAGTTCCAGATCAGCCTGGGCTATTTTTAGCCTCTGTCTAAAAAAGCAAGAGAGAGCTGCTGAGGGAAGGCTCAGCACGTAAGAGTAGGTACTGCTCTTGCAGAAGACCAGAGCTCGGTTCACGACACTCACATTCATGACTCATACCCACCTAAAACTCCAGCTCCAGGGTGATCGGTCACCTGCGGCCCTCGGCACCTCCCCTCGAGTGCACATGTGCATGTGTGCACACACGGATGACTGAAAATAAAAGAAAGCTTGGGCTCGAGATTGGCTGGGCGGCTAAGAATGCACAGTGCTCTCGCACAGGGCCAAGTTCAATTCCCAGCACCCACGTCAGTTCACAACCATCTGTAACTCCAGCTCCAGGGGCTCTAGCTGCCACTGGATACACATGCCCACCCAGAGACACACAGACGCACCAACTACAAAGAAAAAAAAAAGATGTTAACTTTATTTACTTCTTGGCTGTCCCAGATAAGAGAACACACATCAAAAGCACCTCTGTGTTTGTTTGTTTGTTTGTTTTTATGTCACCGTCACTGAAAGCATGCCCGTCATATCCTTTGTTCTTCTGTTTCTGCTGCTCCTATGACATCTTTCATGTCGGGTGTTGGCATGAATGAATGGAGATGCTTGGCCCCATCGTCCTTAGGTGGCCCGTTAGGGATGAGAGCCGCCGGTTCCCCTGCATCAGTAGCCAATTAGTGTGCTCCGTAAACAGAGTCGCCATGCTTCTGAAACATTTAAATCCTTTCCCTTTCAAAGCAGCTTGGTTCTCCCCGGCCTCTGAAACCGTGAACTCTGATATAAATTCCGGTGTTCCTCTAAAACACAACCAAGTGCTTTGTTCTGTCTGGGTTATTCTGGGGTGTCTCTTTGCATGACATATGCATATCCCCAAGGCAACATGGGGCAACAGAGCTAATCAGACAGGGTTGCAGCCACGGGGCAATCCTCAATGCCTGTCACTCATATCGTCCAGCCACACAGGAAGGATGGCCTTGCCACTTGGACTAAGCAAATGCGTCCGCTCTCTCTGTGGTCTCTCCTTTGGAAGGCGCAGCAGGCAAACAGTGACAGGCTGGCTTCCTTTGAGAAGAAATCATAAAGTGAGACAAGCAGGCTGTGTGCCTACGAGAGATCAGAAAAGAGAATGAGGTTCCTCCCAGGCAGGCTAGCACCCGGGGGGGGGGGGGGGGGGAAACGGACCCTGCCTGAGGAAGCTATCCTTCTGACAGATGGCAAGTGCCATCTGAGGTCAGTGTGGCTTGTCCTCCTTGTCCCAGTTTCCTCTTCCACAAAGCAGGCATGTGTGGTGGAAGTGGATCAGGGCTTCCCACAGAAAGCAAATGCCCCAGAATGCCAAGTCAGGAGAAAAGCTGAGTGCTCTTCCCTGGGAAGTGGGGCGGTCCATTAGAACCCGGCGCTTCAGTGCTCTCCCAGAACCTGTGCTGACTGGGCAGCCTAGGAGGATTCACTTTTGAGAGAAAGAAGAGATGGATGGTCATAGTAAGCTTATGCCATTCATAAAAAAACTAGGTGTGGTAGCGCGTGCCGGAACCCATGAGAGACTAAGGTAGGACTGAGAGCCTGAGTTGCAAAGCAAGTTCAAGGCTAGCCCAGACCAAAAGCAAACAACTCCTCCGTTCCCTGGAATGTCTGCAAGAAATGAAATTAAGCCCTTTGCGTTATTAAGGCAGACTCAAAAGGATGCAGTACATGCCATTGAAGAACCCTCACACAGCTTCGAGCGGAACAGTCTTCAATTTGGCTCGTATCAAGTCCAAGGATTCATTCAATTGTTTGGTTAGAGCTCAGTACATAACACAGGTAAGAGTGAACTGTGGTTGAGGCTGGGTTACCTGGCCTCAGTACCATCCGTTTACAACTCACAAGTCTAAATATTCTACCCAGAAGTACAGGGCTTCCCGGTGAAAGCCTGACTGTTTTGGTTGACTCTCACAACTGAAGAGGCTGCATTACCAGCCCAGCTGGCTTGAGTCCAGGTTTACTCTCCTTTTTAATCACACTGGGAATGGTAGGAACCATTGACAAATTGTGTTGGTTTGAGTGAGAATGATCCTCATAGGCTCATATGCTTGAATGCTTGGTCCCCAGTTAGTGGAGCTATTTGGGAAGGATTAGGAGGTGTGGCCTTGTTAGAGGAGGTGTGGTTTTGTTGGAGGAGGTGTGGCCTTATTGGGGGAGGTGTGGCCTTGTTGGAGGAGGTGTGGTCTTATTGGGGGAGGTGTGGCCTTGTTGGAGGAGGTGTGGCCTTGTTGGAGGAGGTGTGGCCTTATTGGGGGAGGTGTGGCCTTGTTGGAGGAGGTGTGGCCTTGTTAGAGGAGTTGTGGCCTTGTTGGAGGAGGTGTGGCCTTATTGGGGGAGGTGTGGCCTTGTTGGAGGAGGTATGTTGCTGGGGGTGGGCTTTGAGTTTTCAAAAGCACACACCAGACTTCTTTCTCTCTCTCCCTGAAACATGAAGATGTGAGCTCTGCAGCTCCATGCCTGCCTGTCTGCCTCACCCCCCACTAAGATGATAAAGGATTAATCTTCTGAAACTGAAACAAACCCCCAACTAATGCCCAATTTTGTAAGTTCCCTTGGTCATAATGTCTCCTCTCATCAGGTGAACAATGTCTAAGACAGTGGGCAGAGGGATGCCAAGAGTCAAGGCAGTAGGCAGGGAGCCAGCAGATAGAATACTAGAGGTGGATTAACGCAACATGTTTCAGGAAGAAAAGAATCAAGCGGGTGTTGGCTATTTTTAGGATCGTTGTGTCAACATACTGACCAAAAAAAAATGTGTTAGGGAAGAAAGCTTTATCTTGGCTTACAGTTTCAGAGGACCTCAGTCCATCAATGCATGGTGTAGTTTGCCCCAGTGAGAACACACAGTGAAGGTTCCTCCCACCATGAAAGACCAGGAAGCAGTAGGTGGTTGGAACCAGGGCCTGAGCTCTTACACTACTTCTACTAGCTATGCCCTAACCTCATAAAAGTTCCACGGGCTCCTGTCACATCTCCTATATTACAAATGTGTCACTGCTATGGCCTAACACTAACATGGGCATTCTGTAAAGTGCCATTCCCTAAACCTCTGGTGGTCTAACCTCAACATCCCAGAGTCTCTCTCTAGGCTTTATGCATATCAAGCTTTGTGATTCTCGGCATGGGTTATCAATATGGTAAAGTTGTGGAGATCAGAGGTTCCCCCTTTCACCTCTCCCCAGCTCTGCTACTGTGGAGGTTAATACGTGTCCATTTGACTAAGCCAAGGGTGGTCCAGATTAAATACTACCTCTGAGTGTGTCTGTGAGGGTGTTTCCGGAAGACGTTAGCATTTGAATCCCTGATCTCTGTAAAGATTTCCCTTCTCAAAATGGTTGAGCATCATCCAACCCACTGAAGGCCCGACAGGAATAAAAGAGAGCTTTGTTCTTTTTCTCCCTGTCTCCTTGCTTAGACTGGAATGCCTCAGTTCATCTTCTGCTGCCCTCAGACTCTGGCTCCATGGGCTTTGTTCAGCCTGGGCCCAAATTACATCATGCCCTGAGTTTGTAGCTTGTAGAACGTGGGACTTCTCAGCCTGCTAATCAAAAGGTCCAGGGCTCATTATAAGTCTCCTTGTCTATTTTAATACATTTTAATGCATGAACCTCCTATTAGACTATTTCTCCAGAGAGTGCTGATTAATTCTCATTTCCTCTAGTTACTGAATGTAGAGGAAGTCTTCAAAGTGTAAGAGAAAATGTTCACTCGGCAAGGCTGAGTGTTCATGTACAAGTGTCCAGCAAGTATTTCAATATTTGTGGAGCAATGTCAGCCACAACAAGAGGATGTTTCTAAGCCCAATTCAAGGTCATGACCCCCATCCTTAAAATGTCTTAAGTCCTGGAGTTGCAAAGTTTCTGGAGACAACTGGGCAACAAACACCAGAACCCATGGAGGACACTGCCTTGAACCTAGGAACTTAACCTCAGAGAAATGTCAGAGATGTGAAGAGATATCTGTGCAAAAGGTTGTTTGGTGAGGTATTTATTACCTATGACATTTAAATCTTATATGTCTGTCAAGAGAGACTGGCTAAGCAAATTATGGTAAAGCTATATAATAAAATACCATGGTGCCCTTAAGTCCATTTGTAAGAAAAGACTTGCATCATAGAAATATGTGTGATTTACTAAGGGGAAGGAGAAGGCTATAAAACACCATGCTATGCTATTCCAAGTTTATGCTACATGGTATAGAATATATTCTTGTTAATCTATTTATTTTAGGGGGACATACATGTGCCATGGTACATATGTGGAGGTCAGAGGACTTTTCCCTTCCCTTCCGAGTGAGTCCCACGAATGAAACTCAAGCAATCAGGGTTGGCAACACGAACTCTTAAACTCTGAGTCATCGTACCATCTAAGAGGTTCGATTTTGGAAAACACAGGTGACTCGAATATAAACCGGGTCTCTCTATTTCTCAAAGTCGAGTCATAATCGAGTTGAGCACCGTTCTGATTTGGCTTTCAATTCCATGAACCGTGGAAGCTTACAGGCTGTTTTGGGATGCCTCTGACTTTCAGAGATGGGGAGGGGGGCGGTACCAGGGTGCTCAAGATGTAAACTCAGCCCCATTTCTTTCATCATTTTATTTTTAGCTACATTTTATTTATTTATTGTGTGTGTGTGTGTGTGTGTGTGTGTGTGTGACTCTTGTATGTTATGAGTGTGTCAATGTAGGTCCTGGAAATTGAACTCTGGTCCTCAGGCTTTATGGGTAATCCCCTTTACCTAATGAGTGATCTCACTGGGCCCTCATTTGCAATTTGTTTATATTTCCTGGTATGTTAGCCGTTTATTTTGAGGATCCTTTTAAAAAACAAAGTAAGAGACAATCTGAGAAAAAAATTGCATAGACAATAACTCATTAAATAAGTGTGGTGATTAAATCAGTCGAGGGGGGAGGGGATATGTTCTCCTCCACAAAAAGCGAGTTCTGTGGTCTAACAGCTCACAGTCTTCCAGATGGGAGGAGACTCAGGCAGTTAAAACTGCCTCCCAATCTTGTAAATCCGCACCGGCAACTACAGAAGCAAAGGTTTCTTTTCTTCCCATAAAATCGGTTTTGATCTTCAAACTGTGCCTCATTTTTTAAAAGATAAGACACTGGAAGCCCAGTGGGGTCTGGAAACTGTTCCCTTTGCATGCACAGCGAGTCCTGTAACAAGATCAAATCAGCTGCCTGGTCCAGGTAGGCAAGAGTTGACAAAGACCTTCTATTCCGATGACCTTTCTGCATGAATCACCTCTCAATGTTGTCACCTGTAAGGCCAAGTGAGGGTTTTCTGCAACCTATGTCTGTCCCTCCAGAATCTTCTCTGACTCCATGATAGACCCTGAAAACCACAATCACCCAGATACAAGTCCACACTAATGCGCTCAGTCCCTAAGAACCCAGCACTCAAACTTTATAATACTATATAATTACACACACACACACACACACACACACACTCACACACACACACACTCACACTCACACTCACACACTCTAAGGGAGATATACACCCACACAAAGCATCTGATAGATCTGATAGTGGAGGGGTGGAGAAAGATGAGCAGGGGGGTTGGGGATTTAGCTCAGTGGTAGAGCGCTTGCCTAGGAAGCGCAAGGCCCTGGGTTCGGTCCCCAGCTCCGGAAAAAAAAAAGAACCAAAAAAAAAAAAAAAAAAAAAAAAAGATGAGCAGGAATTTACATGTTGAAGCTTTGTTCATTAGAGACAATGTCTCTCACCTGTTGCCAAGGATGGCTTAAATGCGTAAGTCACTTTCAGTCACACTTTGATTTCCTGACACGGCTTTGAAGTCTGCCGGTTTCTTTGGCTTCTTACATTTTGTTTTCTCCAACATACAATTTAATTTATTCAAATAAAGAGGTAAACTATAGAGTCTTATATCGGGGCTGGGGATTGTGGCTCAGTTGATAACTTACCTAGCATTCACAAAGCCCTACGTTCCAATCCCTCCAACACTGGACACTATACAGGCGGAGGTGCAGGGCCACAAACCCAGCACCTGAGAAGGGGGCCGAAAGGGTTAGAAGCTCAAGGGCACCCCTATAACACCTCAAGTTAAAGCAAGTCTGGGATACACAAGACCTTGTTTAAAAACAAAAACAAACAAAAAAACAAAACAACAGAAAAGCAAAAAACACAGTCATAATAGTATTGTGAGAAAGAAAGGTAAATTCAAGGCAGCAACCATCCTTGCAGGGGACAGATGGCTACGTCAGGACACACACTCTTGTACTTTCTATAGGTCATACTTTGCACATTTAGAAAAATAATAAGAGGGGTTGGGGATTTAGCTCAGTGGTAGAGCGCTTGCCTAAGAAGCGCAAGGCTCTGGGTTCGGTCCCCAGCTCCGAAAAAAAGAACCAAAAAAAAAAAAACAAAAGAAAAAAGAAAAAGAAAAATAATAAGAAAACATACTCAATTTAGCTGACTTAGACAACAAAGCGATTACAGCTCAGTTTCTGTACAACATCCCACCATTAACAAAGGCGGGAGCTCACAGGTAGAATGGCACTCCATGGTAGAGCATTTTCCTACATTCGTGAGGCTCTACCTTTGCTCCCTGGTACCAAATATTACTGGCTGTGCTGGTGCATGTCACTTCCTGGTAGAAGCCCTGAAGGATCAGGCAGTCACGGTTATCCTCAGCTACACAGGGAGACCTGGGCCAGCCTGGTCCTTGAGAACTGTCACATAAGCAACAACAATTTGCCAGTTAAAAGGGGAAAACTTGAAAGGCAGCTTCTCCCCAGCACGCAGTGTTGGTATCCTGTCTAAGCTCCACCCCCACAGCTACCTGGGGACAGCCAGGTGTGCTCCGCCCCACAGTCGCTTAGCAACAGTCAGCTGTGCCTGATTATATAAGGGCTGCTTGCCCCTCCTCCCCCTTTTACCCCCTTTGGCTCTTTGTTCTTCGCTGCTCTTGCCCCCTTTCCCATCTCACACACCCCCCCCACCCCCAACCCCCCCCCACCCCCGCCAAACACACACACGCCCATGGCCCGCCTTTCCACTCTTCTACTCTTCTCTCATTAAACCTCTCCATGTGGAACCATGGTGTCTAGGTGTGTTCTGTCCGGGCACCGGCCAAGATTCGAAAACCTAACATTGGTGCCGAAACCCGGGATCGAACCAGGAACTCAACACACAGGCCCCAGCCTGGCTTCACCAGAGGCTCACAATCTCTATGTCATGTCCTTAGCCGGGGTAACGGGGTCCTTGCTGAGAGAAAGCAGGTGCTTGTCTCTCTATGGATAGTGCTTTCGCGTCTGATTTTTCTGTCTTGTTCTGCTCATTAAGTTGGCTTTCATATTTGCTTTCCCATCATCCATAGCTGCTTGATAGGACCAGTGAGACAGCAATCAAAGGAGTCGCCATTATCTTTAAAATTGCTAAGAAACTGAACATGTCTGGCGTGATCTGGGCAACTCTGCTTGGTTAGACTGCCACCATGTGTCTCTGGAAGGAACTGCCACATCAGTTGGCTACCCAGAATCACTTTGAATCAACCACTCACACTCTTTTTTCTGTCTGCATACATCTAAGAGCATCCTGGTAGCAGATACAGGCGTGGTTAGGGTGTGAAGCCTTGCTTGCCCTTAAGAAATCCTTAGTGTCCACAGTTTCCACAATGAAATTTTCTTTTCTCTGTTGCGTGGGGTGGGACGGGGGGGGGGGTTCATTGCAAGGGCAAAAGGCAGTTATGAAGAGAAGGGAAGATGAGTGAGATTAGGGTGCATGATGTGAAACTCACAAAGAACCAATTAAGAGTTCAAAGAAAAGAAATTTTTAGTGTCATAGGAAAAAGCAGACATGGAGGGGAAAGAACTGGGGGAAAAAAAAGATAGAGCCAGGTGTAAGGGCACACATCTGTAACTCCAGGATCTATGAGGTAGAGAAGGAGCCAGGGTCATCCTTGGCTGCTTAGTGAGTTCGAGGCTAGCCTGGGCTAGAAAAGAAAGGTGGGGAGATGCTTTTAATTGCTATGAATAAAACTGTTGAGAAGGCTAGAAGATGACACAGTGAATTTCAGCCAAGAACGTCTGAACAGCTTCAGGACGAAGTATTTAACACCTGCTTTAAAGAGTGGACAGGATAGGGAGCCACTTCATTCCCTCCCCCAGGAGATACTGTAGGCAGTGGCCAATGTCATCAAGGAAGAAACACCCAGGACCAGAGAAAGAATAGTTAACTTTGTGTTACTAAAGCCAGCACTTGGGAGGTGGTCAAGGCCAGACTCAGCTACGCAGTAAATTCAAGGCTAAACTTGGCTATACTAGACCCTGGTATAGATGGATGGATGGATAGATAGATAGATAGATAGATAGATAGATAGATAGATGATAGATAGATGATAGATAGATGATAGATAGATAGATAGATAGATAGATAGATAGATAGATAGATAGATAGATGATAAAAGATAGATAGACGGTAGATGATAGATAGATGATAGATAGAGATTAGTAAATAAATGACTCACACAAATCACTTTATACACCCTAGATATATACAATTGTTACCTGTCGATCATCCTAATAAAGCTGGGCAGAAAAAAAATGTGGGAAACAGGGTTGGTGTGCACACGGAGTGGAAACAGGAGGAGGAGGAGGGTGGCAGGGTTATCTCTAGTCCTCACTAGCTTTATAAAGTCCCTGCAATAACCCTGGGGTCAGCACCTCAGGGTGTGGCTAACAGCTCAACCCCCTACAATTTAGAAATAGCGTCTGGGAACAGATGTACATGCACCTCATAGCGCCTGACCCCTCAAATGCCTAAGCACGGTACTGAATACACACATTCGTATCACTCCTCCGCATCCCTCACGGAAGGTGCTGAGTTCGTTCTACCTAAGGCAAATGAGTGAACTCAAGAATTGTGCACCTTTAACCCCAGCACTCAGGAGGCAGGGCAAGTGGGTCTCCGTGAGTCTGAAGCCTGTCTGGTCTATGTAGCAAGCTCCAGGCTAGCCAAGGCTTCCTAGAGAGCCTGTCTCAAAACAAAAATAATCTGTGCCAAATGGCAAGAAAAGAGAGCTACCTTCACCTCACGTGCTTCCTCTCAACTGGTTTCTTTCACTCAACTTGAGGCGTAAGTCCTTATGAAGAAATCGAAGCTTACAAAGGCTGCTGGGTGATGGCTGCTGGGTGGGTTATAAATAAAATATAAACTAGTGGTGTTTGGGGCATTGAGAAGCATGCGTGGCTACGGGGAATCATGAATATCAGAAGCCTCTCTGGTTGAAAGGTGTCTGACCCTTCTACCAGCTTCAGAGATGGAGAGACAGACACAGGGAAGAAGATGGGGCCAAATTGGAGAGCGGCCTTCAGGTGCGGGAAGGATCATAGCAGAAGGTAAGCTCCTGCCCGCCTCTTGCCCCTTTGTACCTCCGAGCTACACCAGCCCGCTTCTTTCTAAGAGAGTTGAGACAATTTTTAGAAAGTTCAAAAATCACTCCGAAAGAAGTGGAAAAATCTGCCCTTCACTTTCCTTTCTCTGTACCCTGAAGAGGCCAGAATCTTCCTCTACGCCCACATCAAACCCCCGAGACACCAGGCTCCCTGCAAATCTCTTGATTCAGCCCCCGTTTCTGCAGCGGTCTCCAAGGGTCTTTAAAGGGAACTGGGAAGGAAGCAAAGACAGGTCCTCCACCGCAGACATGGGGCTCCGGGAAACCATGCATAAATCAAAGCCAGCGAGGAGAGAGCAACCCGGAAATCAAATTGTGTCTGTGAGAAGGTCCGAGAGGAAAATAGATTAGAAGGGCTCTGAACTAGGGAGGATAAAGACAGACCGCCCCTGAAAAAACTAACGGGAGGAACACGGGGCCTGCAGAAGCAGCCTGAATTCACAAAGAGCCCTGTTGCCTCAGGATAGACCAATGTTTCAGCCACTTATGCCAGTTACTGCCTGGATAATGGGATGTCGGTTTCTGCTTGGATTACATGACAGTCGCCCACATTTCCCACATCTTTGTGTGAAAGTTGTGGCTGAGCTGTTCTGTTCCATCCAGGGTGTCCATACTCTGGGAGCCTTTTCTCGGAGCCTTATACGATCCAACCTCCATGTCCACACTTTGACTGTCTGATTTTGGAGACAGGCGCACTTCATCGGGTTTACATGGCTCTTCCTCCTCCCTCACCGGAAGGTGCTGCGTGTTTTTCTGCCTAAGGCAAACAGCAAACTCAAGAGTCTGTGTCCAGGCTGGCCTTGGTCTTGTGGCATCTCTGACAACATCTCCCAAGTGCTGGCATTGTAGGTGTGAGCCCCCTCCTCCTCGCCCTGCTCACGTGCACAAATTTTGCACCACAGATTCGAAATTGGAAAAAAATAAATAAAGGAAGATGCACAAAAAGTGGATGTGGTGGCACAGGTGGGAGGTGGAAGCAGGGAGATCTCTGAGTTTGTCACCAGCCTGGTCTTAGAGAGTTCCAGTATAGCAAAAATTATGTAGTGAGAGAGACCCTATCTCAAAACACACACACACACACACACACACACACACACACACACACACACACACCAAGGCAAGAAACCCATAAGCAAGGTGTTTATGATGGTTTCACAGGATGAAGTACTCCATAGACTTAGCTTATAAGAATTCCAGAGCGTGTTTAAAGTATTTAGAGGATCCGTGTGAATACCACAGTAATTTTACGAAAGAGAATGAAGTGCCTATTCCATGGACTTTGGTATCTTTTGGGAGTCTTCGAATCAAGTTGCTCCAACATCAACCAACCTTCGCCCATCGGTTCTGTAATTTTCTCCAACTCTGTTGAGATCAGGCCTCGTTATCTGTCCCTCAACCAACTCTCCGGTCCCCTCAGAGAAACTGTCTCTTACAAGGTAAGAAACATCTTTCAGCTGACTGGCCTACGATGAAATTAAGCTAAGGCTTTTGTTCCTCTCATGGGGTCTGCATCACTTGGGGGACAGTCTGGTTAAGAAATCAGACACAGGCAGTCCCCACAAGCCACCAGGAAGTTCTGTTGTATCCTTCCTGTCCAAGTCAGAAAGTTGTAGCTTTACCTTTTCTTTTCTTTTCTTTTCTTTTCTTTTCTTTTCTTTTCTCTTCTTTTCTTTTCTTTTCTTTTTTTTTCTGTGTCTTTTGTATGCTGGCCAGATGTAAGCATGAATTGTTTGATTTTCAACAAAGACAGGGCTTCTCTGGAACTCACTCTGTAAACCAGGCTGGCCTCGAACTCAGAGATGGTCCTCCTGAGTCAGCCTCCCAAGTGCTGTGCACCATCCCTACTGGGGCAAAAACTGGGGTTAAGTATGATTTTTCTGATACTTTGTGCTCTCTTGCTCTTTGGCTAAACCCTGTCATGTGACCATCTGCCACCATCTGCTGATCCCCAAGCCAATTTAACTCAACTCCCCAGCTCTCCCCACGCCTCCCTCTTTCCTCCCCCTCCTCTGGGCGGCTAAGACTTACAGCTTGCTCTGTGAGTGTCATCTTAAACTCTAATAAAACTGTCCTCAAGCTGAGAGAGATAGACGGAGGGAAGAGGGGAGAGACGGCAATTCTGTATCTATCAATACACAGATGTATACACTGGCGATTCTGTATCTGTCACTACACAGATGTATACACTGGCGATTCTGTATCTGTCACTACACAGATGTGTACACTGGTGATTCTGTATCTGTCACTACACAGATGTGTACACTGGCGATTCTGTATCTGTCACTACACAGATGTGTACACTGGCGATTCTGTATCTGTCACTACACAGATGTGTACACTTTATGAGCTTAATTGTAAAAATGCCTTTGTTCCATTTGGTTAGTATGTGCATCTGTGTGTACTTGCACACCTGCACCTGTCTTGACACACTTGTGGAGCGTGTACTATCCTTCTACCCCATGGGTGCAGGAGATTGAACTCAGGTCATCAGGCTTGGTGGCAATCAAACAACTTTACCTGCTGAACCATCCCACCAGTTCCAGGAGATAAGTAGCATTTCAAAACCCTAAGTGGCAAAATCTTAACCTAAGCCCACATCAACCCTAAAGAGAAAGCATAAAGAAGGTTAGCATAACAAGGCATTGTACTGAGGCAGTCCTGTCCACCGTTGGGATTGTTGGCAAAGATCCTGAATCCTTCTTCCAAAATCTGATCCCACCCCCACCCCCACCCCCATCCCCATACCTGCAGTTCAGTGTGGCCATGTGTCTTGCCTCAGAAATAAAACATGAGCACAAAGGTCGTGTCCGCCAGGATGTTTCTAATGCCTGTTCATGCTTTCCTCATGCATTAAAATTCACTCTCTCCTCTCCTGCTGCCATGGGTCTAACAACTTCCCAGCAACGCCCTACTTGAGAGCAATGCAGATGTGATTCAAAGCTGTCAGCTATTCTGTAGCACACACTGCACTTGTGAGAAATGCGTCTCTGTGATTTGAATCAGTGTGTGTGTGTGTGTGTGTGTGTGTGTGTGTGTGTCTGTGTGTGTGTGTTGTTGTTGTTGTTGTTGTTGTTGTTGTTGTTGTTGTTGTTGTTATTTGAGGCTGGGTTTCACTACATAGCCCAGGTTAGCCTTGAACTTGTGACTGACCCCCCTTGCTATTTTTATTACCTCAGCATGATTGGCCATGACTGTAGGATATGTGCTGTGATAACTCCTTTGCAGCAGAGAGAGGGGCCCATGGGCTGTGCCTGAGCAAGTTGCATCCCTTTGCCCAGATAACCTCAGATAACCACCTTCACCCAAGCAAGGGGTTCCCATTGGCCCATGGCCACGTGGCCCTGTGACTTTATACTGTTTTGCATCGTGGCAGGAATATCGAAAGGAGCTTGTTCACCCACGGACAGCCAGGATCCCTTGCAAACGCATGTTGTCACCAACTTAACTTTCTGTACCTAGGCCCCCTCTCAGAAAGGTTCTACCAGCTCCCAGTAGATCCAGTATATATATATATATATATATATATATATATATATATATATATATATATATAATTTTTTGTTTTTAAAGTTACCCCAAAACACCATTTGTTTGCTTGTTTGTTTGTTTATATGAGTATGCTGTAGCTGTCTTCAACACACAAGAATAGGGCATCGGATACCATTACAGATGGTTGTGAGCCACCATGTGGTTTCTGGGAGTTGAACTCATGACCTCCAGAAGAGCAGTCAGTGATCTTAACCACTGAGCCACCTCTCTGACACTAATACCTTGTTTTCGACATGTCGTTCTATACACTACTTCCAAGCCCCTCTCAGAAGACAGGGAGCATTCTGTAGTGACTGCAGCACACCAGGCCACAAGAAACCCTCTGAGGTGTGGAGGCCAGTCTGCCCAGACAGTCTGTTGCACTGGGGATTCATGTCTTCTCTGAGATTCTACCAAGGAAAAAGTCAGACTGCTTCTATCCTAGCTGAGGCATCTCACTATTCTACTCTCCTCTAGGGGAACCGTAGCTGGCTCTTTTTCCCTTAATAACCACCCTCTTCTTCTTTTTCTCATAGGCTCTACTTGCCCTACTCACTTGCTCTGCTCTTGCCCCAAATCTTATGGCCTCATGCTCGCTGGAAGTTTTGTTCTGAATCAGCTGGGCCCTATCACAGACATACCACCCGGGCACCCAACTCTGCCTGGTACTCTAAGCATGCATGACCTGGAAGGTGAGTCCTGTTGCTACCTCCTGCTGGATTTGGTCACGTCATACCCCTAAGGTCAGGGAAATCATTTCAAAACTCATAGGCCAGCTCTGTCAAAGCGAGTCTAATTGATTATGCTTGCTCAGTATTCTTCCATCCCTAAGAGTCAAACTTAAAAAACCCAGAAGTCAAGACTCGAAACCCTCTAACCTCCTGGATTCTTCTGGATCCTGAGTTTCTTCACAGAAACAACGAATAATCTAGCTTTTTGGATGGGACAAAAGGCAAGGGGTGACTGGTAGTGGAAGAGTCTTCAATGATATTTCAAAATATCGTCTTGTACATTGTTTCGTCCTGACATGGAGCTGAGGATGAGAGCTTCGTTCACTTTAAGCTAGCTGCCCTCTTGTGAACAGTGATGGTGCATGCTTCTAATCCCAGCCCTCGGGAGGCAGACGCAAGTGGATCTCTGTGGGTTTGAGGCTACCCAAGTTCCAGGAAAACCAAGACTACATAGAGAAAACCTATTTCAAAACAAAACAAGAAATAAAGGGGTGGGGGGAGTCCCTTGTGTGACTTTTCCTAGGGAGACATCCACAGACCTAAGAAACGATTCTACCCAAAGCTAGCTTAGGGAGCCAGTAAGTCTTCCGGGATTGCCTACAGAAGTAGGGGTGAGGGGCTCCTTGCAGGAGCACGAAAGACTCAAAGGCAGCTGCATTGATTAAAATCCCACCACAGCACAGGTGAAGACTCACAGAGGCTGCATCCCTGAAGCTCCCTCCTTCAATGCCTTGCAGGTAGATAGATCAGCTTATAATAGAACAGTCTAGTTTGTCTAACAACTGTTACTACTTGTAAAAACTTGGAGAGGGGCCTTGTGGCCCCTTATAAGTTTCAGGAGCTTCCTGTTCCTTGTAAATCTCGTTTACTTTCTGAGATTTAATGGATGTATTATGTATACTGTTATCCTTGCAGAACCCATGGGGAAAGAGTTTTGGTTCCTGGGAATGGCACCTCCCTCTAGAAGCAACATGATCCTAAGAGTTAAGATTTTTTATTCTATGTCTCCCACAAATACCCACATTTGCAAGAACTACCAAATCGCAAGGATAGTCTCCCTTTACTTAAAAGCCTTCCACTGCAGGATGTGCCTCCCATCTAACCACTGGGATCCTGAAAAGGAGTCTCCGGTTTCCCCTGGGCTTCCCCTGGGCGAATATGGAAAGCCCAAACTATAAATACAAGTCTTCCGCGTCTGCACGGGAAGATGTAAAACATTCAAAGTTACAGCAGGCTAAACACTCCTTGCGATCCAGGATCACCCACAAGACTTAGGAGGTTTCCTGTGGGAGGTGTGGGCGCAGCCATGTGGTACATAGCTCCTGCCACTCATCACCGGATGACACTCATTTCACAACATCCGGCACATTCCTGGTGTCGCTACACAAAGAAACGAGCCAACCCAGTCCTCCCCTCCCTTAAACTCCTGCACAGCCGGAATAAACCAAACAAACCACTGGCATTGGCGCTGAGTTTCAGTCGCTGACCTACGCCCAGGGCAGGACCTGAGCCCCCGGGTGTGGGGGCGTGACTCCAGGAGAAGGACACGGGGGCGGGGTTTTGGGGGTGGGGCCCTGAGGGCGGGGTTCTGAATGGTCAAGTCCGAAAGGGAAAAACCCCAGGCCTAGGCAGCTTGCGCCGCCGACCTTGCTATTTCTTGGCTGCGATGGCCTTGGTCGCCGGCCTGCGGGCCTTTGGGGCGAAGTGGCCCAGCTGGCTCAGGCGCAGCCCATGGGCCCCTCTCTCCGCCGGCTTCTGCAGCCCGGGGTCAGCAAGACCCGCGGGGCCGGAGTCAGAGCCAAGGCTCACCAGCACGCGACAGCAGGACGGAATCAGGTCAGCCTGCGGGCAGTGCCAGGGCTCTCCCCTGGAGTTGGGTGCCAGGACTCAGGATCAACAGGCCTCGACGCCACTAATCCTGAGTTATTCGTCGCTGTTCTTTTCGTTTTCGCCTCGAAAAGATGACATCTTTGGTGGAGGAATCCTTGCATTACTGGGTTTACAGGGGTCCCTTCCCTGTGCACACTAATACGCTGCATGTGTGAGTTTTGTAAGTGAAATCTGCCTAGTGGCCGGGGATACCGTGCCCAGTTACCCAGTCGTTTCTGAACATTTCTGCTGTTGCCATGGCCTCAAGAAAACCTATCACAAAAAAAGATCCATGCCCTTACAAAATCAGCAGGCTCCAGGGTTAGGGCATGCTGAAATGTAGGGTGGGGGTAGGTCAGTGAGTAAAGATAAAGGGCACATGCCCTGATCTCTGCCCCCTTGGGCCACAAACCTAAAAGCTTTAAACTTTTGTTTGTATCAGTGCACAACCTGGGTGTAACGAAGACCCTTTTTAGGCCTGGCCAGGACAAGGCTGTAAAAAGAGATATATTTCCATGTTTAAGAGTTACAGACATGGGGGAGGGGTAAAAAAAAAAAAAAAAAAGAGTTACAGACAGGGGCTGGGGATTTAGCTCAGTGGTAGAGCGCTTACCCAGGAAGCGCAAGGCCCTGGGTTCGGTCCCCAGCTCTGAAAAAAAGAACCAAAAAAAAAAAAAAAAAAAAAAAAGAAGAGTTACAGACAGAGCTAGTTAAATGATATACTCCCCTACTCCAGTAAATAGCTCTTCTTAATCCTGGATCGTGTTTGACTTTTTAATTCTCACCCAAACTTTTATGTGTTCCCCCAAAAAGAATGGAGAACCAGCCTCTGGCCTTGGCTCTCACCACATCTTCCCTTCATTCATCTACCTCTCCATTGCTACAGCCTTTAAGGGGCTTATCATACAAGTCTGTGGGTACCCATCTTCTGTCTGTCCCCTAACTCCCTACAGGCAGCTGTGGGTGGCCACCACAGGGGCTAGGCATTGGCGGGACTCAGTAACTAAAAATGTAGCTTACAAAGTGTAATCCCATTTCCTGTGGACTCCTTGCCCATCAGTAAAGACAGAGACACTCCCAAAGAAAGCCAGCGGAGGGCTCTGAAGTGTAGGGCCCATAGAAGGAAGTTCCTTTCTGATTTTTAAGGAGACGCTTCTGATACTGTGGTCGTAAGCTGGGTATGGTAGAACAGGCTTGCAATCACACCACTGAAGCAGGACAATCCTGAGTTCAAAGTTCTCTAAGACTGCACAGCAAGTTCGAGACCAGCATAGGCTACATCCCCTCCCTGACAAAATAAAGTCTGGTGATACAAGATCAGAAATCCTGGAAAAGATAGGAGACTAAGTCCTTCAGAAGTAAACATGAATCAGGAATCAGAAGAGGAGGGTGATGAGATCGTTGACTATAGATTATAGGAATTAAGATTCTTCCTGAGTCACGCATTAGAACAGTACTATGGTAAGCAGTGGGGGACTTGTGTGACTTGGTCACTTCAAGGCTCTCATTTCAAAGCTGTGCCACAGCAATAATGCCGTCATACCTTGAGGGCCACACTCATTGTCCCTTTCACACAATGACGTGCAAGATGTCCATTACCCCTCTTCACAGATGGGAGTCAAGTGCAGAGATGACTGTCAAGGAGGTAGGCAAGCCAGGAGTCTGAAAGAGATTCCCTTGTCTACTTCCCAAGGTGTTTCCTCTCATGTGCCATCATGGTGGGCCTATGAGGCTAGTCCAGTCCACCACAGTCAGTAGAATTAGCTATGAAAAACAGAAGAGGTATTTCACAATGATGATCTTCAGATAACTCATTGGACCGTTTTACCTCTGTATGTGTCCCATAGCTTGGGAAAGAGACTTCATCAGAAAGAACGGTCTCCTTTAAAAGCAGAGTATTGGTGAAAGTCTCACATTAAAGCACTCCACTCTGAAGTAGCCATCGAGAATGCTGGACCAGGTGAGAGGTTGAGGAGTTTTGTTGTCCTGGGAAGTAAAGAGAGGTGCAGAACAACATAAGGGGACTTCCCGGCTCCAGCTTGGGTGACTGAGCAGCAGCTCAGAGGAGAGGGGTGAGCAAGGAAGGAAGATATCACACGCACACACCTCCACAGAGCTGCCCAGAGATCATCATAGCAAACACACAGATCTAGGGCTCTGGAGAGAGGCTTGAATGACTGGGAGATCTAGGGTGAATGACTGATGTCAGCACAGAGGAAGCAGTTGGTGTCATGGCCGCCAGTGAAGTTGTCTGGGAAGTGTACACAGAACAAAGAGAGGGCAAGGGATGGAGCTCTGAGTGTCTCCTGCCAGAACCTAGGAGCCCAGAAAAGAAAGCACGAAGAGACTAGAAAAGAATGAATCCCTCTCCAGAGAAAACTGTTTCCTAAAGGGGGGAGTGGTGCAGGTCACCAGTGATGTGTTTATATAAAGATAAAGAGAGGGGGCATATGTTCTATGGAGGTGTGGGAGGAGGGGGTGTCTCTGCCTGCCCATTCTGAGACATCCTTTCCCCCTGAGGGACTGGGAGTGGAGTTAAGAGGGTAATAGGGGAAGAGAGAGAGAGAGAGAGAGAGAGAGAGAGAGAGAGAGAGAGAGAGAGAAGAGTAGGCCAGCCATGATCATGTGGAGAGGGGGGCAGTCAGGGGAATGGAGAGAGAAGGGGTCAAAGGGGGAAGAGGGTAAGAGCAAGAGAGCAAAAGAGGGCTGGGGAGATGGCTCAGTGGTTAAGAGCACTGATTGCTCTTCCAGAGGTCATGAGTTCAATCCCAGCAACCACAGATGGTGGCTCACAACCATCTGTAATGGGATCTGATGCCCTCTTCTGGTGTCTGAAAACAGCTACAGTGTACTTCTACATAATAAATATAATAAATAAATCTTTTGAGAGAGAGAGAGAGAGAGAGAGAGAGAGAGAGAGAGAGAGAGAGAACGCAAGAGAGTCAGGAGGAGGCAAGTAGCCCCTTTTATACCTGAGAGTCAGGCATACCTGGCTGTTACCAGGTAACTGTGGGGGTGGAGCTTAGACAGAATGCTAACAACTGGTGCATCTGGGCCTGGCAATCACTGAGGTAGGTGTCAGTGGCGTGGTGGGAAGAGACATGGGCAAGTGGGGTCACAAGTGAGAACTGTCTAACTGAGTCTGGAAGAATTAACAGGATTCATCCGAACAGATGAATACAGCAAACCCATGTGGGTTGGAATCTTTTTGTACGATTTTGCCTAAGGCCTGTGTGTGTGTGTGTGTGTGTGTGTGTGTGTGTGTGTGTGTGTGTGTGTGCTCGTGCACCTGTACTCTCACATGCACATGTTCATGTGTGTGCAGTTGCACGTGCATGTAGAAGCCAAATGATCACTTGGATTCCTTCCATGTTGCCCACCCTTTTGAGATGGGTTTCCTACTGGCCTAGAGTCGGTCTCCATTTCCCCAGCATTAGGATTCAAAGTACATGTCACAACGCCCTACTAAGAAAGAGAGAAAGAAAGAAAGAAAGAAAGAAAGAAAGAAAGAAAGAAAGAAAGAAAGAAGAGGAAAGAAAGAGGGAAGAGAGAGAGAGAGAGAGAGAGAGAGAGAGAGAGAGAGAGCAAGCTAGCTCTCTCTAGAGATGGAATTCGGGTTCTCGTGCTTACAAAGCAATCTCTTGATGGAGCCATTTCTCCAGCCTTGGGGTGCCACCTCGAGCACACTCTTTATTCTGCCACAAGGTAATTTCCACCGCTTCCATAGGTAAAGCTTTCTAAGTATCAGCAGATCGGCCGCAAGTAATTCCTATACGTGGGAGAGGGTATGTTTATGAAAAACAGAACAATCTCACCGCTATCTGGGAGGCTGCAGCAAAATTGAAATGGTATCCCAAAAGGAATGATGATTCTTATTGTGCTGAGGTAAATTTAGTCGTCAGAGTTGTTTAAAAAGAAAGAAAAAGAGCTCTCCTAAGTGTTATTGATGGAGGATCCAACTGACCGTGTAACAATAAAATGCCTCTCTGTTCTCTTCTGAAGAGAACAGAGAGGGCTTAGAGCTTGTGTGGGTGGAGACCAACAGGAAGCCTAAAGCATGGAATGAGAATTTGGTTTGGTTCGACGCCCATTTCTAAGGGCAGCAAAAATAAGACATTCCTACATAAGGCTGTAGGATGACAATCCGGGTTGTTTCATTCGGAGCCTGGGCCATTTTAAAATCTCAGGGAGGCCCTCGAGGTGCCAGCTCTTCTCGAGATGCTACATCTGTTGCACGGATGTTGCATGTGTCTGCTCACTCTTTATCATCTGTTCTCCGATGGCGCAAATCATCCTGCACACTCACCAGAAGCCTTACAAACACCGCAGGGCGCTCACACTGCGTATGCGCCCGCAGCCAGGCCTCTGCTGCCTTCTCTTTGGAATGGGTAGGAGGAGACAGGGAAGGGGGACTTTTTCTTCCTTGGCTCCATTCCCAATCTCATTCTAAAGAATCAGCACCTGGAAATGAGCTGTGGGTAGGGCCTGTTTGTCAGGTTCACCTAACCTGGCCACTGTCACCCGAATCTCACATCGTCTGTGGCCACAGATGACTTGGAGACAGTTGTGACAAACCCTTGCTGTGGAAGTGGCAGAGTTTCTGACAGTTGGGAGAGAGGGGAGAAAAAAGAGCAAAAGCAAATCAAGGGACCAGGGAGAAAAGCCTGGCCTCCCTTTCAGGTCATCTTTTTCCTTGTTTTGACGGGGCTGTCACCCCAGGTTGCTGACAGACCCTTTAAGCTGGCAGCAAGCCCCAGTGGTTCTTTCTTCTTGGATTTCAAAATGGCTCCTAAATTAGAAAGGAATTGCAGGGGTCTTCTCTTGTTTTGACTGGTGCATGACCCGGGGACTATCAAATGCTTTCCACAGGAACATTGTCTTAAGCAACCCCAGGAGGAGGAATGCGTTGTCACTGGCCATGCTGAAATCTCTCCGAAGTGACATTCTTCACGAAGCTGAAAGCGAAGACCTGAAAGTCATTATAATTTCAGGTATTTCTCTGAAGCCTGTCGTTAGCAGTCCACAGTGCCCACGTAAGGCTTCTCAAAATGTGCCACCAGTGAGCCCGGGACTCCCTCTCCTCACTTCACTGGAGAATTGCTCTGACTTCCTCTGAAAAACACTGAGAACTTCTGTGCCGCCGTGGTCTCGCCCCTTGTTAGCTGTGGGGATTGTAGCAAAGACCTTTGCTCAGTGAAATCATGGCTTCTCCTTGCCATCAAAGTCAGACAGTCCTACGCTGAGGAGATGGCTCAGTTGTGAGGCTCTTAGCCTCCCAAGGGCCAAGCCCACATAAGAAATGGGTCTTGGTACTACCAGTCTATAGTCCCAGACTGGGGGATTCAAGGCAAAGACAGGGCCACTCCCTAGAGCTCAGTAGTCAGAGAACCCAGCCTACTTGGTGAAGTTCCAGGCCAGTGAGGGACCCTATCTGAGGGGACAATGGGAGATACCTGAGCAGTGACACTTAAAGCTGTGCCCTGACCTTCACACGCGCATGCTCATTTGTACCCATCCACACAGGAGCCCATATGCACACAAGAGCAAAGAATCAGGGGAGGGATGCAGCTCAGTGGTACAACACTCGCTAGCATGCACAATCCTCAGAACCGCACACACACATACACATAAATACACACACACATACATACGTAACACACATAGACACATACACACACATACATATATAACACACATACACACATACATAACACACACATACCCCAAAACACACACGCACATACATACATATACACATATATAACACACATATACACATACATAACGCACATACACACATACACACAAACACACCCCAAAACACACACGCACATACACACACATATACATATATACACACATATATAACACACATACACACACAAACATACATATACACCCCAAAACACACACATACACACACATAAAACACATTCACATACACACATGTACATAATATATACACATACACACATACATAACATACATACCCACACATAAATAACACACATATACACAAACACACATATATACCCCAAAACACACACACATACACACATACATAACATACATACCCACACATAAATAACACACATATACACAAACACACATATATACCCCAAAACACACACACATACACACATATAAACACATTCACATATACACATGTACATACAAATACACACATACACACATATATACACACACAAACACACACATAAACATACACACACATGCACACATATGCACGCATACACATATATATACACACATACACACGAGCATACACATATACACACATTTAAGATACAATTCTCATTTAGAAGCCCAGTTTCTTCGTGGACTTTATAGGCTGACTTTAATCCCCACCCCCTTGATGACTCAGCAGCAGCAGCAGGTGGGCTGTTGGACCCGCCCATTGGCCTATCTCTCCTAAGTCTGCAGTGTCATTCTTAATGGTGCCAAAAGTGTGACATTGTTGTCAATTTCTTCCCGATTTCTTCCCTCTCCTTTTCCAATACGTCTTTGGAGTTTGCTGTTGTTGTTTTTGATGTGTCTAGATGCCTTGCCTGCATGCATGTCCGTCTGCCACTTGTATGCCTGGCGCCTGCCGAGGGCAGAAGAGGGCATCAGGTCCCCTGGAACTGGCATTACAGAGGGTCATGAGCTGCCATGAGGTGCTGACATTCAGAGCCAGGTCCTGTGGAAGAGCAGTTAGTCATTTTAGCCACTAAGTCATCTCTCAAGCCCCTCTACTAGAATTTTTTAAATAAAATTATCATTTTGGAACTGGAGAGGTGGCCGGAGGTTCAAAAGCAATTATTGCTCTTGCAGAGAACCTGAGTTTGGTTCCCAACACTCATATTGGGTGACTCGCAGTCACCCCAGAACTCCATTCCATGCCTCTGGTCTCCTGAGACATCTGTACTCCAATGCACATACACACAGACACAGACACATTATTAAAAATATTTTCTCTAGACAAGGTTTCTCTGTACAGTCCTGGCTGTCCTGGAACTCACTCTGTAGACCAGGCTGGCTCTGAACTCACAGAAATCTGTCTGCCTTTGCCTCCCAAGAGCTGGGCTTAAAGGTATGTGTTACCACTGACCTGTAAAACTAAATTCTTAAAAAGATAAAACTATCACTTCATATATACCGCAATGGCACCAAAGTACCACAGTAACTTCACACACCCCAGAAAAAAGCAGCAGATGCTGTCCGCTGGTGCTTTGGTAAAGCACCAGTGTCTCCTGAGGTACTCGGGGGTCCCTTCCTAGCAATGCCAAATAGAGATTTTCAACTGCTTTTTTTTAAGGTTTATTTATTTATTATATATGAGTACACTGTAGCTGTCTTCAGACACACCAGAAGAGGGCATCGGATCCCATTACAGATGGTTGTGAGCCACCATGTGGTTGCTGGGATTTGAACTCAGGACCTCTGGAAGAGCAGTCAGTGCGCTTAACCGCTGAGCCATCTCTCCAGCCCTCAACTGTCCTATGTGGTGAAAGGAAGGAAGTTGGAATCAGTAGCTTGCAGCAGGCATTTGAGGTGTGAGCCAAGGCTGCTAACGTCTTAAGGACACCTCATTCTCACTTGTAAAAACAGGATATCCTTGCTGTCACAAGGGAAGTGGGAGGGAGTGTTCTCAGCTTATCAGGGGAGCGACACTTGGTTGTTAAGGATAATGACAGGAACCACATCCTCAGCTCCTTTCTGTGAAATCAAGAGCTGGAGCCTCGTGGCTCCCGTGTTTCTGCTCACATTCTGACCTCAGTGAATGATAGGGCTACCACTTAGGGCACGGCAGGTTTCAAAGGACCTGCATGAGTCGATAAACTGAGCCCAGACCGAGTGCGGAACTAAAATCTTCAGCCCCGACAGGGCTTCGTGAGAAACTCAATCCCCAAGCCGTCTCCTGACATTACATTTTGCCACTTGGCCGCCTCTGATTGTTAACTTTTTTTTTTTCTCTTCTCAACTGGAAACGCTCACAGCCGAGGGCCCTGTGTTTTCATCTGGACATGATTTGAAGGAGCTGACAGGTGCGCAAGGCCGTGATTATCACACTGAGGTATTTCAGACCTGTTCTGAGGTAAGCCAAGGTGACGGCCAGCATCCTAAGCATGGAAGCTGTTACTGTGTTAAGTACAGAGGTAGCCTTCTGGTTTCAGATAAGTCTACACACAGGGCCTGCTCACTAGAGAGGTGGGTACTGGAAACTTTGTAACTATTGGCCAGTCCCTCAGCCAAGCAATTACTGGGTTTAGGCTTTTAAAAAGTAGCCGTGCCAGCTAGGGGGATAGCCCAGTGGTTAGAGGGCTTGCTGTGCGATTAAGGGGACCTGCATTTGAATTCCCACCATGCATTGAGACACTGCATGGCCACACACGTCTGTGGGCATACAGATACAGGAGATCCATCAAGGCTTGCCTACTGCCAGGGTAGCCAGAAACCCATGAGTCTGGGTTCAGTGAGAGACCCTGGCTTAAGGGAGGAGGACTGAATGATAGAGCAGGACCCCAGACATCCTCCTCTGGCCTCTACATGTGTATACATGGGTATGTAACACACACATCTCACACACACACACACACACACACACACACACACACGCACAGATGTGCACACAAGTGCACAAACACACAGGAAAAAAGGTAACCATGATTTGCTACTGACTGTGTGTGCCAGCAAAATAAAGCGATGTACCCAGGGCTGCCACCTACATGGTTACCAGATGTCTTGGTGCACTGGCTTTGAATAAGAGACAAAAGTTGGCCAAGCAAGCATGAGATACCTGAGGTAAACAGCATGCACATTCTGAAGGTGAGATATATACATATACATACATATATATATATACATATATATATATGTATATATATATACACCTTCAAAGAAGAAATTAACCTCTTTCTGTTTGTGAGGGTCAGAGGCTGACATCAAGTGTCTCCCTCAACCACCTGGGTTTTGGGATTGACCTCTCTTTGACCTAGAGCTCAGGGATCAGGCTGGCTTGCTTAGCCAGTGAGCTGCAGAATCCTCCACTCTCCACCTCCCCAGCACTGGATTATGGGTGCATTCGGGGATCAAACTCAGTCCCTCACGCTTGCACAGTAAACACTTTACTGATCGGCCTGTCTCCCCGGACGTTCAGATACATTCTGAGCACAAGTTTCTTCCTCTGCCATTCCAAAGACCCATAAGCACACCGATCACCACTTACTCATTATGTGGCAAGACAGAAAGAAAGAGCGCTCCTTTTCAAATTTATGGAGAAGTAGAAACGACCCGGAGTTAAGACGTAGAATGGCGTCTGTTTTAGAAACAGGGTCTTGAGCTCAGGCTGGCCTTAAAGTTGTTATATAGCCAAGGCTGGGGTTGAACTCCTGATCCTCCTGCCTCCACCCTCCAGGCACTGGTGTTATAAGTGTACATCGCTTGCCCGGCAATACAAACGAAAGGTCTGGATCATTTGCGTCACACATTGGCAATGTTGGCACAGTGTCCAATTCTCTGGTTTGCCAAGGCTTGCTGCTTTCAGAACCATTTTCCCACTAGGGAGGAGCTCACCTAGGAGAACATCTACCTATCATGCAGAAGGCCCTGAGTTTAGTACACCACACCGAAAAAAAGTCATTTTCTACCGATTCCCAGTATATCTGACGAACATAGAAAAATATCTAAAAAGAAACCTGTGCACCACTTGTGTCCTCCACAGGGCACCTATTGCATCACTCTGCTCTGATATTCGAACGAGCAGAGCCCTGAACTGGTTAACAGAGCGCTGCACAGGAGTCTGGGCTTCCACACAATGCAAAGGCCAGGTTTCTTGGAAGCTTCTAGTTTATCCATGCCGCTGGCTCCTCAGGAAATACGTGGCATATACCTAGGGCTTAGTCCTAAAATCCAAACGAGAATACAAGGCTTCTTGTAAAGATTTCTTTCTATTATTTTTAATATGTATATGCGGGCAGAGGGGCATGCACATGTGAGTACAGGAGCCCACAAAAAACTGAGGCATTAGGGCTGGAGAGGTGGCTCAGCGGTTAAGAGCAGTGACTGCTCTTCCAGAGGTCCTGAGTTCAAATCCCAGCAACCATGTGGTGGCTCACAACCATCTCTAATGAGATCTGATGCCCTTTTCTGGTGTGTCTGAAGACAGCGACAGTGTACTCATATATAATAAATAAGTACATCTTAAAAAATAAAAAAGGTTGGGGATTTAGCTCAGCGGTAGAGCGCTTGCCTAGCAAGCATAAGGCCCTGGGTTTGGTCCTCAGCTCCTGTGGGGCAGGGCGGGGGATGAGGGAGAGGAAGAGGGAGAGAGAGAGGAACAGGGACAGGGACAGGGAGAGGGACAGGGACAGGGAGAGAACATTGCTTTATAAAGGAATATGGGGGGAAAGAGAATGCTGACCCTCAGTTATGCTGTTATATGAGTCTGAGCCAGAGTTCAGCTGATGCACCTTTTGGAGCAGGCAGAGCTCTATAAACAGTTCTAATTCAGGAAGATTGGAAAGACGGATCAATTCTCCACTTCCATGGGTTTGATTATCCTGGCTTGTTTTTTTTATCTTTTTTGTTTGTTTTGTTTTTGTTTGCTTGCTTGTTTGTTTTTTATTTTTTGAGGCAGGGTCTTTCTGTGTATCCCTGGCTGTCCTGGAACTCTCTCTGTTGACCAAGCCTCAAACTCACAGAGATCTTCCTGCCTCTGCCTTCTGAGTGCTGGGCTTGAAAGCCACCACTGGCTGGCTTGCTTTTTATCAAAGTTCCCTTTGTCTTTTCTAAACTGCCTTCTGAGTTGATTTAAAATATTTGAATTGATAAAAAATAAGTATGTATTATACAAAATTTTTAAATTTAAAAAACAAGAGTAAGATGTTCTTATCATACATCCCCACAAACCCAGAGAAGATTGCAGTATTTTGTTATATTCGAGTTTTAGTGACTTTTTTCCCCTAAACACATGTTTAAATGATCTTCTGTAGGTGTGACTGCAATAGTGCATCACTGTGTGTCACATGACTGCAGTGCGTCACTGTGTGTCACATGACTGCAGTGTGCCACTGTGTGTGTCACATGACTGCAGTGTGCCACTGTGTGTGTCACATGACTGCAGTGTGCCACTGTGTGTCACATGACTGCAGCAAGCCACTGTGTGTCACATGACTGCAGTGTGCCACTGTGTGTGTCACATGATTGCAGTGTGCCACTGTGTGTGTCACATGACTGCAGTGAGCCACTGTGTGTCACATGACTGCAGTGCACCACTGTGTGTCACATGACTGCAGTGTGCCACTGTGTGTGTCACATGATTGCTATGCCACTGTGTGTGTGTCACATGATTACAGCACTGAATTGCTTCCTAAGGCAGGTAGAGTTCTGTAATAGACTTCAGGTCTGCTGACATACGGCCCGCCATGTTGTGTTAGGTTAGTGCTGACATTATACATCTATCTCAGCATTGTGAAAACGGAAGGGTCATGTGTCTTGTTCAGACTTCTTAGCAGGCGCTCTGCCTATCACTGCATTAGCTCTAAACCACCCAGGTGCTTTATTTCCCCCATAGAAATCTTCATTTCACAGATAGCGTTTCATTTACTTAATAGCTATAGTTCAGTGCACATTATATTCGATGTTATATTTGTCAACTTCCTATAGCTGTAAAGAAATAACTCAAGCAATCGATTTTTGTTTTTAAAAAAAATGGGTTTTGACATTCAGATTTAAGATTGGGGGCCAGGTATGGTGGTGCATGCATGGTGGTGGGGCCTTTAATCCCAGCCATCAGGAGGCAGAGGCAGGTGGAGTTCAAGGTCAGCCTGGTCTACACAGTGAGGTCCAGGACAGCAAGAGAGAAAAGAGGTCAAGAGCCCACAAGTCCTTTATTCTTTTTAAAATGTTTGTTTTTATTGTATGTGTATGTGTGTTTCGTTCTCGTGTGTGCGAGTGCACCGTGCGTGTGCAGTGCCTCAGGAGCTAAGAAGAGGGCATCTGTTCTTGTGGAAACATTACAGATGGCTATGAGCGACCATGGGTGTTGTTAACTGAACCTGGATCCTCTGCAAGGGCAGCCAGTGCTCCTAACTGCTGATCTATCGCTCCAGCCCCACCCCGATTCCTTTGGAGGGAATGTGCCAATGACCTAAGGACCTCCACAAAGACCCCACTCTCACTGGCTTGGTTGCCTCCCAATGACACCACCCTGAGATAAACCTCTAATGTGTGGACTCTTGGAAATCATCCAACAACCATAGTCGTCATTTACTTTAAATTTTGTTTAATTTATTATTAATTATCATTATTATATCTTTTCGTAGTGCGTGTGCGTGCATGTGCATGTGTGTGCGTGGTGTGTGTGAGCACTCACCCCATGACACACACATGGAAGTCAGAAGGCAGCCTTGTAAAATCATATCCCTCCTTCCACCTTTATATGGGTATTGAATTCAAGTAACCAAGCTTGCGTGGCAAGCACTTTGCCCACCGAGCTATCTCACTAACTGCCCATTTGAATCATTTCGAGTTTCTTTTGCTGTCAGGTAATGATTCGGTGAGCATGCTTGACCATAGAACTCTTTACCCATTTCAGAGTTCTTATGAGTAGGATGGATCCCTGAATCGGTGGTTTAAAAAAAAAAAACATTCAAAATGAAGGAAAACCTTTTCTCTCTTCGCAACTTCAGACTTCAGACAGTGTGTGAGTTCTTCCTTTCTTTTTTTTTCTTTTTTTTTCTATTCTTTTTTTTTTTTTTCGGAGCTGGGGATCGAACCCAGGGCCTTGCGCTTGCTAGGCAAGCGCTCTACCACTGAGCCAAATCCCCAACCCCGAGTTCTTCCTTTCTTTACTCCAGTTCTCTGTAGGAATGAGACCCACCAGTAACCTCCCTCCCTCCCCCGTCCTCCATGACAGGCAAGAGCCAGTTACATTCACAGACAATACTATGTGTGTTTACAATGTGCACATGTTTCTGGGAAGGCAGTAGTTAACAATGTCAAAAATCTCAAAAGACGACCCCACCCATCCAAAAGAAAAAACTACTATCAAATATTATGGGATTCCCTTAAGTTCACCACAGCTATGTATTCCTTGAGGATGAGGATGGGTTTGGAGAGAAGCATGGATAGGCGCTTCCATAATTCAGCCAACAACAGCGTGTCCTACACAGACATTAACAGCAAAATCTACACTACACCCAGAGGCATAGTGTATAGACGGGGCAGCCTGCCTCTCAGGCTACATGGCATGCAGATGGCAAAGCCCTGCTGGTGACCTCCCAGGCAGAGCTGTGTATAGACAGGACATCCAGCTCCACAAACTTGACATACCCTAAAGACAGTGACGCCAGCTTATACCTACAAAATAGACCATAGAGTTTGTTCCAAACCTAAGATAGGTGGCATAGAGTGGGCAAAGCCTAAAAACCTGCTCCACACCAGGACATAGATACATAGGGAAAGCCTAGTCTATTACCTGGGCTAACAATGTGTAAATGACACAGCCAGCTCTCTACCTAGACCACATGACAGGCAGATCTTATACAAGGTTAGATCAAGCACGGGGGAATGCTACAAGCAATGGACAGGCAAACAGGACCTGTATGAGATGAGGCCTCCAGGGTACTGTGGTACACAGTCTTCCAAAGCTTTCTTAAATAAGTAGACGGAATACATGCTACAGTGACTATCTTTAAAGTCTTGGGTGGGGGTTGGGGATTTAGCTCAGTGGTAGAGCGCTTGCCTAGCAAGCGCAAGGCCCTGGGTTCGGTCCCCGGCTCCGAAAAAAAAGAAAAAGAAAAAAAAATAAGTCTTGGGTGGCCAAGGCAGGGCTGTCACAAATGCAGCGCCTACCCAAGCTGCAGAGTACGTTTGGAAGCCAGCTTGGGCAGCTCGGTGAGAACTTATCTCAAAATACAAACAGAAGAAGGGCTTAGGATGTGACTCAGTGACATACTCAGGGTCCTGGGTGATATGGGCACACAAAACCCCAAATATAACCCAGGAACCCACGAAGCAGCAGCACGGCGTCAGTATCATTGGGCACTGTGTGCTGCACGTCACGATACTGCTGTATGTTCACACCACTTGTCGTAGCGCTGCCTCTCACTCGACACTACAATGTTAGGGTGGGTAGTCACAGGATGGTTGGAATTATCAGTCTCATTGTAATATACACATACATATACATGCACACATACATATACACTTACACATACATATACATGCACACATACATATACACTTACACATACATATACATGCACACATACATATACATGCACACATACATATACATGCACACATACATATACATGCACACATACATATACATTACGCATACATTTTCACATAGACACACAAATATGTGTGTGTGTTCATGCATGTGTGTATATGCATGTGTATGGGGGTACAAGTACATATTCATGTTTGTAGATGCCATCCTCAAGGCACCACTTTTGAGACAAGGTCATTCACTGGCCTGGAGCTCCCCAGTTAGGATAGACTATCTGGCCAGTAATCTCCAAGGATCCTCCGGTCTCTAGTGCTAAAGTTATAAGCATGGGTCCCCATGCCAGGCTCTGTCTGTCTGTCTGCCTGCCTGCCTGCCTGCCTGCCTGTGCGTGTGTGCATGTGTTTTTGTGTGTATGTGTGTGTGTGTGTGTGTGTGTGTGTGTGTGTGTGTGTTGTATTTCACTGGGAATCGAACCATGGACCTCAAACTGTGAGGCAAGCACTTAGCTAGTGGGCTAGCTCCCCAAGCTCTGAGAATCTTATAAAACCATTGTCCTATATAGAGTTTGTACCTGACCAGAAACTTCCTCATGCAGTGCCTGACTATATAATTGACTATTGGGGGAGGGAGGGAGAGCTGACAAATATCAAGTGTTTATGAATATAAAAGACAAGTTTCCCAGGCAAAGCTCTTCAAATCTGTGAAGGTCGTTTCTCCTTTCAATTGCTGCCTTGGGGAAAAGCCCAGATGTAGCCCTATCTCCCCTCCCAACTTGCCAAGGTTCAAAGAGCAATAATTTAGAAATCGAGGTTGCCATGGCAACACAATCTGTTTAGAGCGTCATGGAAAAAAACTAAGCTTCAGATAGAAGTTAGCGCTCCGGCCCTGAATGGTGGCGGGGGTCATAGGAACGTGCTTTTGTCTCTCCTCTCCGCGCCAAGGGCTCTGTCTGTTTCAGGAATCTTGCTTATTTTTATGACAGCGGGGTGTCTCCCCTCCCTGTTTTAATGGAACCGAGAGAGTTTGCTATGCAGCATGGTAATTTGAGAAGTAATTACTAAGGAAATTGCCTTCGAGTCCCCTTCCCACCTTAATTTTCCGAGGAAGCACCAATGCCAATTTCAGACTTTTAACAGGCGGGCTGTCCCGAGATGCAGAGAACTGACAATTGTGAAGGGGTTCGCTTGCTCCCCAGGAACAAGACCCCACAGTTCTCCAGCAGGGCGCTGGGGAGGGAGGAGGAGTGGGTTTAAACGCCACTGCCACCCTCTTCCCATCATGTTCTGACCTTAGGTAAATGGCTCGCCCCCATCCCCAGCTCCATGTCCTCATTCCTAAATAGGGTCTTTCCTCACGGGAACCGGTTATGAGCCAGACTCTACAGTCTGCCTCGTCAAAGATGTAACACAGGTTGACGGCTTTACACTTCCCCACAAGACTCTGATGAACTAATGCATGAGGAGGGTGCTCCGAGAAGTCAGTCATGTAACATGGTGGCGGGAAGTCAGCTCCTCGTGATGCGTGGAAGTGAAGTGGGTGTATCTGTCCCGCAGGTCATGATGCTGATCCGGAACCACCCGGTCCCCATCGTTGCCATGGTCAATGGCTTGGCCACAGCTGCCGGCTGTCAGCTGGTTGCCAGCTGTGATATTGCTGTGGCCAGTGACAAGTCTTCTTTTGCTACGCCTGGGGTGAACGTTGGACTTTTCTGCTCTACCCCAGCGGTTGCCCTGGGGAGAGCCGTGCCCAGAAAGGTAACTGAACTGCCCGTCTGTGCTCACAGAATTAAGGTCGGGAAGGGTATCTCTGTGGGGGTGGGGAGATGTTTGCCACATAAGCGTGAAGACCTGAGTTCAATCCCCAGAGCCCACATAAAAAAGCCTGGTGTGGTGGTGCACTCCTGTAATCCTGGTGCTCAGAAGGCGGCCACAGATGGACACCTGGAGCTTGCTGGCTGGCCACGCAAGGCTACTCAGTGAGTTCCAGGCCAGTGAGAGACCCTGTGTCCCCGCCCCATTCAGACAAGGCACATGGCACCTGAGAAACAATACCAGAAATTAGCCTCTGACTTTTACACAGACACACGCATGCACACACACATGCACGCACGCGCACCCCGGTATCTTCTATCTTCTACATTGGACATTCGCCCCAAAGCCACTAGTGTCCCTCTGTGCTGGGGGAGGGACGGGCTCACTGCCTGTTCCTCTGTAGCGTCAACCTGTGAACTTGCCATATCTCAATCGGTGTGAAATCCTATTTGAAATGCAATCGAACCAGTCTTGTCCCACTAAATGGCTGCCCAGGAGACAGAGTGCACAGCATGCAGACACAGCGCCAGTGTCAAGGGGCTGAGGCGGGATCTCCAGCTTCTTAACAACCTGCCTCACTCCAGAAGGGGTTTAAAGTGTCTGATTTACAGTCCCAGGCTTGCAGTGGTTAGACCAGGCCTAGCCTGTCCATACGGCGTGAATCCTCACGAGGGGCAGCTGTATTGTCAGAGCTGTCTTGTCATTACGAATGACGGTCAAGTCCGTTCCCTCATAAAGCTTCCTTTCTTCCTCAGCCTCACAGAGTAGCATTTAGTGAGCACCCCTGAAGCGGAAAACCACGGCGTCTGTTCTGGGAGAGAGGCACCCTGTTCTCAGAGGGAAATCTGGAAGCGAAGGCGCAAACCTATATAGGCAGCAAGCAAAGGGCGAACAGCTTCCTAGAATGGGCTGTCTCGTTCTGAAACAACTGCAAAAAGTAACAGTGACTCACAGGCCTGGGGCAAGAAAGAAGGGAGACCCAAAGGGGAGCGAGTAGTACAGCCAGGGAGCACCAGGGAGGATTTCTCCCTCCCACAGGACCTCCTTGTTAGTTTCTGCAGAAACGTGTGTTCCTATGGAGATACTGCGGTTAACGACAAGGCAGTGTGCTGATACCAGGCTCGGAGTGGGCTGCACGCTACAAGAGATGGTGGCTTGCTCAAGTGTCTTCCAAAGAAAGGGATGTTTGTTTATTGTTTTAGGTAGATATCTGCCTTAAGTGCATCCATGTTTAGTGAATATTTCGTACGTCATGGCCCAGACATCAAGTCAGAATATATTACAAATCTCTTGTGATACTCACACACTGTCTTGTAACAGCAGACGAAACCGTGAAGCCTTTCATATCAAGAAGTTGCTATACTGGTTTATCCTCTTCCAACACGAGACTTGCTGGAATGTTTCGTGGTAAAGGCATTTAAGTCCATTGACAGGGTAAAAAACAGCAAGCCTTCTAAATTAAGGCTTACCAGAATTCCTAGAAACTTCATACTGTGTCGTGTTGGCCAAATTTTACATTTGTTTTTGAAAAGAAAGAGGAGAAATGTAACCAAAATATCCCTTAAATTCCATGGAAGTCCAGTTCTCGGAACCACGTTGCACAATCTGCACAGTGTGACAGAAGAAGGGACAGGGGCATCGTGTGAACCAGAATTGCCTTTTCCCTGCCAAAGAACGCTTTGTCAGGAAGTGGGCCTTCTCAAATGAGGAGCAAAACAGTCTGTCTGTCCTGGGGGTGGGGAGAAGGCTCTGTCAGCAAGTTCCAGCTGCGCAAGCAGGAGTCCCATCCGCAGAGCACATTTATCAAAGCCAGGCCTAGTGGTGCACACTTGTAATCCCAGAGCTGGGGAGGCTAAAACAGGAGGATCCCTGAGGCTCAGGGACCAGTCAACAACTTCTACTCACTGAGAGATCCTGGCTCAAAAGAACAAGCTGGACGGCTCCTGACAAACAACACCCAAAGTTGACGTCTGACCTCTAAATACACATGCACACATGCACGTGCACACATGCATGCACGTGCACACATACACACATACATGCGCACGCGCACACACACACACACAGACACACGCGCACACACAGACACACACTCAGATTTCTGGTTTCTCTTCTTGTTCTGAAGCCCAGAAGAAGAGTGACCTCAAACACACGGTAAACATGTGGGTGCGTCTGCTGATGATAGGGCGCTGTGTTTATCCACAGAGAAGCAGGCAGGAGCTTTTGCAAACTGTCCTGGATGGGAAGTCTCTGTCCTTTCCACGCTCCTCAGGACAGCATGGGTTGGACTCTAGCTCCCTCTGCTGGACACTCTAGGAAAATGTTCCGCTGGGATGCAAAGTGAAGACTGCAGTTTGTCTACTGGGCAGTCGAGTCCCCGTGATGGGATTAGTCCCCGTAGGGAAAGGGTGCCAGGTCCTGTGTGCAGACACAGTGATACTTCAGTCTCTGGAGCTGGAACCAGGTTTCTCCCCAGACACTAATTCTGCTGATGCCTTGAACTTGAGTTTCCCAACCTCCAGAGCATAGGATGTTCCTACTTCTCAGCTACACAGTTTATGACATTCTGTTCTTATGGTCTGGAGAGACTAAAGCATGGGGACCACCCAAAAGCTAAGCAGAGTCCCCAGGATGCTGCAGCACGCAGTTACCACATCTGTGTGACCTCTCCGCTTTACTGATCGGCTCAGGTGCTGTGACCCCCAGAAGCCAGTGTCAGTCACAGACATATCCATTCGGAATGAGGATGCTAATATTAGCCACTCCACTCACTGGCATCTAGTGCACCGGGAATCCAGTTAACACCTATTATCTGGAGTAATCACCCGGGCACGGAGGATGCAGGTGCCCATTCCTCTGTCCAGAGGAGGATCAGACTCTGAAGGGTCAGTTTGTTTGACCCTGGTGGTTCCACATGTCTGCCTCCAAACCTCTCCTTTCTGGGAGGTGGTCTGACAACCAGGTTAAGTCACAACCTCAAATCTTGACGGCCATTTTGAATGAAAATCCGCCTAGCGTAAAGAATTACTGACTTACCAACTTCTTTTTTTTTTTTTTTTTTTGGTTCTTTTTTTCGGAGCTGGGGACCGAACCCAGGGCCCTGTGCTTCCTAGGTAAGCGCTCTACCACTGAGCTAAATCCCCAGCCCCGACTTACCAACTTCTTAGGGTGACCAAAGAGGTCCCACCCTGAATGGCAGTGTGAGTCCATTAATGAGGAGGCGAAGGAAGCTTTTCTTGTGCATCTGAAACTCCTGGAAACACACCCAAGTGTGGAAACTTGGGGACTAAGATAAGATTGTGCTGATCAGCTGGAAAATAACGTGCTTTTTCCTTAGCGATTGTCACCCTCTAACCCCTTGAACATCTATTTATAAGCTATAAAAACATGTGGCTCCAGTAGGCAGAAAGGAAACTGAGGCCTAGAGAGGGGGGTGAGCTTGGCAGAATGACTTAGGATCCCAAGGGCAGGGCTAGAATGCTATTCAGGTCTTAAGGCCTTTGACCTTGCTTCAGGCAAACCTTCCTTGAGTATGAGGTATTAATGGAATTAATGGATTAATACTTTCTTGATCTTCTGGGCTGAAGGGAGAGAATCCAGGACTGTAGAGACAGATGCCTATTGTTGAGTGTATCCTTCTGCTGGTCTAATGTTTTATCCTCAAACTTGTGGAGAAGAGCAACACACAAGAGTGCTCTGGGCTGAGCTTTTCCACCCTCGTGTGGTAATCTCTAAGAAGTCCCATGAGTCCTCTTCTCCCCCACCATGTCCATCCCGGTGCATCCAACAGCCAGCCCCCTGCCTTCGTCCTGCTTTTTCCCTCCATTCTCTTGTTTCTTTGTTTGCCTCAACAGCTAAGACTTCTGGGACACGTGCAGGGTCACCTCGATGTCTGTTGTGCTACTGTGTGAGGTAGGGAATGTAGAGATCAGAACCTGACTGCAGCCCAGCGACCAAGCAGAGACCCCAGAGCGAGATTCTCAAGGCCAGGCAGGAAAGTCTCCCCTCACCAGCAGTGCGGCACAAGGTTCCAAGACTGAACGTCCAAGAGAAAGGCAGACGGAAAGCCCTGCACCTCTCAACCTAGCTTTGCAGCCGCCATGACGGACTTTGCGCTGCACAGTGCTTGCCTTCCTAGGCTCCTTCCTTCCTTCCTTCATTCGTAAATATGGAAGGTTGTTTGCATTGTGCAAGAAAGTCTCCTAGTGCTGGGGATAACAAACAGAGCATGCACCAACCTCCCCCCCGCCCCCCGTCCCTTGTTGGAGTTACATGCTAGCAAACGCAATCAACACATACGTGTGCATACTACACAATATACCGAATGGCGAAATGTGTAAAGGATGATGAGAATTTTAATATGGCAGCAGTGGAGGGCCTCGTTGACAAGGTGACAAACAGGGAGCTAACGCCTTGAGGTGAAGACGTTCCAGGCAGAGGGGGAGACAAGCATGTGGAACCCTGAAGTGAGAATGCACTTGGTGTCTTGAGAATGTCCACCAGGATTTCCAGAGATGGAGAGGAAGCACCCTTGCTCTGTGACCCAGAGCGCCCACAGACCCCCCCTCTTGTCAACATAGCTTGAAGCTACGGGTGCTGACTTTAGGGTTATTAAGTGAGGTTCGACATATGGTTGGCTGTAGAATACAGGGGAGGGGAGAGGTTGTGTCAACCTTGGCATCAGGGAAAAGGTTGGTGTGAGGGAAGCCATTTCCTCGCCTTGCCTTGTCTTGCCCACTTGAGCATCACAGCCATGCTAGGCTCTGTTTCTGGTCCCTGAAGACATTTAAGCCTCTTCATGTCCCCAGAATAGAAGCTACTCTTTGGGGTCCTGCAGAGGAAGTGGCACCCATGGAGTCGTGTTCTTGTGGAAAGCAGCCCCCGTACCGTTTGCAGGAGATTATGAGCTTATTTCTAGCAGGATCCACGGTAGTCCCTGTTAGATAGGCTGCCCTTCTGCATGTGGCCTTTAAGAGGTGGATGGACTCCCCAGGATTGCTAGGGCCTACTGATCAAATCTGTGAAGCACCAAGAGGACCCGGGGGGAGACTCCACCTGTTGCTGGATTCTTGTATTTTCTTGGGTCTTGGAATGATCTGGTCATCTCCCTGGCAGGGAGCTGGGGTGTTGAGAACATCAAGGGGTGATAGACAGTGTGTCACTTGAGGAAGCAGATACCTAGGCTGAGGCATGCAGGTAAGTCTAGAGAGTGTCCTGTTGCCTGTGCCCTGGACTACTCAACACCTGACCCTACCTGTCTTGGGGGTTGGAGGTGAGGTAGTGCAGAGTCAGTGACACAGACTCCCAGAGCAGGTGAGAAACACCACAGCAAGCTCATCTGAGCACTGCTGCAAGCTCCTTTAATACCCTCCTCCTGCACCCCATTGGTCCCAAGAAAGCTTCTCTTCTAAACAGCAGTTCCTGATCGGCAGACAGCACCAGCAATCCTTGGTCTCTCAGGCAGTCGTCAATTAGGTCCTCCTGAGGGAGATGCTTTTGCAGCTGTGCAGCCCTGGCGTTTACCTAGAGGTGGCCCCGCCATTCCTGCTACAGTGACTGTCTCAGTTCAGTGAAACAGAACTAGGGGCTGAGGAAGTTTTGGGTGTGAAGAGCACTTTACTGACTCCGCCTGTCCTTCCTCAGGTGGCCCTGGAGATGCTCTTTACTGGGGAGCCCATTTCCGCTCAGGAGGCCTTGCGCCATGGCCTCATCAGCAAAGTGGTCCCAGAGGAGCAGCTGGAGGAAGAGGCCACTAGAATAGCAAAGAAGATTGCCTCTTTGAGCCGCTCGGTGGTGGCGCTGGGCAAGGCTACCTTTTACAAACAGCTGCCACAAGACCTTAGCACAGCCTACTTCCTCGCCTCCCAGGCCATGGTAGACAACCTCGCCCTGAAAGATGGGCAGGAAGGAATTGAAGCCTTCATCCAGAAGAGAAGGCCCGTCTGGTCCCACTGAGCCAGCATGAGGAGTGCTGAGTTAATGGTCAGCTCTAGGAAGCCCCCTGCCCTCCCGTCTTCTCTTGCCCCAGCCACACTGCCGCCTCCTGGTTGTGGGAGAGCAAAGCCACCTTTCTAACTTGGATGTTGGTTTCCCAGTGTGTGATCTGTATTAAAGGCCATGGTTCTGTGGGAAACAGATAACGGCGGAGGGAACGACTTGCTAGGTCAGTGGCCAGGTTAATGTGCACAGGGGTGTGCGGGCCCTGACAGAAACCCCAGAACCTGAAGTGAGGAGCTGCCCCTACAGGTGACAGTGAAGTGAGGCATGAAGGAAGGGTGCCACACTCCCCACCTCCCCACCCCCCACCCCCGCTCTTCTGTAGTTTCCTACAGACAGTCCGTTCCAGTTGCTCGTGGCAAGTTGAACATTTCCAATCTCCATGAGATCATCTCCACACTGAAAATCTTCTTGATTCTACCAGGAAATCATCACGCCTGTGGCTTTGGATTAATCTTATGTGATTTGAATAAATTGAATATTTATAGAGCTGGGTCATTTCATTTCTAACCCACCGCAAGCTAAGAAAGGGAAAGAGAGAACATTCTCTTTGTATGTCCACTCTGATGGGCACGTAACAAGGGCCTTGTGTCTTCTAAGGAACACTCACTACTAAACCAGAGGATAAAAGCAGCCCAGAACAGGGAGGGGACCCAGAGCGGGCCCCACCCATCGAGAGTCACTTCCTCAGACACATGTCGGAATTGTGCTCAGCTTCTGGTAAGAAACCTAGACTGAGTTTCCCAGCTGAAGTAGGTCATATTTAGACCTAGACTTATTTTTTGGCTTCTGGTCTAATGCAGCCCAAAAAGTGTTCAAAATTTCTTTATCTGGAAACTTTACCATAAGTCAATATTTATCTGTCTGTCTGTCATCTATCTTTGACTCTGTTTCTCCCTCCCCTTCTTTCTTTCAAGTGCTAAGGATTGAACCGAGAACTTCATGTACACAAGGCAAATACTCTGCCACTGAGCTAAACCCCAGCAACGATTTTTTTTTTCTTTTTTCCGGAGCTGGGGACCGAACCCAGGGCCTTGCGCTTGCTAGGCAAGCGCTCTACCACTGAGCTAAATCCCCAACCCCCCAGCAATGATTTTTAGTCAACTTTTGTCACCTAAGAATAGAATAGAGCAAGGCCTGATGGCACACCCCTGTAATCACATCTGCATGACCTGAGGCAGGAGGATCACACATTCAAGATTGGTCTGCGTAATTTAGCAAGACTCTATCTCAAAACAAACAAAAAAAAAATGAAAAGGTAAAGATGTAGCTTGGTGGTGTAGTCTAGAATGCATTAGGTCTGGGGTTTTTATCCTCAGCACTAGAAAGAGAGGGAGGGATGGTGAGGGTGAGGGAGAAGACAAAGGAGAGTATAGACACAATGATTAACTGCTGGGTCTAGCCTGGGGTAAAGGTGGCTTATGTCATGGCATCCCCAGATGTTTTGTTTCAGGCTTCTCTTTGGGGGTTGGGGGGAAGGGGTTGTTTCCTTCTCCATGATTTAGATGGCAGACAGGAGTTCACTGTAAGATCACCTCAAGTGCAGAAACCTCCACAGCTGCCATCTCCTGCAGCCCCAGAATATGCCAAGGCCCTCATGAGGCCCTCAGCTGGGTCGGGGGGAAGGCACCACAGAGATCCTTATCTCGGGTGAGACAAACAGTGGAGCTGAAGTGTGTGAGGATTCCAACATGTCTGCCTGCTAACACCATAGTTTTCCATTCCCTGGCTGCACTACCCCATGGGAAATGTTCCAGATCATTAGACCGAAATCCAGAAAGGAAAATGTTTAGCTCCCAACGCACACACTTGCTCTCTTGGGGACCTCAGTTGCCTAATGTTAGTCTGAATCTGTTACCAGAGGCTGAGCACAGTTTGGAACTGTGTCAGCAGGAAATTGCTCTGATCGCGTGGGATCCACGCTGCTCCTCACTGCGCTCCTCTCTAACCGTCCCCAGGGATGGTCTGAGCCTGGCCTGAGCTCAAGGGCGAATGGTTGTCCTGCTCCATAACACTGTCTCCAAGCAAGAAAGTGGACATTGCCAGCTCCCAAGAGAAAGGGAGTCTGCTAACTGGCAGGACGCTGGTGGGGATTTTACCACTAGGCAACAGACAGCTTATTCCTAGGTAGATTGTAAGGACTGTTAGGGCGGTTAGTCCAAAAGAAATGGCCCACCCGCTGTCTCTTCCTCTTTGGTGCCAGCACTGAGAAAATTACACCCAGGTGGGTGCTGGATCATACTGATGAGAGAAGGAGGGTGGGAGACGCCATCGAGGCTCCTGAGAGGCTCGGCTCACTGAGCCTTTGCACACATTTGACACATTGAAAAGAAAAGCTTCACTCCACAGCAGTCCGGAGCGCCTCCAGGCTGGCTCCCCAGCCTGGGAGCTGATGTGCAATTGACGACTAGCTACAGATAGATATCAGTCCTCACTGGGGCAGAAAATAATCCAGCAAGAAATGAGCTACCCACCCCGCTGGCATCAGATAATGTATCCCAAGGCTGACATCGTTCGCGGTTTATAACATGTGTATCCGTTTCCTTTTACCAGGATATTGAATGAAAACTTCCTGACAATCACACAGCATGACTGTTTTTGAAAATCCTAGTATATTTATCTCCCCCCCCCCCCCCCCGCCGCCCGCCAGCACCATTTACCTCTGGGGAGCTGAGCTGAGCCCAGCAGACCACACCCTAGAAGTCAGTGCCTACCATGGCAGTAGGAACAGGTACTTGATGCTGCTAGCCCTGAGTGAGGCTTTGTTCAAAGGCTGCCTTGGCCCCTAAGAAATAGAAACGGACCACATGACAAAAGGCCAGAGAGTTCGGGAGAGCCTAAAGCCATCCGGGGCAGCCTTAGAGTTCATTATTCTCCCTCATGCTCTGTATGAGGCTTAGAGAAGTCAAGGTATGCCCTCAAATGAGCCAGTATGTGGTTTTGGATCTGTATGACTACAAGGGTTATCTTCCCAACCATTGGACTGTATCCCACCCAAGATAGGCAAAGACCGCTACCCAGCCAGAAGCTAGATCTGCAGCGATGTGCTCCAGAGAGACCAGAATTAAGTGGTAGGGCAAAGGGAACACTGCTTTCCAATGGAGGTCTGAGGAGAAGCATCCATTTGGCCACCAAGAACACTGACTGAATGCTGGTCAGCTGGGTGGGCACGTGTAAGGGAGGCAGCCTCTGTCAGCACCGTTTCCCTTCCTATTAGTGTCCCACCACCGCTGAGCACATGCGTGTAAATCCTGCATGCAGGAAACTAAGGCAAGAGGATTAAGAATTCCAAGCCAGGTCGGGCTATACAACAAGGTCCTGTCTGTGGAGGGAAAACAAGAATGGAGAAGGAAGAAATCATGGTTACTCTACCAATACCCCACTTGTCCTTCTAGCTTGTACATCCTGGATTCTGCAGGACCAATGGACTTCTTCTCTGCCATTGAAGAAGTTAAGAACTTGACTCTGAGCAGTGGCAAACAGTGGGAAAACATGATTCCCTCTGAGAACCAGAGCTCCATTCACAGTCATGAGAGTTTAGATCACACTACAATCTTTGAAAATGTCAGTGGCTCAGGGGACCCCATGTAAAGCTGGAGTTCATTGGACTCGATCATTCACCTTGATTCTGTCTCCCAGGTCCCAGAAGCCCTTCTGTTATTCAGACTACTTCCTTCTCTCTCATTTTTCTGAAATCCCATTACACCAAGACAAGTGTTGCCAGTGTGACTCACCCACAAGCTGACCTCTGGCCCCTGTACATACTCCATGGCATGTATGTGCATGAGTGTATATGTGTGCACATACACAAATAAGTGAACAAGTAAATGTAAAAGTTGAAGCAATGTGGTAATCGTGATGAAATCATGGGCATGTGCAATTGGTCTGGAATGAATGGAGAGAGACCTGAGGGAGCCCAGGATCCTCTTAAAATCCTCACCTTGGTGAGGCCTTCGGTGTTGCTGCCTTTGAATGCTAAGACCCCTAAACACCCAATTATACTCACCATACTTTATTCATACTTATATTTCAAAGAAAGTGTAGGCTTAGATTTTTTAAAACCTACTTTTAATAAGGGTTCTCAGATGCATTGCCCCCCTTTCTAGTCCATCGTCAAAAAGTAGGGGAGAAAAAATGGTAAATAGGTCAACGGGGTGTGGACCTATTTAAAAGTAATTTTTTAGGGAGATTTCCATCTCCGTTCATCTGAATACCAGCAGTCCAGTTCAGTTGTGTCAGGATAGCAAACAAACCAGCAGCAGTAGCATGATCCAGCAGAAACTGCTAGGCCTCCACCAAATCAGCATGAGTTAGTGGGAGCGACAGGGACCAGCAGAGATGCCAGGAGAAGTTCTCTGCTGTGCCTCTCTCAACAAGGTGAAGATCAGCAGAGGCGAAGACCAACAAAGCACTGCAAAGCTAGCTATGTGAGCAAGAGCTCAGTCATTGTCCCTTGAGTCCTATCTATACTTTCTCTGAACATCATGTGTGCTCCCATGGGTCTTGCCTCAGCAAAATACCACATGAGTCTGTGTCACCTGACATATCCGAAAACTTCCACTTCAAGAAAGCATCAAGCGGGCTGGAGAGATGGCTCAGTGGTTAAGAGCACTGACTGCTCTTCCTAGAGGTCCTGAGTTCAAATCCCAGCAACCACATGGTGGCTCACAACCATCTGTAATGGGATCTGAAGCCCTCTTCTGGTGTGTCTTCTGAAGACAGCTACAGTGTACTTATATAGAATAAATAAATACATCTTTAAAAAAAAAAGCATGGAGCAATTTGATTTTCAAATGTGTCTTAATCAAAGGTCATTATTTCTTGGCAGTCAAATACATTGGTGTTTTAAACGTTATTATTGAAGTTGACATGTATTTTGTGAACATTTACGAAAATGTCAAATTTTCATCCTGCAAAGATTCTTCTTTTATCATTTGAGGCATAAAGGTTCATTTTATTTTCCCTCTGCGTGAGTGTGCAAGCTCGAGGTACAATGTGCAGAAAGAAGTGCGTGGAGATAAGA
Organism: Rattus norvegicus; assembly: GCF_021556685.1. Taxonomy (NCBI): domain Eukaryota; kingdom Metazoa; phylum Chordata; class Mammalia; order Rodentia; family Muridae; genus Rattus; species Rattus norvegicus. Next base: position 78,927,875 of record NC_141550.1, read on the forward strand.
GGGCAGCCTTATGTGTTGTTCCTTAGGAGTCATCCACCTTGTGCTTTGAGGCAGAATTTCTCACTAGGACCCAGGACTTGCCAATTTGGCGAGAGTGGCTAGCCAGCAAGCTCTAAAGATCTACTTGTCTCAGCCTTCCCAGACCAAACACTAGGATTATAGCCATGTTCCGCCACGCCTGGCTGATTATTGGTACCAAGGAGCCAATGCAGGTTATCATGCTTACACAGCAAGAACTCTGCCACCCCAGCCTTCTTCTCTTCAGCCCTCAAAGTTTATTTTCTCATGTCCCAGATGGAGACTCATGAAAAGCTGGCAGACTGTCTGGGCCGTGGGTACTGTCCTTTGTATGGAATGTCGCCCATTCCGGCTGCACAGTGAATTGTTACCCACGTTTCAGTTCTTGGAGCCCAGCGAAGAACAGATCTTTGGAGTCACTTGCTATATGTTTCTTCTTCTTCTTCTTCTTCTTCTTCTTCTTCTTCTTCTTCTTCTTCTTCTTCTTCTTCTTCTTCTTCTTCTTCTTCTTCTCTCTTTTTCTTTTTTTTTCTTTTTTTTCTTTTTTTTCTTTTTCTTTTCTTTTCTTTTTTTTTTTGGAGCTGGGGACCAAACCCAGGGCCTTGTGCTTGCTAGGCAAACGCTCTACCACTGAGCTAAATCCCCAACCCCACACTTGCTATATGTTAAATGTCGCCAACGTATAGTTTTGTTTTTTAAACAGCGTAACACAGATGGGCTCTCTGCAATGTTCAGCTCCCTCTTGTGCTCTAAATCAGTTTTAGAGAGCGATAGGTGGATTGATTGAATTGCTATTTTCTTTCTCAAGTCAGGGGAGTCCACTGGTATTTCTCTTTAAATTGAAGTTGACTTGTGAGAGTGGGACCATTCCACTTGGATGGAATCAGACTTGGGGAGTTTGGGCTTGGTTCGGTAAAGCAGAACTAATTTGTATTTTAGTCCCCAAACACTTAGGCTTCTGGTGATGCAACATTCTCCAGAGAGATTTAAGAAAACAGATGGTTGGTGGCAAAGGGTGGAGATAGCTAAGATTTCTTCTTGATTTGTGTAAATCTTGAACCTAGATTACCTCAGTCCTGCCCTTGTCTTATAGAGATGTGTGTGCTAACCAAGAGACTACATAGCTAACTCATTTGGCAAAGCCAAGCTACTCAAGTGTGAAGACCACCGTGCACCGTAATACACACCTTAAATCCTAGCACTTGCGAGGGAGAGGCAGGAGGAGTGAATGCCGGGATGTCCAGGAACACACAGGGAGACTCTGTCTCAAAAAATAAGAAACAAAACAAAACCAAACAAACAAAAGATATTGGAGGACCTGAGTTCAGACCCCCTGAAGCTTCATTAAGAAAAATAAACACAGGGCACAGTGTTACACATCTGCGACTAGCTGAGAGGGGACACGGAAGAGATCTTGGAAGTTTGAGGGCCAGCTAGCAATGATCCAGGCCAATGAGAGATAAAATATTTTTCTGAGGGGTCCCTACATCCCTTTTTGCTCCTAAATACCTATTGGGGGTTTCTACCTCACTTTTGCCTGTATAGTTCTTGAGTAGACAATGCAGAGACACTACAATTTATTAGTAAGCTGTAGGCCCTATGCTGGGTTTGTCCTGAGCTATTCTAATCCTTTCATCTGTGAAAACCCACACTAATGTCAGTCACTTGCCAATCTGATGTCTCCTGGGCTGCTTCTGCTCCATCAGCCTGTCCTCAGGGTGAACTTCCCTTGATCATGTGCTCCTAGTCTACCCCATCTAATGTCGCCTGCCCCACCCCCCACCCCTCTGTTATGGTTTGCAGATGCTTGGCACAGAGAGTGGCACTATTAGAAGGTGTGGCCCTGTTGAAGTGGGTGTGGCCTTATTGGAGTGGGTGTGTCACTGTGGGCGTAGGCTTCATATTAGCTGCCTGGAAGTCAGTCTTCCACTAGCAGCCTTCAGATGAAGATGTAGAACTCTCAGCTCTTCCTGCAACATGCCTGCCTGGGTGCAGCCATGCTTCCTGCCTTGATGATAATGGACTGAACTTCTGAACCTGTAAGCCAGCCCCAGTTAAATACTGTCCTTTATAAGACTTGCCTTGGTCATGGTGTCTGTTCACAGCAGTTAAACCCAAACTCTCAATCTCTCTCTCTCTCTCTCTCTCTCTCTCTCTCTCTCTCTCTCTCTCTCTCTCTCTCTCCTCTCTTCTCTGTCCTCCCCTCCCCTCTCCTCTCTTCCCTGTAACTTCTCTCAAGACCCCCACTCAATTCTAAGCTCTGACTTTCTATCCTCTCTACCCAGCCATTTACTGACCAGTCAAGAATTAACAGAATGCGTTCTTTACAGCACGTTGGTTACATGACATACAAGATGAACCCCGACAGAGAGATCCTGTCTCAAACCAAAATGGTAGAAGGTGGCTTAGACCAACTCTAAAGCTGTTCTCTACCTCCACATGTAGACCATGCACATGTGCATTTAAGCTCACATGTATCTGCACATGCAGAGAGAGAGAGAGAACTCAGCTGGGGCCGTGGTCTCGTTTGAGGTTCTCTTCCAGTTTCCTGTGACTGTGGGTGATATTTAGTTCCTTAAATATTAACAAGCCTGAGGGTCTGTTTCTTGCTGGGAGTTGACCTCGTATGACCCTCTACAGATGGCGATTTGCAGCACAGAAGCTTGCTGCACTGGAGAGTTTTTCTAGCAAGATGGATGCTACGGTTTTGTGCAGTATGAAACATGCATGAACTCACATGTATCCCATCACCTTTGCCACGTTCTGTCTGTTAGAAGCAGGTCACAGGGAGGACATTGCCCGGGAATAGTAAAGGAGCTTGGGGTCATAGATCTGTTCTGGCCAGATGGATCGTGATTCCTCTCTAGTTTTGGCTGTGAACATCTTGCACAGGGGACAACTGAATGTAAAATCTTCTCCAGTGAGTATAGCGGGATGGTGTGAGACTCTGGGTGTGATGGTGTGACCCTATGTCTCAATGTCTTCTTACATGAGGTGACATTACACATCCTTGTTGAAGTCATTGTGAATTGAGTCTTCTCTACACTCAAAGCAAAACATTCTCCATTACATGAGGATAACAAAACCCCAAATTACAAGGATCCCAAGGTAGATGCCCTCGGATGCAGAGGCGCCTGTGTGCTAAATCCGAGGACTCATTGTTTCCTCCCATCTGGAGAACCAGAATTTTCATGAAGAAGACTGTCAGCACGACTAAGTGTGAACTAGGGAGACGTGCACCAAAGGTAAAGGCAACAGAGGTATGAAAGGTCATTAGAGGTTAAGTATGTGATGTCTACTAAAGGAGGCCATGGGGTGTGTGTGTGTGTGTTTGTGTGTGTGTGTGTGTGACTGTGAGTGTGTGTATGAGTGTGTATGTCTGTGAGTATGTGAGTGTGTGTGAATGTATGAGTCTGTGAGTGTGTATGAGTGTGTGTGTGAGTGAGTGTATTTGTGTGTGTGTGTATGTGTGAGTATGTGACTGTGTATGAGTGTGTGAGTGTGTGAGTGAATGTATTTGTGTGTGAGTGAGTGTATATGTGAGTGTGAATGTGTGTGTATGTGTGTGTGAGTGTGTGAGTGTGTGAGTTTGTGAGTGTGTATGAGTGTGTGTGAGAATGTGTGTGTGAGTGTATGAGTTTGTGAGTGTGTATGAGTGTGTGAGTGACTGTATATGTGAGTGTGTATGAGTGTGTAAATGTGTGAGTGAGTGTATTTGTGTGTGAGTGAGTGTGTATGTGAGTGTGAATGTGTGTGTATGTGAGTGTGAGCATATGAGTTTGTGAGTGTGTATATGAGTGTGTGTGAGTGTTGAATGTGAGTGTATGCGTGTGTGAGTGTGTGAGTATATGTGAGTATGTGTAAGTGTGTTTGTGAGTGTGTGTGAGTGTATGAATTTGTGAGTGTGTGTTTGAGTAGGTGAGTGTATGTGAATGTATGTGCGACCCTCCTCCTCCATCAAAGCTCCACCTCATAAAGGTTCCACAACTTCCCAGACAGAGCCAACATCTGGGAACCAAGTGTCCAAACACAAGAGCCTACGTGGCCATTTCACATTGAAATCATGACAACCCTAAGTGAAGTCTCATGCCTCCCGCAGTCACTGAGCAGATCCTCAGTCATCTATCTGGAGCATAGTTAGGAGATGTGTTTGTTATGACACTGACTGGCCCAGCCCTACCCTCCCTTCTCTGAGCCCAAGCCTCAGAGTATAGTCTGTGATCACCTTCCAAAGAATTCTCCCACACACAGGTCCCTCATTCAGCATGGCGGTCAGGAGTCAACGTAATCAAGAAGCTAAGTCATACGTGGCAAATCAGTAAACAATACCTCCTTGACAAAACAGAAAACAAAAACACAAACCAAACATGCAGACAGACAAAAAAACCGGTTTTCACCACACAAGGCATGATTCCATGATGCAACGGGGCTAGCTGGAGAGAGAGCATCGTAGGTGGAGAATGGAGAAACGCAGAAGAATCCATTCAGCTTGTTACTGAGCAGAGTACATTATCCCCGTAAAGCTTCAGACTGGGGTATCACACAGAAACCTCTGCCTGGCTAATGTAGAGACCCAGCCTCTAATAGCACCCAATACAGACTCCTCCTACAGGCTGGAGTGGCCTCCTTGTTGATAATCTCCCCTCAAAAATAAATAAATGAAAACCACCCGGGGAAGCCCCCGTTAATGTTACAGGTTCTCTGGGGGCGGCTCGTTGGCGCTGAGAAGGCAGTGCAGGTGTGTTGTCCCCAGCTCTTCCAGAGTCCCCTTGGGGAGGAATTTATGAGCTACTACATTCCCACTCCCTTCCTTGGCATTTATTGGTTTTTTGATGAATGTTAGAGCAATTTTTCTGTCAACAGCTTCTCATTAGGGGCCCGGCGATGTTCGGGCTGACCATTATTTTGCTCAATATCACGCCTGGTCACTGCGAGGAGAAGAGGTCCCACTTAGAAGCCATCCATCTTCGCAGCAGCAAAGGCTCCAATAATCCACTTCCCACCCCCGCCGCGCCGACAGCTGCCCTGGGGCACGCACAGGGAATTGAGACAAACAGCCAGACTGCCGCGAGTTGCACGTCCTCCTGCACCGTGCCTCTCTTCTTTAAGGCTAATTTCAGCTTTGATTCTGTTTCTTTTTAAAATAAATTACGGGGAACTTGGTGGTGAAATAATTCCTCGTGAGGGATGGCGTGACATTATAGGAGGTGGGAAGCCCGCTTTGGGGAAGCCTAGAGAACTATCAGGTACTGGGAGAGAGTACCCGGTGTCCTTAACGAGCTTCAGCCCTCAACTGCACCGCCTTACACTTACTGTGGCATGGAGAGCATTCGGAGGCCTTCCTGGTACTTCTGCCATCCTGAAGCATCAATATCTACTTTAACGTGCCTCCCCCACCACCCTGCCGGCAGGCACACGGCTCTAATCTGGAGCAGCACATCTCAAAAAATGTTTTCCGAGAACAATTCCAATGCATAGAAAAACTGAGAGAGATTGTAAAAACCAAACCAAAACAAAATGACACAGACTAGTTACCACACTTTAACAATGATCAAATTTATGGCTGCTTTCCCTCCCCCTTCCACCTACCCCTCCCACACCCAAGACTTCCGTAAAGAAAACCCAGTCCACATTTTTTTTTTTTTTTTTTTTTTTTTTTTGTTTTTTGGTTCTTTTTTTTCGGAGCTGGGGACTGAACCCAGGGCCTTCCTAGGCAAGCGCTCTACCACTGAGCTAAATCCCCAACCCCACCCAGTCCACATTTTAACTCTTTATTAGTGGGTACTATGTGTCTGACCTCTCCTCAAGCACAGCTTAACACCAGGCGCCTCTCTGAGAACACAACCTCCTCAAAGGAGCAAAGGATCTCGGCCTCTCCAGGGAACCAGCCAGGGTGCCAAGAGATGAGCTTCCTCGGTAGAGCACTTGACAGAGTAACAGAAAGTCTTGTGGGAAGAACTCCGGGTGGTCGGGGTAATTGCAATTTTAGTGTAGCATTTTTCACGGCCCCAAAGTCTAGGAGGTGCTACAAGCATATAGGGACCAAAAGCCAGGATGACAAGATGTCTCATAAAGCACGAGACCAAAGAGGTAGCTAGCACACTACACAGGGCTCATTCAGACAGGCGCAATGACCTGAATCCTAACTTCGCTTAGGAACAGTAGTTTATAATGTTTGCATGGCTTGCCTATGCACAGAGCATGCCGGAAAGTTAACTACGTAAGTTGAAAAGTCGTCCGTTCCATCGTTGTCGTTGTTTAGAACTTTACTAGGAGTCATTCGCCATCTGGAAAACCACATCTCACATGCAGTGTGCGTCTTGCAGTGTTCGGGTCTCTGCTTGTCTGAGGGGACGGCATTCCCAGTCTCCAGGTCAAAGAGATTCTCCATGGAGCTGGGCACACCTGAGGGTCCGTTGGTCTTCACTGTAGATGTGAAGTCATTTCCACATAGAAACATGTCCTTCTGTTCTACACCTTAGACGTTATACAGAGTCCCAGGCTCTCAATTACAAAAACCTACACCAATGATTGTTTAGCCTGGCTATCGGGTTGCTATTTTACATTGCATTACCATTTTTTTAATATTTATGTATTTATTATATATAAGTACACAGCAGAAGAGGGCATCAGATCCCATTACAGATGGTTGTGAGCTACCATATGGTTGCTGGGATTTGAACTCAGGATCTCTGGAAGAGCAGTCAGCGCTCTTAACTCCTAGGCCATCTCTCCAGCCCGAAAGGAGTAGTCTTTAAAAGCTTGGGTTAATGTCATCAGAGAGGTTTCACCCAGCAACTGATGGAAACAGATGCAGAGACCACAGCCAAACCTTAGACGGAGCTTGGGGAAGCCTGAGGAAGAGGGGGAGGGAGGATTGTAGGCTGGAGAGATGGCCTAGGAGTTAAGAGCACTGACTGCTCTTCCAGAGATCCTGAGTTCAATTCCCGGCAACCACATGGTGGCTCACAACCATCTGTAATGAGATCTGATGCCCTCTTCTGGTGTGTCTGAGGACAGCAACGGTGTATTTATATACATAAAATAAATCTTTCTTTCTTTTTTTTTTTTTAAAAAAAGACCTTTCGGGGTTGGGGATTTAGCTCAGTGGTAGAGCGCTTGCCTAGCAAGCGCAAGGCCCTGGGTTCGGTCCCCCAGCTCCGAAAAATAGAAAAGAAAAAAAAAAAAAGACCTTTCAATTTCAGTGAAATAGAAATATGAGGGGCCGGAGAGATGGCTCAGCGGCTAAGAGCACTGACTGCTCTTCCAGAGGTCCTGAGTTCAATTCCCGGCAACCACATGGTGGCTCACAACCATCTATGATGAGGTCTGATGCCCTCTTCTGGTGTGTCTGAAGACAGCTACAGTGTACTTATATATAATAAATAAATAAATCTTTAAAAAAAAAAAAAGAAATATGAGAATTAGGAGACTCACCTCAGGGTAAGAGAGAATTTACAGGAAGAGTACGTGGAGAGTCAAGAAGAAGAAAGACCAAGCAGCAGATGGGAAACACGCATCTAATGCCGTGTACTCCCCAGACCCTACTAAAACTACAATAACACGTTATGGTGAACAGTTTGAGAAAACACACTCGAGGGACTCTAAGTAGCTCATGGGGAAAAGACACACAGATGATGCTCTCATCCGGATTCCCAACACATGACCCAGCCAGATCACTCCACAGTGGCAGGCAGTCAACCAGAGGTCCCCACAGCTTAGGAGAGTCTTACGTTAAAAGAAAACAATTTAGGAAAAACAAACTATACAGTGGAGAAAAATATGAGCGGGCCAGAGAGATGCCTCAGCCAAGTAAAAGGGCCTGCATGGTGACCTGAGTGCAGACCCCAGAACCTGTGTGAAAAAGCCAGAGGTAGTGTCCTGCCCCAGTGCTCCCAACACTCATGAAGGACATGGGAGGCAGAGACAGGAGAGTTACCCAAATGCCCACAGACCCAATAGCCTGGTGTGCACAGCGCAGCAGACACAAGAGAGACCTTCTCAACAGGGTAGAAGAGAAGCGCTGACTCCTAAAGCTGTCCTCCGACCTCCGCGTGCTCTGCGACACACACCTGCACCCGTTCCCGTATTCCCATCACACACAATAATAATAAATAAGGATAGCTGTAAAAACAATAACCAGCAGCTGGAGGAATGGCTCAGCAGTTAAGAGCATTGACTGCCCTTCCAGAGAGGACAGGGTTTCCAGCACCCACATGGCAGCTCGCAATTCAGTTCCAGGGGATCAGATACTTTCTTTCTGGCTTCATGGGCAGGCATACACATGGCATACAGACATACAGACAGACAAAATGCATAAAATAAAAATACATAAGTAATTTTAAAACATCGTAATGAGGGGCTGGGGATTTAGCTCAGTGGTAGAGCGCTTACCTAGGAAGCGCAAGGCCCTGGGTTCGGTCCCCAGCTCCGGAAAAAAGAACCAAAAAAAAAAAAAAAAAAAAAAAAAAAAAAAAAAAAAAAAACATCGTAATGATCATCATGACACTCTGAGAAAAAGGGAACTGTATTCACAAAACAAGAACAAGTTGTCATACATATACGTGTGCACACACATGTATATGCATAGAACATATAGCTATAGGTGATGCCCAACATATGATTGTTTGACTTAACAATTTTCAGACTTTAGAATGGTGTGGTACCAACACGCATTCAGCAGACACGTTTTAGTCTCTCTCAGGATTAGTGATATACAGTAAGATTCTGGATGACTGTTCCCAGTTGGCCGTGTTAATTGACAATACATCGGCTGAGCTATGGTGTTTGATAGGCAAAGACGATTAGTAATACTTTTGACTCATAATATTTTCAGTTTAGGGGGTGGTTAATTGATACATAACCCCATTATATACCAAGGGACATCTAAATGTATATATGTTCATGTGTCACAGGTGCACATGTGTACATGCATGAGCACTCACGTGTAGATACCTGACGATAATCTAAAGTGTCATTCAGGAACACCATCTGCCTTATTTTGAGACCTAGTCTCTTGCTGGTCTGGAACTCACCACCACGTGAGCTAGGGTGGCTGGCCAGAGAGCCCTGAGGGCTCTTCACCAGATCACACTATGCACAGCTCTGGTGGCTATGCGTGGTTATACACTCGACCACATCTGGAATTAACTAAAACCCAAGTGCTGGGCACACCTCTGAGGGATTAAATCACTTGACACGGGAAGACACACTTTTAATCTAGACCATTTTGGGTGGGGAGATACACTTTTAATCTGGATTTTTTTTTTTTTTGAGGTGGGAAGATCTGCCTTTAATCTGGGCCACACCTTCTGCTGTCCGCCTGTGTAAAGGATGTGGAAGAAAGAAGCAGGTTCTGTTCTGCTTGTCCTTACCCTCATTGGCAAGTCCATTCCTTTACTGGCATTAGAGCCTACTTCTTCAGGATCTGGCATCTGCTGAAGACCAGCTGAGACACCCAGCCTTGTGGACTGAACAACTCTGGATTCTTGAATCTTCCACTGGCAGGCAGCCATTGTTGGACTGGCTGGACCACAGCCTGTAAACCATTCTAATAAATCCACTTTAGATAGATAGATAGATAGATAGATAGATAGATAGATAGATAGATAGATACATAGATACATAGATACATACATAGATACATAAATACATAGATACATAGATACATAGATACATAGATACATAGATACATAGATACATACATAGATATTTTATAAGTTCCATTCCTTTAGATCCTCTAAATCAATGTCTAACTTTTTAAACGTGGTTCTGGAGATCAAACTCAGGTCCCTTTGTTTACAGGTATGGTGGTTCAAATAGGTTTGGCCCCCATAGACTCACATGTTTGAACGCTTGGCCCATCGGGGGTGTCACTATTAGGAGATGTGGCCTTGTTGGAGTAAATGTGTCCCTGTGAAAGCCAACTTTGAGGTCTTATATATACTCAAGCTCTGACCAGTGTCAGTCCCTGCCCTGCTGCCTGTGAATCAGGATGTAGACCTCTCAGCTCTTCAACACCACGTCTGCCCGCTGCACGCTGCCAGGCTTCCCGCCATGATGACAATGGCCTGAACCTCTGAAACTGTGAGCCAGCCCCTATTCAATTGTCTTCTTTTTAAGAGTTGCCTTGGTCATGGTGTCTCTTCACAGCAATGAACATCCTAACTACAACACAAGGTAAGCACTCTACTGACCGAGCCATCTCCCAAACACAGGAAAGCCTATGTTTTATATACTATTAGCTATCATATATGATTTTATATGTACATGAAAGAAACATACAAGGATCTAAAAGAGCTTTAAAAGCATAAATTCAGTAAAGTTGTCATATTAAACAGGGGGAAACCTCTTGAAAACAGCTGAAACACAAACACTAGGGAGGAGCTGGAGCATTTGAGAGGACCAGCTCAGAAGCAACCGTTAATAGCAATTCCCAAAATTAAGAACAGAGGAAAGGAAGAAAGAAACCCTTAAGGAAATAATCAAAGCAGCATCTCCAGAACAAAAAATGACGACAACAACAACAACACAAAACAAAACAAAACAAAACAAAACAACAATTTCCACATGAAAAGGGCGTGTCTGCCCAGACCGTGGGTAAAAACTGACCTACATCAAGGCTGAATCGTTGAGAAATCTTGGGACTTGAACAGAGAAAGATGCTTAAAGCCGGTGTTGGTGGGCGGCGGAGGGGGGGGGTTGTTAAACCGATTACAATGTACATTATACTGGTAAATCCTCGTCTGTGGTTTGAGCTTGGTGAGATGCTGGCTCTGGAAGTGAGGTCGTTCCCCTACCCCACGCCCCAGCCAATTTCAAACTCAGACATGTTTATCTTGAGATATCTTCCACGGCCCTTTGTCTTGGGAGGAGTTCCCCACCCCCAACCCTGTGACCAGGAAGGAAGAGGCCAGCAAAACACCGCAAGAGTAATAAGACTGAATTCTTGAGAAAAGCTAGAAACTATTTCCAACGGAGGCTCCTGGGGTTGGGGATTTAGCTCAGTGGTAGAGCGCTTGCCTAGCAAGTGCAAGGCCCTGGGTTCGGTCCCCAGCTCCGGAAAAAAAGAAAAGAAAAACAAACAAACAACAGAGGCTCCTGTTGTTTATCTCATGTAATAAAAGTGCCTGCTGGGGAAACCAGAAGCCAGAAGTTTGGCCATGTGAAGTTCAGCCAGGAAAGTTCATTCATGGAGATAAAGCTCAACTGGGAACTCCAGCTGACTGCCTCTACTTCCCCCAGCTGGTTTCTATTGGGTGTTTGTAAGCCCCTCCCATGCCCCGCCCCCAATTTGATGGCGTCACTTTTCTGCTGTAGTCTTTTACATCTGAGCCTCAGCCAAGGGCTCTCTTTGCCTGGGACTCTACTGGGAACCCCAGCTGATTGGCTCAATAGGGCTTCCCCAAGTCAGTTTCTGCTGGATAATTGTTTTGTTTGGTGGTTGTTGTTTTTCTGTGTAACAGCCCCAGCTGTTCTGGAACTCACTCTGTAGACCAGGCTGGCCTCAAACTCACAGAGATCCTTTGCCTCTGCCCACTGAGTGTTGGGATTAAAGGCATGGCTGTCACACATAACCTTCTGTTGGATGTTTTACAGACCAGATTTGATGGTGTCTTGCAATCTGTCTGTCTGTCTGTCTATCTATCTGTCATAGCTCTTTATTCTTTTACTCTTGCTTACTGTATATTTAATAAACCCAGTCACTCAAGACTGGAAGTGTAGCTGTCTTAGATCATTCTTCATACTATATGGAATGGAGATAAAAACCCTTCACTTCAAACGTCTAAGAATAAAGCTTCGGATCCACAACAATGTCAGAATTAAGGAAACAACAGAGCAAATTCCTCCAAACATCAAAGAAACATGATTGCAATTTTTTTCCTAAATGTGACAATAAAACAAGAACTTTTTTTCCGTGTGTACATGTCATAAAGACAGTGACTTCATCTACCTTTTTCCAGAAAGGATGGGGAAAATATCCCTCTCAACAGAGGAAGCAGGAGTACGAAACTAGAGTTTCAACCCACCAGGGAGGAAAAGGGAATCAGGTAGTGGTGTTGGGGATGAAGTAGGGAGGTAATTGTCACTGGCAGCCAGCCTGTCCACTGGTGTCAGGGAGCTCAGAGGACAGTTGCATGAGTTCTTTGCAACAACAAAACAAGTGCACAAACCAAGAAAGGAGATACACAACCAGACATCAGACAACCCCATAGCTTCCCAGGTCACCTCAGACTCACTTTTGTAGACACCAACTCAGGGTCTTCAAGTCGAGATGAACTTATCTCAGAAGAACCAGGGGCTGACAGCCATCTTTGTTTTAGCCTTGACCTCTAGGAGATGGGAGTAGGCTCCATCAGGATGGAGCCCTGGCTGCCTTCCACAGTAGGCAATTCAATAGCTCACCCTTGATTTATACCTTTCCTCCTCTTGTGAGACCTTATATACTCCTGTCCCAGGGGTTCGCCTTACAGAATAAACCATCTACCTACATGGAAACCTGGGTCTTAAGTTCTAATTTCAGGGCAGACACAGGCTAGGATACCAACCGAAGTGGTAACAAAGACTCTAAGAATGAGGTGAGAGGGAAGCGCAGGTAGTCCTAGAACAGGAGGCTGGAGTATCAGCACCAGCAGCGGAAGGAAGCATTTCCTAGAAATCAACTGAAACTCAGAGCCATTTCCACAGACCTCCAAGAGCACTGTCTGGGAGGCTGGAGGAGAGGAATGGGAGGAGCGCCTGCTTCTTTAGGTCAAATCAAATGGCACAACTCTGCAGGAGAGAGACAAAGACTCAAATTGGCACTCTCAAAAGTAGCGGTATCCACAGAACTAGAGGTCATAAGGTCAAGAAAAAAAAAGAGCCAGCCCATGGGCTGTAGCCTGGTGTGGAAAGGAGAGGAAGAAGGGAGAAGTGAGCTGAATGCCAGCGTTTGTGGTCTGCTGAAAAGCAAGTAAGGTGCCACATGCTCCTGGCCACCATGGAGCCGCTGTAATAAAGCTGCCTCGGTGCCTTCCACATGGTGAGCTGGAGAGGCGGGGCTGCCCAAGGGCGTTAGAACACAGATGTTACTGCCCGCCCCATGCTGGACACTGAGCATGCACCTGCAGGTGTTTGGGGTCATTATTATCCTCCCATCCTTCCAAAGGGAGGTGTTTACTTTGTACCCTAGGTGTTACTTTGTACCCTGGTATGTTGGAAAATGTAACTTTTTTTAGAGGATTAAGAGGTGTTCCTACTCCTCCATTGTTGGTGGGATTGCAGGCTGGTACAACCATTCTGGAAATCAGTCTGGAGGTTCCTCAGAAAATTGGACATTGAACTGCCTGAGGATCCAGCTATACCTCTCTTGGGCATATACCCAAAAGATGCCCCAACATATAAAAAAGACACGTGCTCCACTATGTTCATCGCAGCCTTATTTATAATAGCCAGAAGCTGGAAAGAACCCAGATGCCCTTCAACAGAGGAATGGATACAGAAAATGTGGTACATCTGCACAATGGAATATTACTCAGCTATCAAAAACAACGACTTTATGAAATTCGTAGGCAAATGGTTGGAACTGGAAAATATCATCCTGAGTGAGGTAACCCAATCACAGACAAACACACATGGTATGCACTCATTGATAAGTGGCTATTAGCTCAAATGCTTGAATTACCCTAGATGCCTAGAACAAATGAAACTCAAGACAGATGATCAAAATGTGAATGCTTCACTCCTTCTTTAAAAGGGGAACAAGAATACCCTTGGCAGGGAAGAGAGAGGCGAAGATTAAAACAGACACAGAAGGAACACCCATTCAGAGCCTGCCCCACATGTGGCCCATACATATACAGCCATCCAATTAGACAAGATGGATGAAGCAAAGAAGTGCAGGCCGACAGGAGCCGGATGTAGATCTCTCCCGAGAGACACAGCCAGAATACAGCAAACACAGAGGCGAATGCCAGCAGCAAACCACTGAACTGAGAATAGGACCCCCGTTGAAGGAATCAGAGAAAGAACTGGAAGAGCTTGAAGGGGCTCGAGACCCCATATGTACAACAATGCCAAGCAACCAGAGCTTCCAGGGACTAAGCCACTACCCAAAGACTATACATGGACTGACCCTGGACTCTGACCTCATAGGTAGCATTGAATATCCTAGTAAGATCACCAGTGTAAGGGGAAGCCCTGGGTCCTGCTAAGACTGAACCCCCAGTGAACGGGATTGTTGGGGGGAGGGCGGCAATGGGGGGAGGATGGGGAGGGGAACACCCATAAAGAAGGGGAGGGGGAGGGGGATGTTTACCCAGAAACCGGGAAAGGGAATAACACTCGAAATGTATATAAGAAATACTCAAGTTAATATAAAAAAAAAGGGGGGGGGGTTCCTAAACCTCAGAGAGGACCTCAGCCTTCTGAACAGCATCGGTACTGTTAGATTACCGGGATGTTTTAAATCAGGCTAAACGCATTTTGCATTGTGATATGTCCAGAAATGCATGGAAGCCAGAAATGGAACAATATGGATTAAAGTGATGCATTTGAATGTCAAATTGACAGAGGAAGACTTGAAATAGTTAATCTTGTCAATTTGACTAGATTTATAATCTAATCCCCTAGAAGATTTGGTGTATCTGGGAGGTTTTTTTTCTTTGTTTTTCTTTGTTTTTGTGTGGGGCCGGGTGGGGGTGGGGGGATGGGGGGTGTTTTGTTTTGTTTTGTTTTGTTTTGTTTTGTTTTGTTTTTGAGACAAGGTTTCTCTGTGTGACAGCCCTGGCTGTCCTGGAACTTGCCTCATAGACCAAGTCTGGCCGGAAGTCACCCTGCCTCCTGAGCACTGGGGTTAAGGGTGTGAGCCACTCGCTACTCCTGGCTCCATGTTGGTTTTCAATTCAGGTCACTCTCCTGAGCCGTTTCTCTAGTCCATTTCCTGTCATATTCACATTGTCAAAAATATGCATGACAGGTCATATTTGGAGATGTATATATGATATATATATATACATGAATACTTATATGTTTGCAATAACAACTGATAAAAAATGGCAGCCATGAATTTGAAGGAGAACAGGGAAGGGCTGGAGGGAGGGAAGGGAGAAATGCTGTAATTAAAATACAATCTCAAAAGTAAACAAAAAAATCATTAAATAAAATTTACCTTGGGATAACAAAAAATATGTGCATTTGTGCTCACAGCCATGTGTGCATGCATGTTAGTATGGGGCTGGTGTGTGTGTGTGTGTGTGTGTGTGTGTGTGTGTGTGTGTGTGTGTGTGTGTACGCGTGCGCAGAAGCCATAGAACAATCTTAGGTATCATTCCTCAGGTGCTGTCTGTTTTGCCAGAGTCTCTGGCTGACTTGGAGTTGTTCAAGTAGGCCAGGCCAGCTGCCTTGTAAGCCCAAAGGATGTGCTTGCCTCACCTCCCAGCACAAAGATACAGGTATGAACCTCTAAGAATAGATTTTTTTAAATGAGGATTTTTGGACTTGAGCATGCTCACATGACAAGCACTTTATCCACTAAGCCATCTCCTCAGCCCATCAAAATAAAAATTATTTTTCAGACATCTACTTCTGGGTCCTATCATTAAACTTTGGTACTGTTTTGTTCACCAGTGCTGCCCTGTCAGAGAAGGGATAGAATATTTAATAGCTATGGAACATGTAAATGTATAGTCCTACCAGAAAAAGGAAACTGGTCGTACAAGCACAGAGGAGGCAGAGAATGGGAGGTGAAATGTTAGCGGAGGGCTTAACCAAAATGAAGGGGGCATGGAAAAGCTATTTAAAGCCCCGTGGTTTTCTAACCCGAGATGAAACTCAGCTAGACAGGCCCACGAAAGAAGATGGGAGATCCTCAAGGGTAAAGGTGTAATGTAAGCAGATATAGGTAGAGTGGGGAAGAAAGACGGTGGTTCTGGGTTAGATAAAACTAAGGATTCATGAGGTTGGGGATTTAGCTCAGTGGTAGAGCGCTTGCCTAGCAAGCGCAAGGCCCTGGGTTCGGTCCCCAGCTCCGAAAAAAAGAAAAGAAAAGAAAAAACTAAGGATTCATGAAGAAGTTTTGTGGAAACCAACTAATTTGTAAACAAATTAAAAATACTTTTAAATAAAGAATTTGAACAGAAGAACCCTGCATGGGTTGGACGACGCTTCTCTCCAAAGACTTGAGTCATTAAATAAAAATCTCAGTGCCAACCATGGGTTACCTCTCTATGAATATTGGTTGGAGAGGCCCCAGAGGCTCCCAGGACAATATAAGCTATTGCCATTGCTCCTGCTTCCCCACCATAACTACATATAGTAAGACTCTATTGTGAAGACGCCACCCACTTTGGATGCAGGCACAAAAAAATCAGTCTCAAACTGGCCAGGACTCCCGCCCCTGCTGGCTAGCTTACAGAATGCCAGAAGTGATCTAGTGTTTTCTTGGAGAAAAAAAAGAAACATCAATGTCTTATCTGGACCGGACTCTGAATGCTTTGATAAGGACCTGCTGGCAACATACGGCCATCAGTATAACTGTGGCATTACAAGTTATAGGAGTGTACAACTCTTTCTTACTGGATTTGAGGCTTGCTTAACAGGAGGGATTTCATGCCCAGCCCTGTAAGGCTGGTCAAAAGCCCAAGGCTGAGGAGATCACAGACCCGAAGGGGGAACCTATTGTTGTGGCTTGGCTAAGTGGTCGTATTGTCATCTGACTTCCATGGATGTGTGCTACTCTTAACTTTGGTCAGAGAAGCTTTCTTTCTGCAGTCGGTAGTGGTTATTTCGGAGACCCATAACTGGTCAAGTGTGAATAACTTTAAGTGTCCAGCCCTGAACAGGTTATCAGTATCGTCCTCCCACCATCCAAGGCTCAGAAACTTCCCAGGAGACAGGGAGAAAAGTAGGTAAGAGCTGGTGGGTGGAGAGGAGTGAGCTGTGAACCCTGACTTCTGACATGACGTGCCTTCTGCATGCACCAGTTCACAGGGACGGCTAATGAGAGGAAGTCACTGTCCTTTTGAGGGGCATGGTCACTGGTAGATTGTTTATGTCCCCAGGGGATGGCCCCACACCCGATTCAAGAAATAAACAAGACATGAAGTGGAGGGGGCAGATAGATTTATACACTATATAAATGTGTGAAAATTTCAAAGAATAAAATTATCTAAAATATCAATTGGCTGTATAAACCAATGCACCCTCCCCCTTTGGAAGCAATTACAGGTTCAAAGGCTAAAGTGAGTGATGCCGGCTTGGGAAAGGGCACACCGTGTTAACTTGGCTTCTCCACACTGAATGTCGCAGTTACAGAATCGTCCAGCAGAGGGCGATGGTTGTTTACCTCTGGGTTGAACCTTAAGCAGAACTTGCTTCAGGATGCTTGGGAAAATCGCATTTGCTGTTGTCTGGGCTTTGGTAGTATTGGGGGCTGAACCTAGTAGCTTACATAAAGTGAGCAAGCTCTCTACCCCCGAGCTCTTTGCCCGTTCGCTTTTGAATCTTGAGAATAAAAATACAGTCAAGTCATTTAGACAACCATGGGGGAAAAGCTCGGAAACAAGTTGGCTGGTTTTGATTTTAGGGGTAGAACCAACGGCCCATGTGGCCTGTTGCCAATAAATCACCCTGGTTTTCACCCTGGGGTGGGCGCTGCAGGAGGACACCAGAGCAGGGCTTCTAATTCTCGGCAATGTGGCCCTTTGGGGCAGACAGTCCTTAGTTGAAGCTTCAGACCTGTGTACCATGGTCTGCAGAACAGTATTTCTGATCCTACCCATTGGTGCCAGTCACAAAACTATCTTCCTAAATCTGACAGTGGTCTCACAAGTCACGTGGCTTCATTCTTTACTGCCGCTGAGTATAAGCACACAGGTTTGTATGCATTATATGAATATGTAAACGATTTTGACACCTGTGTGGTGCCCCTGACTTTATCTGGCTGGTGAGAATGTACATATATGTACCAACTTGACCTGTGTAGTTTTAGTTAAACTAAAGTTAACCCCCATACTAGAAGGCAAAAGCATTCCGGTTGTGACTCTTGCCTATTCATTTCCTATACTCACTAAACAAACTTCTCAAATATCCTGGCCTATGCATATGGGGGTGCTTAAAATATCAATAAGCTTTTAGTTTATATAATACATTAATCTTGAATCATAAAAATCGACCCACAGAATAGTCTGTAGTAAGTGGTCTGCTCTAACATGGCGCTGTTGGTGTGGTTTTAGCATTTTCACGGGCAAGGCTTGTCTGAACACACAGTTGAGGCAGGATGTGTGTGGGGGATGAGGGTTACCTCATAAGTACTCTCTCCAAACCGCCTCCCCCTTGTCTTTAGTTGCTAATGGCACCCAGTGAATGCATCAGCATTCACCTTGACAGAAGTTTCCCATGTTGCTGGAGGAGCTGCTAAGACGTTACCTCTGTGGTAAGAGAGAAGGAATTGCTTGGGTTTGGGTCACTGTCGTGGTTAGGGTTTGAACAGTCTGGTTTTTGGCTTTACCTTTTTGGCAAAGACTTTGGGAGAGAAACCTGATCAGTATTGGCTGCTCCTTTATGTAGCTTAACATCTCTTGTCTCTGTGCTTGCTGTATTTCTCCACCACTGCCTTTGACATTCAGTAGCCCATTTCAGTAGAGATATGTGAATAACAAGAACAGGCACCATACACAACACACACACACACACACACACACACACTCCACACACACATACTACATACACACACTACATACACACGAATATGCACACACACATACACACACACACTCTCACACACACATACACACGCACACATACACACACACACACTCCACACACACACAAACACTCCACACACACTCTCACACACATATACAAACACATCCACACACATACACACACACACTCTCACATCCACACACTACACACACTATACACACACACAAACACACATACACACACACACTCCACACACACACATACAGAGAGAGAGAGAGAGAGAGAGAGAGAGAGAGAGAGAGAGAGAGAGAGGAAGATTGC
This sequence comes from Rattus norvegicus, assembly GCF_021556685.1. Taxonomy (NCBI): domain Eukaryota; kingdom Metazoa; phylum Chordata; class Mammalia; order Rodentia; family Muridae; genus Rattus; species Rattus norvegicus. Next base: position 78,946,898 of record NC_141550.1, read on the forward strand.
TGGTTTCAAGATTTCCCTTTACAAAACTTCTCCAATAATTATCTTTTTTGCACACAGCACAACGTACCTCAGGTTTCTCCTGTACTGTATTATATCTACATATACATCATATATGTGTATCACAGTTATGCTGAGAATATCCTGTATTTATACATGACTTATTGTGTGTATGTCCCATGGATGAAGTGGGGAAGAGAAGATGACCTTGTAATCAGAGACCTACTCAGAGAGTATTCGTCCTGGGGAAAATCAAAGTTTCCTTCCCAAGCCAAGGGCCAGAAGAGTGTCATTATGGCGAAGAGGTGTAGATGAGATGCAAGGGTAGCAAGAGCCAAGAAGGAGAAAGGTTCGATTGTGTAATTTGGCAAACCTGCCGTGTGTGTGTGTGTGTGTGTGTGTGTATGTGTGTTTGTGTGTGAGTGTGTAAGTGTGTATGTATTTAAGAATGTGTGTGAGTGTGTGTGTATGAGCATGTGAGTGTGTATGTGTGTGAGAATGTGTGTGAGTGTGTGTGAGAATGTGTGTTTGTATGTGTGTGTGAGTATGTGTGTTTGTGTGTGTGTATGTGTGTGTGTTTGTGTGTATGTGTGAGTATGTGTGTTTGTGTGTGAGTGTGTGAGTGTATATGTGTGTGAGAATGTGTGTGAGTGTGTGTTTGTGTGTGAGCATGTGAGTGTGTATGTGTGTGAGAATGTGTGTGAGTGTGTGTGAGAATGTGTGTTTGTATGTGTGTGTGAGTATGTGTGTTTGTGTGTGTATGTGTGTGTTTTGTGTGTATGTGTGTGAGTATGTGTGTTTGTGTGTGAGTGTGTGAGTGTATATGTGTGTGAGAATGTGTGTGAGTGTGTGTTTGTGTGTGAGTGTGTGTATGTGTGTGAGAATGTGAGTGTGCGTGAGAGAGAGTGTGTGTGTGTGTGTGTGTGTGTGTGTGTGTGTGTGTGTGTGTTTAGCCTTCTACTGCAATTACCCCTCAAACTAGAGCCACCTTTGCTCAAGGGAAGGTGCATCATTCGCCCAGGGACTCTGCCCAGAGATGGTAAGGTCTGAACCCCCACACAGCCCCATCCACATGTGCCAGGAAAAGTCATGGAGATCAGAGACCTGTAGTTAAAGGAACCAGAGAGACTAACAAGAGAAGCGGCCTGAAAGAACGGGACCTGGAAGGCAAGCATCATGAGCTTGCCTCTTTTCCTCATGGAGTTCAGGGTCATTACCAGAAAGTAAGCAGGTTGCTGCAGACTCTTGAGTTTGGCCTGAGCAACATGGACCAGCATTGGCTGAGCGTCTAGGTTGGGCTGTTTCAGCAGGTGAAGCCAGGGTAGGAGAGAGGGTTAAGGGAGGATGCTAGAGAATAAGAGGCACACCAGGAAGAGCAAAGAAATATGAACAATTGAATCCAATTGTTTTCAAATCCTTTCAAACAGCGGTATCCTAGTATTAGAGGGATGTATGGATCTGCAGCTTGAAGTCACTTTATCTTGTGTGTGTGAGTCTCTGTGTGTGGGAGGGATGTGATATAAGTGCACCCGAGGCCATGCCAGAGAGGCTCCTGTTCTGTCCTCATTCCTCAGAACAAACTCTCTCACTGAACTGAACTTGGGCAGAGAGCAGCAAGCCCCAGTTGACCTCTCTGCTTCCCCACAGTGCTGGGGTTACAGGTATAGGGCCACACGAAGCATTCTGGGAATTTGAACTTAGGTCCTCATATTTAAGAGCTCTTACCAGCTCTGGGAGCTGTTTTAGATAGTCAGAAAGAGCAGGTTATTTATTAATTCTGGAAGGACACCATATTGACTTCATCGGATTGCAGCATACTGAGAACAAATTCTCTCCCACACTCAAAACACTCGGTCCCTTTTGTCTTGATTTGAGAATCATTACGCCTTCACCTGATAACAGTTTGTAGAGGAAGGGCCCTTCGAAAGCTGAAAACAACCTCATGAACCCCTCCTCTCCCTGTTGAAGAGTTCCAAGCATGGGTTCAAATCCCCGGGTCTCTGCTCATCCTTATTTTGGTATCTCAGGTGCTGGCCTCAGGATGCTGTGACCCCTCGCTGACTCTGAACATGGACCGTCCCATCACCGACCTGCTGGAGCAGGAGGTATAGTCCTGGAGGAACAAGCATCTGCTTTGTTACTGTTTTTCTTTTTCTTTTCTCCATTTTCATATATGTATGCATGCTATGCATACTTGCATGTGTATAGTCACACACGTGGGCACAGGTACATGTGTGTGTACATGTATGTGGAGAGCAGAGTCTGAAGTCAGAAATCTCTCCCCATTACTCTTCCCCATTATTCACTGAGACAGGATCTCTCAATCAAACCCAGAGCCATTAGAATGACTACACTGAGTAGCCCCTTTGGGGGTCATACATCAGATATCCTGACACCCGATATTTACAATTCATAACAGTAGCAAAACTACAGCTATGAACTAGCAACATAATTATTTGAGGGTTGGGGTCACAACAACACGAGGAACTGTCTTAAAGGGTTGCAGCATTGGCGGGGAGGGAGACCTCTCCCCTAGCCAGAGGCTTTTGGGATCCCCTATCTCTGCCTTCAGAGGCTTAGACTGTAGGAAGGAGAATGTGCTTACGCAGAATTTATTGGGTTCTGGGGATCTGAACTCAGATCTTTACACTTACACAGCAAGCCCTTAACCTCTGAGCCATCCCCTCAGGATGCTTTCTTACCATGCTGCTGAGCTGACACCCTCCATACAGATGCCAAGGGGACATTACCTATGCATGAGTTCATGTTTGCTCTCTGTATCCCTTCACAGAGTGACCACGTTAGCAGTTTTCCTCTCTGAGATGAATTTATGTCTAATATCCCTCCTCCGCTTTTATGTTTGTTTTGTCTTGTCCTGGGTTGCTTTTAATAAGGGAGTAGTGATCCTAGCCTGCTCCACTAGTTTGGTTATTTTTAATTGGTGCTTTGATTTCACAGCCCGGCTGTGTTTATGTTGTCCTTGGCCTCCTCCCAGAGAATGTCGATGCTGAGACAGAAAAGGCTGGGCGTCCGCTGCCTTCCTTACTTTACCCTTAGGTTATTTGATCTCCGTGTCTCAGGATGTCCTCTACCCTAGACACCAACAGCAGAGAGCTGCGGGGAGATCTCAGAGTCTGGACTCTGCAGAACTGGACTTGAAGGCTAACAGAGAAACATCAAATGGAAAACCGCACGGTACGAGGGACTTTCCCCCGGGGGACTTGGGAGACTACAAAACCCAACCTCAGTAGCTATGAAAAACCAGTTATACCTAAACCCGATGTGGAAGAAAGCAACATGACCTTCCTGCTTAAGTTTTCAGATAGGAAGAGATTTGAAAGGAGAATCTTGAAAGGAAAAGAAATTGCTTGAAGATGAGCTCTGTTCTTTCATATCGCGCTGAGCATTCCAAATAAAATATACCCACGTACCTCATTCATAATGGCGGTACTTTAAACTCTACCCAGTGTGTGTGTGTGTGTGTGTGTGTGTATGTGTGTGTGCGTGTGTGTATGTGTGTGTACGTGTGTGTGTGCATGTGTGTATGTGTGTGTACATGTGTGTGAGTGTGCGTGTGTGCATGTGTGCATGCGTGTGTGTGTGAGTGTGCGTGTGTGCATGTGTGTGTGCGTGTGTGTAGTTGCCAATCAATCTTATACACACCATGTCTACTGTCTACCTTTCCATCATTGTCATCTCTGCCTCCTCTGCTGTGAGTCTCCAACGTCAACAAAAAACTTCTCTTTCATGTTAAGACTGTCACATGGGATTTCAGCAGGAAACAGTACGTAGCTACTTCAGGTATCTTCAGTGTCTTGGGTGCTAGCACAACACTCCCTAAAGCAAAACCTTTGAAGGGGAGAGAAGTCACCAGCTGAAGAGTCAGAGAACTCAACGGATGTAGGACGTATTAGCCTCTGCTGGCTGCTGTGACAAATGGCCGCACCCCCAGTGACCTAACAATCGGAATAGGTGCTTCCCTTCAGTTCTGGAGGTCAGAGTGTGAAATGGGTTTCACTGGGCTGTGAAGGTGTGGACGGCGCTGCATTCCTTCTGGAAGATGCAAGGGAAATATTTGCGATTCCTTACCTCATCCTTGACCAGCTTCTAGAAACTGCCGACATTCTTTCCCTCAGGAATTAACTACCACTTGCATCATTCTAGATTCTGTTTCCTGGTCCCACCTTGTTCTCTCCAATCTGAGCATCCTCCTGCCTCCTCTCGATAATAATCTCAGGATTATGTTAGACTTACCCACGTAACCCAGGTAGCTTCCCTCTCCCAGGAGCCTTCACCTACTCAGGTATAAAAAGTTTCTTCTGCCAAGTAAATTAGAATAACCACAGGCTTGGGGAATTAAGGTATGGAGGAGGGTATATGATTCTGCCTACCATGGGAGAAAGCTGTAGCCCTACAGTTCTTAAGGCCTTGCTGTCTCAACCCTGGGAGACCTGGGGTTCAAGGTCATCTCAGAGGCTTGGACACAGCAGCTGAGGACTTCCTCTTGAAGTGGTCACTAACCATTATGCTCCTCACATATACAAAGGACACCCTCTAGAACCTCTCCTCCCAGCATTGCCTAATTCTTCAGGAGGAAGGGGCTTGAACTGCTTGGTAGATCTCTGGAAAAGGATTGGGAATAGAGTCTTTATCCTTGCCTTTTCACACCTGAAGGGAAGCCAGGTAGGCCAAATGAAGCAGTCTAATTCCCAAGAGGCTCTGCGTGCACCCTGAGGCACGGTACCGATGCCCATTGTTCAAGTTGATCAGAAACAGGCAAAGGAGAGACTCGGGATGAGAAGGAAGGAAGAAGTACGCTGAGCTGGCATTGTGGTTCGTCTTTCTGAACCAGGCACAGGGAGGCAGGGTTCACAGGAGTGGCTGGCACTTGGCACTACCCAGCAGGTGAGTTACCTCCATCTACCCTTCAGAACCCACTAAACCAAAAATGATTGGCTAGAGAGGAAACACATGCCAGGAATTCCTGCCAGCGGCTCTGCTTCATGGAACCTTTATGATTTTCCTGCCACACCCAGTGGAGTTCAAGAAGTTAGCCAACCGCAGGAGGAGGAGCCAGGTGGGAGAGGCTGTGACCAAGAGATGTGTTTACTATGCTCACTGAAGCAAGCCTCGCCCGCACCTCCCCAGCTGAAGGGGAAACTGTAGGTGAAGTTTAGAGTCCCAGAGAGACAGGGCAAGTCTCTGGGGAAGACTGTGGAGAAGGGGTTTAATGATTGGGAAATTCTTCTGGCGAAGACAGACACCTGGGGAAGGGGTGCTATTTCACTAAGGGCTGTGCTGTGTCAGGAGACACCCCTGAATGTTCTGGGTATGTGATCTGCCCACTCAGAAGGGCCTCATGTCATTTAAAGATCTTCAGTTGATACCTTGGCCTTTTCTTTCCCTCCCTATTTTGCACTGGGTTGTAAAGTATTCAGTTGGTTCTTCCTTGTGTGTTTGTTTGTAGAACAAAGGGTTAAGGAGGTAAGGAATGGCCAGGTATTTAACTTACAAGGTAGACAGTCGCTAGATTCCTTCATCATACAAAACAGAATTTCTTCTCATCCATTTATACTCCCTTACAGAGAAAGAGAGACAGAGACAGAGAGACAGAAACAGAGACAGGGAAACAGACAGATACACAGACCGACAGACCCCCCTATACAACTGATCACACTAATCAGATGTTCAATGGTGCGTGCAGGTTAGATCAGACCATGATCTTATAGATCCTGAATGCTATTTGGCTGAATTTTAAAGGAATGCTTTGGCCCTCAGTGGACTGGGGGTGGGTAAAATGTACATGTTTGTCAGCCCTCTAATTCTGGAGAAGAGCTGAACCTTGAAATTGGTTTGAACACTTGGAATTTAAGTTCTTGGACAACCTCAGAATCTGATGTTGAAAGCTGGGCAAAGAGTCGAATCCCCTCCACCCAGTACTCTGGAGGCAGAGGCAGGTGGATCTCTGTGAGTTCTAGGTCAAGCGGTTCTACATGGCAAGTTCCAGGACAGACAAGGCTACATAATAGAGGGACAGCTGCCCCAAGAGGAAAACAACATGGTTTTGAAAACAAAACCAAGAGGAAGGGAAGACATTGCTACCATACCATTGAGCTACAGCTCACTAATGGAGCGTGTGTGTGTGGTGGGCACGAGGCTCCATCCTCGGGACCATGAAAGAAAGGAGAAAGAAAATAACAATTTGCACATGAAGTGTTCAGGAGACGTGAGAGTTTATTAGGCAAAGCATCAAAGCTATCGCTTACACACCGGGTTTGTGGAGAACACGCTGTGCCTCCCGCCGGATAGCATCCTAAGCAAGTCTATGCAGTCCACAGCTGGTCACTCCTCACCCCAGCCAGGACCACACGTTCCAGTTTACATAGCCTTGGCTTTCTTGGAATTGTTTTCTAGTAAGTTCTATAGCTTGCCGTCAATGCTGTGTCTTGGGTGGAGGAAGTGTCCTCTGCCCCAAATCGATTTACTTCTTTGGCGGCAAAGCTGGTGTCCTTGCTAAAGAAGTGACTGACAAAAATGAAAGGAAATGGCCCGGGCTGTCTACTGCTCCGGCCTCAAGCTCTAGTTATCTCTTGTTAGTAAATGATTTTAATTGGCTGCTCACCTTGGCTGGTGTCAGAGCCCTGGGATGGTTGGTTTTCAGTTTTTGTTTAATTTTTAGCAAACTCCATCAGTTTTTAGTGAGGGGGGATGGGGTACAGGGGAGAGAAGACTTCCTAATGTCTATAAACCACCAAGCTGTGAGTTCGGTCTCTGAAGGATTCTCTCACAGCTTCCGTCCACCCTGTGCTCCTCCACTTGTCCTAGTTGGTATCACGTTTTAAAAAGGCTGGAGAGATGGCTCAGTAGTTAAGAGCACTGACTGCTCTTCAGAGGACCTGGGTTCCATTCCTAGCACCCCCTCGATCACAACTGCCTGTACCTCCACTTCCGGGGGTCCCAATGTCCTCTTCTAGACTCTGTTAGCACCGGATTTACAAGTGGTACACACAAGCTGGAACAACACCCACACATGTAATTTTTTTAAAAAAAATAATAGTTTTATAGAAAAAAAAACCAAAGAGATTTATGAAACTTTACCTAGGGGAAGAAAGGTACTTATTTTGTTTAAACAAAGCATCGAGTATAATCTCAGCACATTGCCACACCCCATCGAAGCCTGGGCTAAGGGCTCTTGAGAGCAAACAAACTTTGGGCAAGCCACGAGACCACAAAGAGCTTCAAATTCTAGGGTCCATCTCTAATTGCAGGTTTCTCCTCTTTAGGGGGCGGCAGGGGGGAAGGTTTGAATTAAAAACCAGACCTAGAAAAGGCCATTCCATCTCTGACGAAGCAAGTAAACTAATCTCCCACCAGAAGCTGGGGCCTGAAGGAGGGACGGCCAATTATAGCCATTAATATTTATCAGAGTCAGAGAGAGGGAGACTGCAGGAAATGATTAGCAAGATTGCGGCGGCCATTGTAACACAGGACAGGAAGCTGAGCCAGGGGGTTTGCCTCATTAGTTAATGTGGCGGACATCCCAAGTCATTCCTCTGAGGGACCTTAATTCCTCATCAGAAAGGCTCCTTGGAGACCATCCGGGGAGGTACCTGCCCCTCTCCCTCTTGGAAAGCAGAGAAAGAATTCAGCTATGGTAACTGAGTGCTGTCTTGCTGGCTCTTAGAGCACCTGTGCTTGCTGTTCATTCGGAAATCCGATTAAGCCCAGCTTGTAGAGAAGCAGCCAGGGCCCGAGGTCTGAAGGCACTTGACAGGCACCTGTGCTGAGAATGGAGGTCGAGTGGTCAGGGTGGCCCTTGGTATCTCAAGGACTGCTCTGTGATAATGGAAAATAGAAGGGTAGGGTGGCCAAGCATCCGGGGCAGGACTGTCACCATCTTCTCCAGTACAGTTGGTGTGCCTATGAGCTCACCAGTTACTTAGTGGAAAGTGACATTTGATGCAAAACGGAAGATTCTGCCTTGTGGAAGAAGGACCCTGGGGAAGACAGACGAACGGCAGTGACCCCATGTGTTCCCATTTAGGTTACTAAAGGCAGCAGCCAGGAAGCCCAGCTTCACTTGCAGGTGTTTGTTTCTTTTCCACCAATAACTGATAGGACGATCAATGCTCACACAGCCTGCAGTACTCTACACACTGACCAGTTTCTGAAAACTCTCATCTAACTACTTGCAAGAGCTCCATGGGGTTCTAATCATTCATCACTCATGTCCAAAGCAGATGTCTCTACTCCCTGTCTGAAAGCACTGTCTGCTGGGCCGGAGAGATCGCTCAGCAGTTAAGAGCACTGGCTGCTCTTCCAGAGGTCCTGAGTTCAATTCCCACAACCACATGGTGGCTCACAACCATCTGTAATGGGATCCGACGCCCTCTTCTAGTGTATCTGACAGCTATAGTGTATACATAAAAGAAAAGAGCTGTCTTCAAGCACTCCTAAAGGGAGCACAGAAGCATCTGTGATTCTCAGTGCCTTACAAGCTACACCTGATCCATAACCTGACAAACCTGGACTAGCTTTCAGAACCTGCCCACCTTTCACTATCCCAACAGCATACCCTAACCTGGGTCGCTTTTTCTGTCCTGACATCCTCAAAGTCTTCCTGATTTGTTCCCTCTGTCCTCTTCGCCCTCTATGCACGGTGATTCTAACACTCCCTGTTTAAAATTCTCCAACATTCCCTATCACTCTGTGCTGTAATCCACAGTTCTTGACATTACACAGGCTGCCCTGTTCTTAGCCACCTCTCTGAAACCCCTCCCCTTACTTCCTGCTTCGTGGGGGAGGGCTGTTCACACGTAGCTCAGGCTGACATCAAGGTACTCCCTTGGAACCCCTGACCCTCCTGCCTCTACCTTTTGAGTTCCAGGATTACTGATATGTGCCACTAAGCCCAGTTTTATGAATGCTGGGAACTGAGCCCATGGCTTTGTGCAAGCGAGGCAAGCAATTCCAGATGAGCTATATTCCCAGCCCTTCGTGCTGTTTCTCGTGGACACCGACTTGCTATCACCACATTGTCTTTCCATACTCCGGTCCCTGTACCCGGAGAGCTCTCACAGAAGCCCTCATATCTGCAAGCCTTCTTGCCTGGTGTACTGCTCAAATGCCATCTCCATAGAAAGGCCTTCCTGGCCATGCTGTCTAAAATAAGAGATCCTCATGTGTGTCTTTAAATCTTTGTACTTTTTCTTCATAACATGAATCCGGTCTCGGTTGACTTTATTTGGAATGACAGTCTTCAAAGCGGCCCTCAAGCTAAAATGAGATCATTAGAGTGGGCCCTCATCCAACAGGACTGGTGTCCTTGTAAGTGCAATGGAAAGAAAGGCCTATGAAGAGGAGGAAGAAGTTGGATGTCCACAAACCAAGGAGGAAATCTTCAGCAGAAACCAACCCCACTAGTAGCTTGATCTTAGATGTCTCGCTTCCAGAACTGTAGACAATAAGCCTGCTGTTAAAGGCACCTTGCCTGTTTCTGCTTGGTCTGCTTCTGCCCAAGACAATGGATCCACCTCCTTGAGTCGGAATGTGAGAGTTGGAGTTAATGCTAGTGGCTGGCCATTTTACCAGATAGGTAGGTGTGTGATGATGTTGTGCTGTGTTTTTTAAGTTGTGTTTTTCTGGATCCTTCCTGAGGCTGGCCATCTTTTCATTTGCTTAAGTCACTCCCATTTAGTCTTCTATGTAACGACACAGGCAGTCCTATATACCTGTGCATTTTAAAATTAGTTCTTTGAGAACTTCCTATTCTCCCCCAACTCCTCCCGGATCCACCCCACTTCCCTTCCCACCCAACTCTGTGTTCCTTTTCTCCCCATCAAGGTCAGTTTGTGCTGCCCGCACATCCTTGGATCAGTGGTCTTCTCTGTAGTTTGAATGCTTTATCAAGGGCCACACTCTTAGAGAAAACCAGCGTTCTCCTCCATAAGTAGCGAAGAATCGCCATTAGCTCCGGGGCTAGGGTGGGATTGTGAGCCCAACTTCCTCCTGTATGCTGGGGTGTGGTCTGACTTGGGTTTAGCAGGCCTTGTGCATGCTGTCACGGCTGTGGCGATTCCTGTTTCAGCCTCTTCTGTGTCCAGAAGACACTGCTTCCTTAGCAGCCAGTGGTCACCTCCAGCTCTTCCTCCTTTCTTTGAGCCTTTGAAGAGGGGGTCCGCTGTTTGTATGTTCTATTCAGGGATGAGGATCCTACACTCTCTTATTCTCCACTCCTTAGCCAGTTGTGGGTGTCCGTGCTGGTCAACAGAGCTTCTTACTGAGTGTCGAGCGATGTCTGATCTATGGGTACACTGCTGTCATCAGGAGTCAGTCTAACACTATGTCATTGAGCAGAAGAGTCCCAGGTTCTCTCCTAGGGTCTATGCCCTGTCTAAGCTAATAATGATGCTGGGAATTGGGTTTCAAAGGTTGTTTCAATTTTTGAATTATTTTGAGGAATTCTACATATTACCTCACTGGTGGTTACATGTTTTTCAAGTTCATGGCTTGTCTTCTTGTAACATATTTTGAGGAGCAGAAGTTCTTTTGTTGGGTTGGGGATTTAGCTCAGTGGTAGAGCGCTTGCCTAGCAAGCACAAGGCCCTGGGTTCGGTCCCCAGCTCTGAAAAAAAAGAAAAAAGAAGTTCTTTTATTTTGGAGGGCTATTTTAAAACTGTGTTTATTTATTGGCGTTTTTTAAAAATATATTTATCTGCTTGCTTATTTGTTTATTTTATTTTATCTTTTGCGTTAGACACGTACGACATCTACATATGGGAGTCAAAAGACAATTTACAGGAGCCAACTCTTTCTCTCCACTACATGGGTCATAAGGACCGAACTCGGGTCGTCAGACTTGGCAGCAAGCATCCTTACCCACTGAACCAGTTTACTGGCCCCGACTTAATGGTTTCTGGTGCTGCACCCCACTGTGTAGTTCAGCTTGGGTTTGAACTCGCTGAGTAGCCCAGACTGGCCTCGAACTTGCCATCATCCTACTTAATGGCTCTCGAGTGCCAGGATTACAGATTTGCATCAGAGCGCCTGCCTTGGAACAGGAGATCTTAACTCCAAGTCAAGTTGGCCAGACCTTTCCTTTGCAGCATCTACTCTTTGTCTTAAATATATTTCCTGCTGGGTGTGGTGACACACACCTTTGGTCTCAGCACTTGGGAGGCAGAAGCAGGCAAAACTATATGATTTCAAGGCCAGCCTGGTCTACAGTGTAAGATTCAGGACAGCCAGGGCTACACAGAGAAACCCTTGTCTCAAAAAAAAATTTTTTCTTTCTGGTTTTGTTTGGTTGGGTTGGGTTTGTTTATTTGTTTGTTTTGTTTTTTAAGATTTATTTATTTATTTGATATATGTGAGAACACTGATGCTCTATTCAGACACAGCAGAAGAGGGCATCGGATCCCATTACAGATGGTTGTGAGCCACCATGTGGTTGCTGGGATTTGAACTTGGGACCTTTGGAAGAGAAGTCAGTGCTCTTAACCCCTGAGCCCTTGTTTTTTGTTCTTGATGGGGCCCAGGGGATGCTAGGAAATTGAACGCTGGTTCTCAGACATGAAAAAATACTTTATTGTCCTTAAGTTGTTCACATATATAACATATATTATGTTAATATGTTATGTATATATTATGTTCATATGTGTTATTTACCTACATTATATTATGTTAATGTGATATATAATATAAATATATTTATATAAGTGTTTTCCAATATTTTGAAAGACTTAGAATGATTTACCTTTTGGAGGAAAAGTTATTCATCCTCCTTGAGTTGATATGTGTGAATTGCGTGTGGCTGGTCCGTTTACTCACGACAATGTCTTTCCCCTCTCTGTGTGCCCGACTTCTTTATTCATATTTACTCTGCTGCACTGGTGGGGTTTCCCCCCTCGTAGCAATTCCATCATCTTGACTTCAACTCCGTAGGAAATCTTGTCCTCTGGAGGAACCCTGCCAAATTCCTCTCCTTTGGGGAAGATATCTAGATTACCCTTGGCACTTTTCCATTTCACTTTAAATTTGAATTCTTCTTGCCTAACGTTTTTTTAAAGTCCCGCTAAAACTTCAAAAGGAATGGCATTCTATCTACAGACGAGTCTGATGTGAACTGACTGCCTTATGACATTGAACCTTTTTTAATAATTGTGGCATCTTTATTTATGTAATATTTCTTTAAGATCTTTCTAGGAGTTTATAGCTGTCTCTGAAAATGTCCTTGACACACATGTACCTCCTTTCTTCCTTCCTTTCTTTCTTTCTTCCTTCCTTTCTTTCCTTCTTTCTTTCTTCTTCTTCTTCCTTTTTTTTTTTTTTTTTTTTTTTTGGTCTTATCCTTTTGAACTGAATTTCCCCTCCGTGTTGCTGGTATAAAGACATATGGTTGGTGCTGCACTTTCTCTGTCAGGAAAAACTCCCTTGTGCAAACCGCCTTGTGCATTCTAATTCTCTCTGATTTATTCGTTTTCTCAGATAGTCATTTCACTCATGAGGTAGTCATATTTTCTATTAGAATATTGATAAGTATATTTATATAATTTTTTAATCCTCCATAGCATTTTTGGTTTTCGTTGTTGTTTGTTTTTGGTGGTTTTTTTTTTTTTAGGGGGGAGGGGTTTGTTTGAAGATTTTCTTCCCCACAACCACTGCTTCTAAGTGTCCTAAGAAATCCCTAGCATACTCTGTTGGACAGATTTTAATTCCACGAGTGCTCTCCATTTCTCAAAATAAATCAACAGGCAAAGCTAACGGTGTGACTCCATTGGTACAGCACTCACCACTCGCCGTACCTGCACAAAGGCCTGGTTTGCAGGTTTTAATGCTTGGGTTTGATCCCCAAAGCTACAAGAACTGCGGGGGCTCATACCAGTAATTCCAGCGCTCAGAAGGGGAAAGCCAGAGAATCAGAAGCCATGGCCTAGGGGATGTAGAAGTCAACCTTATGAAGGAATACATGTGGGGGCGCCACAGGCTCCTGCGACTACTGGAAGAGTCCTGATCTGCCACACATTAGATCTAAATTGGCTCCCTGCACTCCGGTGAGACAGCAAAAAAGGAATCCAGGGCAGGGCAGTGGCCGCTTCCCCCATTTTCCCGGAAATCCTCACAGGTGATGGCACAGTGGCGAGATATAATTGGCTGAAAATATCAGAGTTTGGGATTGACTCAAACATGGGCAATAAACTCAAATCTGCACCCTGGTGCTGGTCGGTAGAGTTTGATTTCCGGGGATCACGAGACTCAGTCGCCTCTCACCTTCCCCACCCACATCCTTGGACCTGTACCCACACTATGGCAAGTTTAGGTCAGACTGAGATTATAGGAGACCCTGTCCCTAAACAAACCACAAAAAGTAAGTGTCTTAGTTAAGGTTTTGTTGCTGTGAAGAGACACCATGACCAAAGCAACTCTTGTAAAGGGAAACATTTAATTGGGGCTGGCTTACAGGTTCAAAGGTTCCATCCAGTATCGTCATGGCGGGAGCATGGCAACGTCTAGGCAGATGTGGGGCTGGAAGGGCCGAGAGTTCTGCATCTTGATCCACGAACAGCAGAAGGGAACTGTGTTCTTAAGGCACATTCTAAAGAAGCACATTGTCTGACTTCCTGCTTCCTGCAAGGAGAGCTTACATACGGAGAGCAGTCAGCGCGGCCAAAAAAAAAAAAAAAAAAAAAAAATGACCTGAAGTAGACGGGGACTCCAGAAGACCTGACTACTTAGCCACAAGACAAAAGACCAATATACTATCTCATTAATGACACCACTGAATCACACCAGCCCAAAATTAATGTTATCCTGGATGTTTATTAACGTTTCCTTCTATGGGAAGGACAATATTTAGAAAGAGAAAAATGATTTTTTTAGTGGGTTAGAAAGAAAAAAATGATTTTTTTAGTGGGTTTCCGAGAATTCTACCAACACACACTCACAACAATGAGTATTATGAGCTGTGTTACCAAGAAGATAAGGTCCAGATCTCTCAGATGATGCCAGCTCTACTAACCGCTGTCATCTATAATTACCCAAATTATAGTGAAGACAAGAAGCCATTCTCTCCAAAGTTTCAGGAATTTCTACCTATTACAGACCTGTTATTAAAAAGAAAATTATAACAATTTAATGAGCAAAATGAGTAGGTTTTTTCCCCCTCTGAAAACCAGTAAGTATTCCTCCCCAACCTCAGAGGTTACAGAGGGACACTTGGGTTAGAGCTGGCTTGCTACCCTACCCGATGGCCACTGAGAACCTGAATGGTGTTTTAGCTTGACTCCTCACTTTGAATGGAAGTGGTGGGTAGCATAACGCCCGCATTTGCCTGGGGCAAAAATCAAGACACAAACCAATGGAATGACAGGACACATTTTTAAAAGATTTGTTGGGTTGGGGATTTAGCTCAGTGGTAGAGCGCTTGCCTACCAAACGCAAGGCCCTGGGTTCGGTCCTCAGCTCTGGGAAAAAAATGTTAAGATATTAAATATCAAGATAATATTCTTAAGATTAAAAAATAATAACTTGCATGTGTGTATATTTTGCCTACATGTATGTTTGTATAACTCATGTGTGGTGACCACAGAAGCCAGAAGAGGGTAGAAGATCCCCTGGATCTGGAGTTACAGATGGTTGTGGGCCACCGTGTAGGGACTGGGAATTGAACCTAGATCTTTTGGAATAGCAGCCAGTGCTCTTAACTGCTAAAGTCCTGTCCCCAACCCTGAATGGAGTGCACTCAGTAACACAACTTCCACCATTAGCCCATCTTAAAAGTGTGTTGGGTAGTTGTTGATTGTTTTAGGATTGCCCAAAACAGGGATAGCTTCGTAGCTCTGTCACTGGGGGCTTGCCTAGATGCACAAAGCCTTGGCTTCAACCCCCAGCACTGAGAACCAGAGGCGGTGATACAGAACTGTAATCCCAGCACTCAGGAAGTAGACGCAGTAGAATCCAAATTTCAAAGTCATCTTTGGATCCGTGAGGCCAGCCTGGGCTACATGAAATCCTGACTCAATAAAACAAAACCAAGACAAATCAGGATCCAGGAGGTGGTGGTACACACCTTTAATCCCAGTACTAGGGAGGCAGAGGCAGGAGGATCTCTGAGGCCAGCCTGGTCTACAGAGCAAGTTCCAGGCTGGTCAGGGCTACCCAGAGAAACCCTGTCTCAAAACCCACCCACACCCAATAAAAAAAGGAAACAGGATATTTGACAAGTCAGACATCAGATGCCATCTAGATCTGCCTTTCGTAGTATTTTTAGTCTTATAACCATTTTGCCTCGACAGCTTAAGAGTAGAAGAAGCAGACATTTCCTATAATACGATAATATGGAGGCCCCTTTACTAAATTCTTTCACTACAGCCATAGTGAGATGGGAGGAGGAATGAGACACGTCTTCAGTGTCAGGCTGGGGCTGGGGCGCAGGGTAGCGTGCCCAGAGCACACGAGGCCCTGGGTTCGATCCCCAAGACTGCATGAAAACAAAAGACGGAAGCCCCGTGTTCAGGAACGCTCTAATAAGTTGTCTGTGTTGCTGGGAGAGATGATGGTCGTGTGGCAACTGCGTCCCTAACTAGTAAGCCATGAATCAGGCAGAGAGCGGTGGCGCCCACACGTGGGCTGACGGGAGGTAAGATGGAGAACGGAGAGCCAGCCCAACTGCTTTCACCTTAACCCAGCCTTCCTCAAAAACTAGCTTTAAACCAGCTTTCAATTCAGCTTCCCGGCTCTTTCCCCTAATCCAGAACAATCCAGTTAGTTACCTTAGTACCATCAAAGCCTTCCTTCACTCAGGTCTTGGCGCTGGCTCCCTGACCAGTTCCGTCGCTCAGGGAGCTGGAACCATGCGCGACTGAAACAACCCAAGTTAAAATGGTCCTCCACTCTGCCGGATTGTGTTCTAATCTCCATTTCTTACAAGGGCACCAGCCCTGTTGGCTCAGGGTCCCCTCGAACAACTCTATTTAACTTACTTTTTAAGTTACTTTTTAAGGGACCTTCTACACCGAGTCACACTGAGGTGCTGGGCTTAGAACGCCAAAATATGAATTGAGGGGATACAACTACAGTGCTGGTCTATTACATCTAACTTCAGAGGAGCCCTCTCTAAGGCCCCCAACTCCCCTCCCTGAAACTCTGTCTCTCAATCTGTTTCTCATTTATCTCATTCAGAGACCGTATTTGTTGAGGCAGGATTTCCTGGTCAAGTCGTCTTGCAGACATGGCGCAGCAGACCCTTTAGACACTCTCACGCCTGATTTGTCAGCGTTAGACCTAGCCCACCTCCCCCCACCCCCCAGAGAAATACGTCACCCCAACACAATAGGCAACCTTGTCTTTGCTACCGTTAGCCCTGGAGTAGCATCTCATCCGTGGGCTGGTGCCGGCTAGCTTCCAGGTTGGCATTCATCACCAAATTCTTACCATGGTACCTGGAGGAGATCTGGCTAAGGTCTAACCAGCTATGCACATGCCGAGCGATGCCATAGCAGATACCCGGACCCACCTGTACCACAAGCCTGATACATGCTCAGTCTGCTTTTTGTGCACTCGTATACGGGTGAGGGGTGGAGGGAGGAGAGTTTTCTGAAGCCTGTCGAGACATGACCACCTTTGAGAAGGATTGTGAGCGGGCTAGTGGACTCTGGAAATAGAGGGGAGGAAAGGGAGAAAGGGTATTCATTGCTTGTTCCTTCCAACAAGCCAGACTCCAAGGACTCTGACTTCAGCATGAGCTGCCAGCCATCAGGATTTCCTCATTAGATTGTCTTTGGCCCACTCTGCTCACGTTACCATATTTGCTGTAAAGATATTAAGTTATTTCCATCATGTCTTAAAAGGTTGGAGGGGGAGGGGTTCCTCATGGGCTGTTTCATAGTGTCCACCTTTGGTGAGAGGGGGTTTGAGACCCAGGCAGAGAACCAACAGTTGCTAATCAGGACAATGGACTCTAAATTAATTCTTTTTAAAAAAATATTTATTTATTTAATGAATATGAGCACACTGTAGCTGTCTTCAGACACACCAGAAGAGGGCATCGGATCCCATTACAGATGGCTGTGAGCCACCATGTGGCTGCTGGGAATTGAAATCAGGACCTCTGGAAGAGCAGTCAGTGCTCTTAACCACTGAGCCATTTCTCCAGCCCCTGGACTATAAATTAAGATAATATAATTAATATACTATAATCAGTGCAATGGACTATAAATTAAAATACTTCTGAATTAAAGGGCTCAGGGGAAAATATCACCACTGAAGTCAAGACAAATGTCCTCCCCCGCCCCCCAACACTCAAAAAATGAAAGCAGAAAGATCAGGAATGCAAGGCCATCCTAAGCTATGGAACAAGTTCAAGGCCAGCTTGAACTGCATAGACCCTGCCCCTCCCCAACCTACCATAAAAAAAAAAAAAAGTCCATTTCTCCTCTAGGTTGAACCCTAGGGATTACAGCAACCCAAATCTGGCCGACGACCAGCTCTGATTAAGGCCTTCCCTCAGGCTCCCTCCTGGTTTCATCACCTGTGTTTCATACCTGCCCAGAAGAATGGCCTCTAGTCAGGGTTTGTGCCGAGTTATTCATAGCTCTTTCTCCACATACTGCAGGTATTCATGGAGTTGCGTCACGCCGAGGCCCCACTCCAAGGAGCAAAGCCAGCCCCTCCTTTCCCAGTTACATGATTTACACTCCAACTCTGGTAAAGAGTTTAGCCATCTGTGCTGAATGGAGGCTTTTGGTCCTTCCCAAATCACCTCATCCCTCCCTCACCCACCACCCCAACACTGGGCTTTTCAGAGTACAGAAAACACAAGATCAGTTCTAGTCACAAACAATGCTTTCTCTTTCTGGCTGTGCTGCAGACCATCACTGGCCGATGGTCCTATATGGACCCCGCCCCACAGTTTCCAGTCAGCGATGTTATAGACACAGGGCATCTCAGTAGCAGTATCAAAACCTATGAATTTACCATGAGCTGCTGTTACCCTTGCCCTAGATGTCTTGGGTTTACAAAAACATATTTTATTCCTTTTTTGAGAACGAATGTGAATGTTCTGGAAGTCATGACATGTGCAGAGGTTCAAGGAAAGTTTTCAGGAATCCGTTCTATCCTTTCACTGTGGGCTCTGGGCATCAAATCCAGGTATCACAAGCCTATACCCACTGAGCCATCTTGTTTAGCTCTGTCTTGACTTTATTTATTTATTTATTTATTTATTTATTTATTTATTTATCTATTTATTGTCTTCTCAGGACCCCACTTACATGTATGCATTTACGTTGCTTCGGGAATGTAGACCAATGATGGGAATGTGTCCTTCGGATGTCGGAGGATTCCTAAGATTCATAGTTGGTAGCTCTTTAGGAGAGGCTAATAGGGAAGGTAGGTAGAACAACATGGGGTTGTGGGTGTGGGACTCTGTGACGGCAGTGTGGCTTTATCCCAGAGGAAGAATCCTGAATCTTTCCTCATCACGTAACAGCCCTGCCACCTTACAGAAGGCCCTCAAGGACAAACGTCAGTGCTGTGACTTCCAGACTCCAGAAATAGGAGTGTCACAAACTTCATTTTTCAATATAGCCGCCAGCCTATGGGGTCCCAGTGTAGCAAAAGATAACAGAGTAAGATGTGGCCTTGTGCTTTGTTCACTGTAACCCACTGGCTTGTCCTCTCTAAGATTCTATTGCCCTGAGCCATTTGGAATGTCCTCTGAGTCCCCTGGGCCATCTTAAGGAGCAATTCTATTGCTCAACTTAGTAGATCTCTGTCCAGATTCTCCCAGATTCTTTCGAAGCCGTGATCCCTGTCGGGAAATGGTCTTCACTTACCAACCACCGAACCTCTTTTCCTCCCCTCCTATCACCAACATTACTTAGTCTCATTGACCTGTGCAGAGAACACTTGACAATCCTTATCTATCCCAATGGATGGAACCACTGGGATAATTTAACTAATGGTGTCCTGCTGGAACCTTCAGGAACTAAGACCCAAAGAAACCAGGAAATCAGTGTAAGTTTTACTGTTGTTGTTGTTATTGGTTGTTTCATTGTGTATCTTGGGACATGGTCTTGCTACATAGCCCTAGCTAGTCTGGAGCTCACTCCACAGACCAGGTGAGGCTTCAACTTCTGTTGACTCTCCTACCTCTGCCTCCCAGTGTTCAGTGCCAGGAGTATGGGTGTGCACCCCCACACCTGGCTGGCCATCAAGAAGGTTACTGAAGGACAAAGAAGATCTGTTCTAATGGTGATAAGTCCCGGGATAGGGACTTAGCAAGGCCTACTAGTTCCGGTTCTTCTTAGCATTCCTGAGTAATTTCCTTTCTTGATAGAGCAGGGTATCTGTCACCTTGGGAGAGAAAAAGAGAAGAAAACGTGATGACCTGCTCTGCGTGTCTTCTCCAGTGCCAAGGGACCATGCTTAGCACATCTTCAACCCCTCAGTCTCTTTTGTTAGTCCCATTAATAAGTTTCACTTGTTAACTAATAAGTCCATCCCATAATCTCGATCCTGATGTGGATGAATGCCTGATACCTGGCTTTATAGCCATTGAAGACTTTTTGATCCCCTGGAGATACAGAATAAGGTAGGTGTAGAAGCAACCCAGCCACTGGTCAGAGCACCGCACATAGGATAGTGTGTATGGTGAGCTTCAGAAAGCAGCAACATTTTTACAAAAATGAAAAGAGCACAAGCCAAGGCCCAGGGCTAGAAGGCACAGGAAGAGCTTGGGAGACCATAGTCACAAATGTACGAGCAGGAGACCCAAGGGAGACCATAGTCACAAACGTATGAGCAGGAGATGCTCAGAAAGAAGCAGAATTGTAGACTAAGCAGAAGAATGTTTTTTCTTTTCTTTTCTTTTTTTTTTTTTTTTTTTTTTTTTTTTTTTTTTTTTTTTTTTTTTTGGAGCTGGGGACCGAACCCAGGGCCTTGCGTTTGCTAGGCAAGCGCTCTACCACTGAGCTAAATCCCCAACCCTAAGCAGAAGAATGTAAACCCAGAGAGATCCCACTGAAGTTGATGAGACATTGAACATTTCCAAGAAGACCTTGGCTGTAGGAACCCATGAGGCAGCAAAACCCGAAGCCACATAAACGTGACCTTCCTCCAAAGGCCTTATTACAAGTATAGCCCCTGACCCCTAAACTTTTACGCAAAGCCTCTCAGTTTTGCCTATTAATGAAGAAAAAAGCAGATTTCAGTGGTCGTGCTATACTGTAATTAGTAACAGGCTGTTTTTATGCATGTGTCGGTATGTGCAAGTTCAGGTGCATGTGTGTGCTTATGTGCATGTACATGTTTGTACGTGTGTGTAGAGCCAGATGGCCAGAGGTCAAGTTCAGGTGACATTCATTGGGTGCTGTCCATATTATTGGTGTTTGTTTGGTTTTGGTTTGTATATGTATGTGTTTCTACATGTGTGTGCATGTCCATATGTGTGTGTATGTATGGCACATGTGTGCATGCATGTACACATACATGTGTAGGCGTGTAGGACAGAAGTTGATGTCAGGTGTCTTCTTGGATTTCTCACCATACTTACTGAGTCAGGGTCACACATTTAAAGCTGGAGCATTCAGGATCTTCTAGTCTAGTTGGATGTCTCTCTCCAGGGATCTTTTACCCCTGCCTTCTGAGTGCCGAGATGACAGGCAGCCTACCACACTTGCTTGGCATTTATGTGAGTGACCAGAAATCCCCAAAGATCCTGTTGTCCCTACTTCCCCAGCGCTGGGATTATATGCGTTGTATTTAGTTTCCGGGTTGGGAGGGGAGTTCTGGGAGGTCAAATTCAGGTTCGCATGACAAACACTTGACTCTCTCCAGCCCTCTCTCTTACTTAAACAGAAATAAACTTGGGGGTGAGAACAGCTCACCCCCCCCCACTCCATCTGACCCCTCTGAAGTCCCCAGAAGCAACTCTCTTGCAAGTGGATTTTTGAGAGAAGTGGGTCATCACTTAGCCATCTGGAAAGGACTGCCAAGAAGGCTCCTTCCCCGAGCTGGGTACCAGCTGATCCTGGAAGGCAAGCCTGGCTGAAACAGAAGGCTTCTGAGATAGCAAACAGGGACAGAGATCCCCCAGCAAGTGTGGTCAGCCACAGGCTGGTGCTGAAATGCCACACTGCCTTGGCACATGGCAATCTGTTTCAATTACCAGATACTTTTCACTAATTTAAAGGTATCCATCCGATGCCACTCTAGCTAGACACATCTCTTTGCTGGGCAACAGAATGAAGCCTATAGAAGTAGCATATATATATATATATATATATATATACATATATATATATATATATATACATACCTTTGTGTCCTACTAAGGTGAATGGGTTCCCTTCCCCAATTATCTGTAAGTTGCTTTGTTGAAAAAAATGTGGTAGAGTATTCTATTACTGCCTTGTGTCTTAGTAAAAGCATTTCACAACAACCCAACCTGTCCAGCAGTGTGCCTAGAAATGGCGTATTTTATTGAAGAAAGCCAGACTGGGATCTGGAACCCTGACTTTCTTTCTGGCTCCCTTGGGTCTTCCATTTCTCTGCTGAAGACAGGATAAATAATTCATCTGCTTAACTCTGAAAGGTACTTTTGAGACTCACGCATGGAGACTTTGCTAGGTAAGATGTAGTTCATCTGTTTTTTTAAAAATTTTTTATTAGATACATTTCTTTACTTTCATTTCAAATGTTATTCCCCTTCCCGGTTTCCTGTCCATAAGCCCCCTTCTCCTCCCCTCCCCTCCCCCATACGGGTATTCCCCCTATACATCCCCCTTATTACCACCCCCATTCCCCTGCACCAGGGGTCCAACCTTGGCAGGACCAAGGGCTTCCCCTTCCACTGGTGCCCCAACAAGGCAATTCTCTGCTACCTATGCAGATGGAGTCCAGGGTCAGTCCATGTACAGTCTTTCGGTAGTGGCTTAGTCCCTGGAAGCTCTGGTCGGTTGGCATTGTTGCTCTTATGGGGTTACAAGCTCCTTCAGCTCTCTCAATCCTTCCTCTAATTCTCGCCAAGGGGGTCCTGTTCTCAGTTCGGTGGTTTGCTGCTAGCACTGACCTCTGTATTGGACATGCTCTGGCTGTGTCTCTCAGGAGAGATCTATATCCGGTCTTAACAGGAGGACATGAAGCATGAATCATGCCTCCAAAGCTGCGTGTGGCCTGAATTCTATCCCCTGCCACCTTCTCTCAGAATTAGAGCCACAGGAGGGTTGAGATGGGCTCTCTGCATTGCACATATGCAAATAATCTCCGAGATGCCCTTCACCGAAATCTCAGCTCACAACCACTCCACATGAAAGTGTGCATGTGCGTGTGTGCATGTGTGTGTATGTGTATGTATGTGTGTGTATGTGTGTGTGTGTGTGTGTGTGTGTGTATGTATGTATGTATGTGTGTGTAGGGGGCGCCAGGCTCATACCTGTGCTATCCCACATACATCCTTAGCCCCTGAATTTTCTGAACTCTCAATTTGGCAAATGTATCTATGAAATAAAAATAATTTCCCTTGAGCATGTTTTGAGATTTTATTTGTTTGTTTGTTTGTTTGTTTGTTTAAATAAGGGTCTCAGGTAGTTCAGAACATTTCCTTGACTACCAAGGATGACCCTGAACTTATGATTCTCCTGTATGCTGGGGTTATAGCCATGTGCTACACCTAGTTCACGAGATGCTAGAGACCAAACCTGGGGCTTTGTGCATGCACTCTACCAACTGAGCCACCATCCAAGCTCCAACCTGGATTTTAAAATCGGTTTTAACTCCTGACTTGCCCTGGGCTGGGACCTAATGTGCTGCGGTCAGTGACAAGGCGATCAGTACAGCCCCCAGGGATGGCATTGGAGGTTAAAGGTAAAGTCAGGAGACATCCAGAGACACATGGAGCCTCACCTGCTGCCCCACCTCTCACCAGCTGCAGCGCTTGGCAGAGCCCGCGGTGTGCCGCGGAGCTGGTTCCTGTGTCAGGGGCATGGAGGTATTAGCCTGTCACGAGATGGCCCCAGGTCATGAGAACGTGTGGTCTGGCCCTGCCCCTTGCCACGGAAGCATTCGGGAGAGCAAGCCCTGTACCTTGCCTGGGTAGCACAGGTGGCCCTGGTGGACGGGGTACAGGTGAGGTGGCACCATGGGCATGAGAGCAGCTGGCTCCCACCATTCATCTGCCGTGAGGTGGAGTGGGCTAATGGGAGATGCTCTCCCACGCCCCTCACCACCTGTGGTATTCTGGAAAGCTGGCCGTGGGGTTGGGAGAGCAGGAGAGCTGTCCGTGGCCCCCACTGGAAGAAGAGTGGGTTCTTCACCTTGCCTGGGCAACACAATGGAGCTGGCCCTGACGGAGAAGGTTCGAGTGAGCCAGTCCTGTGGAGTATGAAAGCTGGACCTGTTCCAGCCCCTTGCCCGATGCACCGCTTGGGAAAGCAGGTCCTGACCCCGTACTGGGCAGCACAGTGGAGCTGGCTCTGGACACGTGGGTGCAGGTGAGCCGGTCCCGAGGGCAGGAGAGCAGGGGAGCTGACCCTGCCTCCTACTGATGGTGGCATTGGATGACATAACTGGAGCCATGCTGGAGAACTTGCCCTGGTGTTGCAAATAAAGGGGAGCCCATGCACTGAGGAGCTCAGATACCAGATCCAGGGCTTTGAGTCGGTTCACCCCAACATCTACATCATCTGTGAACTGTTGGGGTGTGGAAAGGGGAGACCCTGCTGATCCAAAACTGCAGGATCTCCATGACACAGGGAGGGCAACAATAGGATAACTGGGAGGAGTCCCAGTGAGGATCCAATATCGATGGAGTCACAGAAGAAAGAGACCTCGGACCAGGCCAATGACTCATTGCAATGAATATTTGCAAGTGAAGACGTGTGGATAGAGGGATATACTGTGGGACACACTGTGACACACTGCAGCTTCCAAAATGAGATGTCTTCTATGCATGTGTGTGTGTGTGTGTGTGTGTGTGTGTGTGTGTGTGTGTGTGTAATTTTGGGGGCAGATTGCAAGGGTGGAGGACAAATACAAGAAGCAGGGGAGGTGAATGGAATTGAAGTGCATGATGGGAAACTCACAAAGAATCAATAGTTTTCAAAATTATCTTCTGTTGGTGTGAATGCAGGCGCACACACCTCGTGATACACGTGGGTGTCAGTGTCCACTTTTCAACTTGAGTCAGGGTCTCTCCCTAACAGCACCACTGGGTGAACTGAGAACTTGCAGGAATCCTTCTGTCTCGGCCTCCACTCTCTCCACAGGACCACCAGGACCACAGGCATCACATTGGACTTCCCGTGGATTCTGAGGGTTTCAACGGAGGTCTTCAAAGCAAGCACTTTACTTCCGGAGTCCTCCCCCAGGCCCTAAAACAATTGTTTAACAGAATGTAATCTAGCAAGGACCTGCTATCCCACTCCATAAATGAGATGACTCCTTGCCTGTGCATCCTGTGGAGCTCTGAGGCAACTCATAATTGCTCGATGACCCCAACTAGGCCTGTTCAGCTTCTTCCCAGGAGAGGAAGGAGAAAGGACAATCAAGGAAAATGTAATGAGTTCATTTTGGTTTTAGGAAGTAGACTGCTGGGCTATCAAGCTCAAATCCACTATGGAACCGTTTGTAGATCAAGGGTCCTTGCTATCTGGAGGCTAGCCTCTGCTTCTTGAAAATGTGGTGTGTAAATACTCCATTGAGAACGAGTGCCCCACCATAATAAGCAATTTACAAGGACGGCCCATCTGTTCCTGCTGGGAGAATTCGGGAGTGAAGCAGCCTGTGTTTGGGGCCAGCTCTTCCCTTAGCCTGTAAAATAGATTTCCATGGAGCTGGGATCTCAGATGCCGTCTCTCTGCTACTTCTGTGTTTTGCCTGAAGGCCGTTTGTCTGTCTCAGGACAAGATGAGACTTTGTCTATGTTAATTGTGCTCAAGCGAATTGTTCTGTTTCAGATCTAATTGGCATGGGGAGCACAGAATCTTTTTATAAGTCTACGCTGTTACTTCAGACTTGGTGTTTAGTTATGCTTTATTGAACACCGGAGAGAAACTTTTGAGGCTTTCCATCAAAATCCTGTTGGATTTTCACGTCCCTCTCAGCCTCTAGTTAAAAGACCAAGATTTTTTTACTCTTGTATCCCTGCACCCTACCCCCAGCATCTCTCAGCATCCTCACTCCGATGATGAATATTTAATAAAGGAAGATTTCCACATCCGTAATGAGATTTTTCACATCCCTAATGTTTATTGCTGCTCCTTCGTCTGTCGTAAAGGTTGTGGTTTTTTTTCCCCACGACTAATTGGATAGGTTTGAAAACGGTCAATAATTGGAGTACAGATACCTTAATTGGCTTCCAAAAGAAAAAGGGTGCAACCAAACTTCCGGCTATGCTGGGTGACCACGAAATTGCAAAGGGCGGCTCTATGGGCTCCTTCCCTAGTTGCTGTGGCAACACACCTGCCAGACGCAACTCCAGAAAGGAAGAGTGTGCTTTGGATAGCAGTGTAAGTCCATCACAGCAGGGAAGCCATGATGTCCTGTGCTGCATCCACAGCCAGGAAGCAGACAGAGGTGAGGGCCGCCTCTCAATTTGCTTGCCCCTTCCATTCAGCCTGCACCCCGATCCATGAGAGGGAGGTGCTGTCCACATTCAGGGCGAATCTTCCCTGTTCAGTTCAACACTGCCGTACACACTCTCATAGATCTAGAAGTGTGTTTCTGTGGTGATTCCAGATCCAGTCAAGTTGACAACGGGGCTTACCCATCACAACTGCTCCGGCAAAGGTCAAACAAGGCAGTGGCCTCAGAGGTAATCTGCTCCTCGCTACACGAACTGCTCTGAGCCAGACATTCAAAACCTTTGGAGCCTTGGTTTCCTCATCTGTAAAATGGGAGCATCTTCCAAGGCTGCTGTGAGAATCAGATGTGAGTGAGTTTTGTGTGCTGTAAAACGATAGAGATAAAAAATGCTGTGGTATTTATTTTATGAAATGGGGGAACAAGCTTTCTGGGGGTTTTGCATTTGTGTATGTATATAGAAGCCAGGGTCAGGCTCACCTGTCATTCCTCTTTAGGCTTGTGTTTGTTTGTTTGAGGAAGAGTCAGCTAGGCTGGCTGACCAGAAAGTCCTCAGAGATCCAGCTGTCTCCACCTACCCAGCACTGGGACAGCAAAGCACCACCATACTGTACTTTAAATATATATATTTATTTGTGTGTGTGTGTTCTGAGGGAGCAAATTCAGGTCCTTGTAAGCACAAATACCTCACCTAGTAAGTTATCTACTTCTCTAGCTCAGGGTCTCCACACCTTTAGAAGAACTTTTAAAAAGAAGGTCAAAGGTCTGAGGTAACAGATTTAATAGTGGTAGACACAATCTGGTCTCGGGAGCACACTGACATGTTTGTAGAAGGGACATTGTCCTTGTCCCACGTTGCCTGTGTGACTATTGATACAACTCCAATATCTATTTGGTTTTTAGCTTCTTGAAACTGCTTTATTAAATGCCAAAATGGAAGGCAAACGATAGTGCACTTGCCTAGCATGCTCAAGTCCCAAGATCCAATCCCTCAGCACTGGAGTCGGGAGACTTTAATTAGCGGGAGTCTAGAACACACTACCCCACTTCTCCATCATATTCAAAAGCAAGGGAGTTTGCATTTTCTCCACGCTGTCAGAGACTTCCAGCTCTGTATCAGCCCCTGCCTGCTTCTCTGCAAATGGTGGGATCTGATCCTCCCCGTTCACTTCTGGTGACTGAAGCACTAAGAGGACCAGAGGAAATTACTACATGATCTGAATGTCAGACATCACAGCCATCTTAGAGCCTAAGTCTTCCCAGACACTTAGATCTTTAGATCCATGTCTCTACACGAAGACATGGACTTCCTGCGCCTCTAGCTAGCTCTTCCCTTCTCCTTCCTCCCTGGATCCTTCTTCGAGGTTCCAGATTTCATCTTGTGAGACTCCAAAGGGCTTCAGAGTCTCGTCTATCCCAGATTTGCCTCAAACCTGCTGTGGAGTCAAGGCTAACCTTGAACCTCTGATCCTCCTGCTTCTACCTCTGAACGCTGCGGTTACAGGCATGCGCCACATGCTATATGTAATGTTCGGTGTTGTTTCCAGACTCCGTACCAACGAGGCAAGCAATCTACTGATTAAGTAAATTCCTGGCTGTAAAATACTTCCCTCTCTCCATCTCCATCCTAAAGCCTCAAATATGTCAGACAAGTGCTCTACCACAGGGGCTGCTGGTGGATTTTTCTGTCTCCCATGGAAGGACTTAACTTGGTTTTGTTTATCCTGAGTTTGTTCCTCTTCGTGTCTGTAATTCTCCCACCCCTGGCATTCCAAAGGGAGAGCATAGCCTCTCACAACCAAATAAGGGTGCAGATGGATGAGTGAATTTAGTGAATGTGATGCCCAGCCAACCATTTGCAGACAAGCTTTTCAATCAGAACCCAGAGGAGGCCCTCAACTATTAAATGAAGCAGAGCATGACAGTGGTTGAAGGTTTTTTGGATCATCACATTGGAGGCCAGGGTGATGGGTCCTTTAGCCCGTGAAGAGGTGTCTCCGTTCATATTCAGCTATGGGGGAAATGCTCACACTGAATGCACGACCCCAACTGTCTAGTGATTGAAAATTTGAGTGAGAGCTAAAAACAAAATCTATAGCCGTCGAATGGCTGTGAGAACAGAAGCCAGGCAGGCGTCAGAGGAAAATAAAAGTGTAAAGGCAATAAATGCATTTAGCCTGCCCTAGCCCCCTGTGAAGCATTTGTGAAGTAAATTAAAAATTTTAAGAAAAAGCCAAGTGGAGAAAATTCCCTCTGCTTAGCACTTTATTTTTTATAACTGGCTTATTTAAGGCTATAAAAACGAAATCGTTTTATTGCTTCCATATCTTGTCTCCAGCAAACTTCCAACAAACTCCCCTTTCCACACAGCAGAGATCAGACTGCGGTAATGAGCACACTCTAAGTTAGGGTCACACACGCCCCAGTTCCGGAGTCAAGATTCAGCCTTAACTCTTCACTGTTTGTTTTTAGGGAGAGCAGTCGATACTGGCAAGGCCTGCAGGAAGTCAGACCCTTTAAATACTGGTGGGAATGTAAGGAGGGGTGTCCATGCCGGGCAATAGTGTGTGTGTGTGTGTGGGTGTGTGTGTATGTGTGTGTGTGTATGTGTGTGTGTGTGTGTGTCTGAATGTGTCTGTGTATGTATGTCTGCTTGTGTGTGTGTGTATATGTGTGTGTCTGTGTGTGTGTGTCTGTGTGTGTCTGCATGTGTGTGTGTCTGAATGTGTCTGTGTGTGTATGTCTGCTTGTGTGTGTGTGTATATGTGTGTGTCTGTGTGTGTGTCTGTGTGTGTCTGCATGTGTGTGTGTCTGAATGTGTCTGTGTGTGTATGTCTGCTTGTGTGTGTGTATATGTGTGTGTGTCTCTGTGTGTGTCTGTGTCTGTGTGTCTGTGTGTGTGTGTGTGTGTGTATATGTGTGTGTCTCTGTGTGTGTGTCTGTGTCTGTATGTGTCTGTATGTGTTTGTCTGCATGTGTGTGTCTGTATGTGTGTGTCTATGTGTATATCTGTGTGTATGTCTGCGTGTGTGTGTCTGCGTGTCTTTGTGTGTGTCTGTGTGTGTGTCTGCATGTGTGTGTGTGTCTGCATGTGTGTGTGTCTGCATGTGTGTGTGTGTCTGAATGTGTCTGTGTATGTATGTCTGCTTGTGTGTGTGTGTCTGCATGTGTGTGTGTCTCTGTGTCTGTATGTGTCTGTGTCTGTATGTGTGTGTCTATGTGTATATCTGTGTGTATGTCTGCGTGTGTGTGTATGTGTGTGTGTGTGTGTGTGTGTGTGTGTGTTTTGTATTGAGCATTTCACACAGGCTAGGAAAGCACTCTACCACTGAGCTTCTATGGTGAACTTACTGGATTTAAAATGTTAAGGGACGGCAAGTACCTGCTCTTGGCGCTGAGGGCTCAGTATTCTGTTGCAACTTCAGGATAACAGGAAAATGACGCTGGGGGAGTTTTGTGTGCTTTTGTCTGGGTTTTCCTGTTGTGATTCTTTATAGGAAGAGTTTGTTTATTTGAATCCTATTTACCAACTTAGAAAATGAAATATATTTTAAGCATCTCAGAGAAACGTCAGGGATCTCTTATCCTCCTCTCCGCTGAAACTGTAACTTGGAAATAGAAATGTGTCTGGTGCATGGGAGCCTGACCTCATGGTTTCCGGCCATGAAGGGAGTTGTTGGATATGGGAGGACCCGGGCACACCTAGGTCTCACTGCCGCACTATTTGAGTGACCATCCCAATTCTCAAACCCAGGGAGAAGAGCTTATTACTCAGAACCCAGGGAATTAACATCACTAGCATTCTGTTCCGGGTCAGAGCCAACAGCAAAGGGTGTCGTGGGTCATATCTAAGTTGTATGGGGAAATGCCAGCCCTCACACTCAGAAATCTGCAATCACAAAGCACTTTACACGAAATGGTATAGCCAGAGTTTAAGTTGGCAGAGGCTGGAGTGTAGCTCGGTTGGTAGTGTGCTAGCCTAGTGCACACGAGGCTGACTTTGAGGGGTTTGGCTTTGGCTGAGGATTTTTGAGGTCTTGTACCTCTTCCAGAACTCTGACTATTAGACTTAGACTATGGGGCTGGATGTAAGACGCATGCCTGTAGTCCCAGCACTTGATATGGGTATGGGAAACACACATTTGTGATCCCAGCACCTGAGAGGTTGGGAGTGGGAAGTTGAGGGCTAGCCTGGGCCACACAGAGGAAACCCTGTCTCTGAAACACTAAAACTAAAGTTCAACAACAACAGACTTTGAGAAACTTCAGGTTTGGCTCAGCGGTGGGCGCTTGCCTAGTGAGCACTAACCAACTAGCTAGTTAATTATAGTGAGCACTAACTAACTAGCTAGTTAACTACTTTAGATGGAGTTTATTTTCTCCCATCTATACTCTTCAAAATATTGACCCGAAATACAGGCAGTACATGCATTTGTGATACTATCTGGTATTTTTTAAAAAGACCCATCACCCCAGGTCATAATTCCCTCTGTCGAATAATTTATTTTCTTAAGCTCTGCTGGGCAGTGGTGGCACACACCTTTAACCCCAGCACTTGGGAAGCAGAGGGAGGTGGATCTCTGATTTTGAGAACAGCCTGGTCTCAGGACAGGCAAGCATAGGGCAGAGAAATCCTATCTTGAAAAAACAAAGCAGGGCTGGAGAGATGGCTCAGTGGTTAAGAGCACCGACTGCTCTTCCCGAGGTCCTGAGTTCAAATCCCAGCAACCACATGGTGGCTCACAACCATCTGTAATGAGATCTGATGCCCTTGTCTGGTGTGTCTAAAGGCAGCTACAGTGTACTCATATATAATAAATAAATAAATAAAATATTTAAAAAAAAAGAAAAAACAAAGCAAAACAAAACAAACAAAAACAACAGAAAAGAAGACTTAAGCTGGTTTGTATTCATTTATACATGTGTGTGGACACCTTTGGATGCCAGAAGATGATGTCAGATCCCCTCGAGCTGGAGTTACAGGTGGTTAAGAGCTACCAACATGGGTGCTGGGAACTGCACTCTGCTCCTCTCTGCAAGAGCAGCAAGTGCTCTAAACCACTGAGCCATCTGCCCAGCCTCTCAATTACTTCTTTCTAGTACAAACCTTGAAATCAGTCAATCTCCTTTTCTTTCTCCCTTCCAATAGACATCTAGGCTGTCAACCTGACACCAGCTGGAGTTATCACAGAGAAAGGATCCTCCCTTGAGGAAATGCCTCCATGAGACCCAGCTGTAAGGCATTTTCTCAATTAGTGATCAAGGGGGGAAGGACCCAGCCCATTGTGAGTGGTGCGCCCCTGGGCTGGTGGTCTTGGGTTCTATAAGAAAGCAAGCTGAGCAAGCCAGGGGGAGCAAGCCAGTAAGTAACATCCCTCCATGGCCTCTGCATCAGCCCCTGCTTCCTGACCTGCTTGAGTTCCAGTCCTGACTTCCTTTGGTGATGAACAGCAATGTGGAAGTGTGAGCTGAATAAACCCTTTCCTCCCCAACTTGCTTCTTGGTCCTGATGTTTTGTGCAGGAATAGAAACCATAACTAAGATATGGGGTTTTGTTTGTTTCCCATTCTCTTATCTCTTCATGGTCTATGTGTATCTCCCTCACGTGAAGGGAAACTGAACAGAGACTGTCAGATGCCGGATTCTCTCCTTTCCTTTTTATCCTCTTTTTAACAGATTTTTATTTATTTATTGACTGTGAGTACACTGTCGCTGTCTTCAGACACACCAGAAAAGGGCATCAGATCCCAGTAGATGGTTGTGAGCCACCATGTGGTTGCTGGGAATTGAACTCAGGACCTCTGGAAGAGCAGTCAGTGCTCTTAACCACTGAGCCGTCTCTCCAGCCCGGACTCTCTCCTTTCAACATTGGCGTTTACTCACCTAAAAACTAAAATTCCTTAGTTTTTGTGGAGAGTATAAAATCCCATAAGAATCACCCATAAACACACCCAGAACAAGTAACTTTGGATTAAGGACTTTCCAAAGCTTTTAATATTGAAATCAGCCATGACTGGGTTTGTCCATGGGTGATTTTTGTCACTGTGTGAGCATCACAGCGCATTTCCATAAATTAGGGAGGCTATGATGTCACTGGTTGGCAAAAATTAAATAGACCACATAAGTTCCATACTGACTAAAATAGTATTTGGACCATATGACTTTTATTTTCATTATAAAATAAAAACATGTTTAACTTAATTTACTAGCATGTCTTTGTTTCATACAGGGTCTCTTATGGCCCCGGGCTGGTCTTGAACAAGTAGCCCAGCATGACCTTGAACTTCTGATCCTCCTGCCTCTCCCCTTCAAAGTGCTGAAACTGAGGGTGTGAGGTGCTCTGCCTGCTGGCCAAGCAGGTGCTGGGGAGCTTCCAGGCCAAGCTTACACATCCTCAGCTCCACGCAGAATACTTTAAAATTTTCATTTTTATCGTGTTCATATTTGTCTCCTATGGAGCTCAGGTGGTGATTGGCTTTCCAGAACCGTAACAAGACAGTTTTAATAAGCTATGGGGAAGGGGCATTGTTGCTCACCATTCTGAGTCCATGGTTGACTGGCAGTGTTGTTTTGGGTCCCAGAGCAATTCATCATAGTAGAGGCTGCTCACCTAAGATTTCCTTTGGAAAGTTCTCTTCAGGGGCTGAAGAGACGGCTCAGCGGTTAAGAGCACTGACTGTTCTTCCAGAGGTCCTGAGTTCAATTCCCAGCGACCACATGGTGGCTCACAACCATCTGTAATGAGATCTGATGCCCTCTTCTGGTGTGTCTGAAGACAGCTACAGTGAGAGAAAAAGAGAGAAAGAAAGTTCTCTTCAGGAGCACTTTCAGAATCCTGAAAGTTGGAATCTTTCTCAGCGCTGTGAGAGAATGGATGTTCCTGTCTCCTTTCCAGCTGAACGATGAAAGCTGAAGTATTCTAGTAAGGGGTAGGGGGCTGGGGGAGCAGGGTAGAGCACAGATATACCTCTATAATCCCTCTATAATTGGGATAGTAGGACCTTGTCTCAAAAAGTAAGAGGTGAGCCAAGAGCAGATGTCAGTGCATTCTCTGTAGTTAAACCAGCCCCTGTGGCTTTCTACAGCCACGCTGGACTAATTCTCACAAACACTGGCGTTCGCTAGTGGGAGGGCCTCTTGGCTGAAATCTCTCATCTTCCGTGATCGTCTCCCCTCCACCCTTACCTGTTTCCTTCTACTTTTATGTGTTTTCTTTCTTTCCTTGACAATTCCACCATCCTTTCATTTCCTCCTTTTTAATTTCATCGCCAAGAAAAAGACAGCTGAAAAATTTTAAAACGCCCCCTGCCGGGTGTTGGTGGTACTGCAGGCCATTAATCACACTCCTGACAGGAGGCAGAGACCCGCAGATCTCTGTGAGTTAGAGGTTAGCCTGGTCTACAAGGAAGTTCCAGGATAGGGAGGAATACACAGAGAAACCCTGTCTTGGGGGAAAACAAGGCAAACCAAACAACCCCCCACACCCCAAAAAAAACCCACACCCCAAAGAAGAGCTTATCAAGAACAATAGTAAATTGAAAAGATATTCTGTGAAGTATTTATAAAAAGCCTGAGGGTTTTTAGGGAGGAGGGGAGGGGGGGTGTTCTTTTGTTTGTCTGTTTGTCTTTTTACCTGATCTGTTTTCTCTTTGTTTGAGACACATCTCATTATGTGGCCTTGGCTAGCCTGGACTACTGTGTAGCCCAGGCTGGTCTCAAACTCTAAGAGACCCATCAGCCTCTACCTCCTGAGTGCTGAGATTAAAGGCGTGTGCTACCACACCAGATCTGACCTGCTTTCTTAAAGACAAGGGGGGCGGGGTGAACTATATTACTTTTAACACACAGCATTTAATATTATATACCTCTTAAAAAAATCACTTAGGATAAATGCATCCACATTTAACACAATATGAGACAGTATTTTAAGAGAGGCGAGAGGGGAAAAAGGGGAGAGTGCAGAAAGGAAAAGCTTGGGTTTTTATTCACCAAGGATCTGGGAACTATGGGATTAAATCCTCTTCTGGATTCAGTTCAGAAAGAGGGGAGTGATAACTCTTGCCTAATTAACTAGCATGTAGATTAAAGTGCTTTGTAAACATTAATTAAAGATGCAAGGAGTTAGGCCAGGCCAATGTGTTATTAGAGAAAAAGTTTTCTTCCCTTTAATCAGGTACTTCTTCTTCCTGGGGAGGACCAAGGTATGATCTCAGGACTAAGGAATTGGACTCAGCCCTGTCAGCTGCCTGTAACCCAGTCATTTGTGTGGCCAGCCACTTCCTTCACTTTCTATTAAATGGGGACACAGATCGTCATGTGGTTGTCATTCAAGCCACAGCAAGCCTTACAATGAATAAAATTCATGCTGCTGGCTTTCTTGCCGATAACATTAGCTTCTGCCTGTTTCTGAGAGGCTGCCACAACGAGCTATTATTATTAGCTATGCAGAAGTGTTTCCGGTGGCAAAGGCATTGCAACAAATGACAGAATCAAAACCAGGCCATTTCTTCAGCCTTGTCTACCTCAGTAGTCCCTCTCTGTAAAATGACCATAAGAAGCCAAACGGCTCAGTCAGCCCTGGAGATGGCTCATCAGATTGAGGGGCTTGTCCTGAGCCCTGAAATCTATCCTACGTGTTGGAAAGACAGCACCAGTTCCTGAAGGCTGTTTGCTGACCTTCCCTTTTGTGACGCAACTCACGAACACACACACACACACACACACACACACACACACACACACATACATACACACACACTTCACACACTTATACACACACTCATACACACACTCACACATACTCACACACACTTCACACACATACACACACATTCACACACACTCACATATACTCACACACACTTCACACTCATACACTCACACACACTTCACACACACTCACACACTACACACACACACTCACACACTACACACACACTCACACAGACACACACACATTCACACACATAAACACACACACATACTCACACACACTCATACACACACATACACACACATACACACACACACACGAATGAAGGGATGAATGAGTGGATAGATGGATCAAAAGAAACCAAAGTCCTCAAAAAGCAAGAAGGATTTTGACATTTTTTTCATGACAAAAAAAAAAAAGATAAATGTTTAAGGAGCTCCATGTCTACTCTGCTGAAAACTTTGTTCAATGTGCACAGGCATGAGGACAAGTAACTCACAAATGGGCAATGCTTACAAGTTCATTACAAGTGAAAAAGCTGGACGTGGTCGCACACGTCTTTAATCCTAGCCTGCAGATGGGTCTCTCTGAATCAGAGTCTGTGTAGTGAGCTCCGGGCCAGCCAAGTCTACAGAATGAGACCCCTTTTCAAAACAAACAAACAAAGACCTAACCCCACCCCCTAAACAAAAATAAATAGGAAAAAAGAAAACATTGTCTGAATGAATTAATGAAATATGTATGCTATGTGCCTTGTTTGAAAGTGTAAGTATTTCATCAGTCACAGCCATTATTATTATTAAATGGATAGTGACTCTTTAGAATAGTGTTGTTGAATGCCTGTAATCCCAGAA
Organism: Rattus norvegicus; assembly: GCF_021556685.1. Lineage (NCBI taxonomy): Eukaryota > Metazoa > Chordata > Mammalia > Rodentia > Muridae > Rattus > Rattus norvegicus. The sequence continues at coordinate 78,982,040 of NC_141550.1, forward strand.
GTCAGAAGGCTGAGGCAGGAGGATCATGAACTTGAAGCCATCCTACATAGTGAAATTCTACTTCAAAAAGCAAGCACCAACGGAACTCTCAAAGTTGCTGATGAAGTTGCTGGTGAAGTCCCTTCTTACTCAGGGCTTCAAAAGCATGTCCGCATTGCGACTTCACATTGCTCACCCTCAGTTCAGTCTCACAAGGAGAAGTCCTGAAAGGCCCAGTCCAGGGCTTTGGGCGCTGGCCCTTTAAGTTTCGCGGGGGCGCGCAGACTACCTCTGGCCCACGGGACTCCTGTAGCCGGGAACGCGCTGCCGAGGTGCTGTGTGGCTGGGCGCGCGCGGCCGGCCGGGAGAGCGCGGCAGGGAGGTGCTGGGTGCCAGAGAGCGCGCGCCAGGCAGCACGGGACGATCGGCGTGTGTGCGTGCACGACTTGCTGGCTGGCGGACAGCGTGAGCCCTGCGGGTCTCAGTCGGCGTGGACACCTGCGACCCGCGAAGGGGACTTGGCTCGGTGAGTTCCGCCCCACTGAGCGGGGACAGGCCGGGCGCCGGGAGCGGGGTGCGGGGCGCGGCAGCAGCTGTCCGGATCATCCGGGGCGCCGGGTCCGGGTCTCGGAAATTGGGGAAGTCGTTTGCGCGCAGCTGGGGCGCTGTCGTTGCCCAGGTCACTGCCACCGGATGGCCTTCATCCCGGGACTTCGGGGGTCGCGACGCGTGGCTTTTCACCTTGGGGTTTTCCCGTGGGCGAACGCTCAGTGGTTCCTGGCGTGTTGTCTGAGTTGGGTCCCAGACTCTCAGGCTTTGGTCCCTTACCCTTCCTGGAGCCGACTGCGCGTGAGGACCGTGTCCCTTGCGAGGCTCAAACCTGGAGCCACCTGTTAAACCAGGATCCTGCGCGAATCTTTCCGCAGGTTTTCCGTGCCCCGGCCGGTTCCCCGCAGGTAACTGAATCGCGCGGGGATGTTTGTGTGGGGCTGCGGGGTGACCTGGGACCGTAGGATTAGAAAGAACGAATATGTTGCAAATGGGACAGGGCTTAACAAAAGGCAGTCAAATAAACTGCAGCGTTTCCCCAAGACAGAAAGTTTCCCAGCATTGTTTGACGGATTCTAAATTTAAGCAATTAGCCCCCCTCCCCTAGGCACTTAACCGCAGGACAACTTTTAACTCTTTGCCTGAACCTATTTGGTGCAAAGGAGAAAATGAAGGGGGGAGCCCAAATGTGTGTGTGTGTGTGTGTGTGTGTGTGTGTGTGTGTGTGTGTGTGTGTGTGTGTGTGTGTTTCTCCCCTAAACAGAGTAAAACTTTCAAGCCCTGCTGTGGGAAGATTCCTTCTGGCTCCAGTTTTAATAGAGACAACAACAAAACGCTTTGTCCTGGAACGATCTAGAAATACCAAACCAGGTATTAAGTGTAAACTTGGGGAAAGTGCTTGCAGGATGGACTTTTGTGAAAAAAATAATTTTTCTATGAGGTGCTCCAGTGTGTGCTAAAACTTTGCCCTCGTACTCCGTGCCTGAATGTTCCAGATTGTTTTTCTAGGTGGAGGAGGTACTTTCGTTGGTGCGGCCAATGTGGAAATACAAACAAATGCCCTATTTACTTGGGGTTGGGTGGGAAGGGTGGAAGTCAGGCTGAGACCTTTCTTGCCAGGTTGACAGTGTATGTATGGAATCTTCTGTATTTTCTTGCCCAGAAGAGTAATAGGCTTTTTTTTTTCCAGGGTCTGGATTGGTTCCTTTTAACAGTGCCTCTAGTAAACGTCTCCTGGAAAATTTTGGATGCTGATAATTTGAAAGCATTTTTTTTCTCCATTCATAGAAAACAGACATTTGAAACTAGGATAAGTAACAGCTACAAAGATGGGCTGTGCTTTTGAAAACAGAGTCTCGGAGTCTCGTGCTTCCTCTGTTGCAGAGGGGTTGGCCTGTTTTAAGGGAGGCTTGGTGAGGCCCTCAGTTCCTCCATGGTACATTTGTGGTCTGTCTGACCAGCTGAGCCCTGACTTGCCAATGCACATGGAGAATCTCTAGATAAAGAGCTGTGGGGTCCAAACTGATTAAACCCAGATCTGGTAATCCTGCCTTCGTCGGTGGCTGATGAGACTCCTGGCCTCGGCTCTGAGGTTCTCAGACACCTCAGGAGCCTACAGTTGGCACCTTGTGTTGATCTGAAGATCGGCTCAGGTAACTGCTGGAGGCAGAGCAGAGCCTTGAAACCAGAAGGGAGGCAAGTGGATGACCTGTGGGGAGCAGAGCCCAGCACAGGGAATCCTCTGGAACAAAAAGTTCGAGTGTATCTTATTTGAGCTGTTATGGGATGCATGCCAATGGCATCGGGCCATTTGGTAGGTGCCAGGGGAATCCTAGGAGCATCACAGATCCTGGGTGCTTGGATGGTCAAGGGTAGCATTTGTCTCCATTGCACTTCTTGGTTGCTCAATCATGGCTTCCTCAGGGGTGTCTTACAGAGAGGGCCCTCTGTCCAGTCTCTGAGTGCCTCTGCTCATGCTGGGTTGGCCGTCTCTTATAGCTATATCTGTGGTCTGTCTGACCAGCTCCAGTGTGCTGAGCTGATAGCCTGTCTGTGTGAACCACAGAGAAGTTCCTCCTCCTCCGTAAGGCCATTGCTCCCTCCCGGGGTGACAGCACCCATCTTGAAATTTGAGAGAATTTAACAAAAGCCGGTGTTGTACTAATGGTCTGTACGGCCTCATATCCAACCTTTCTGGAGCAGAGTCTGCTAGGTCTTTGTGAATGGAGCATACCTTAGCACTGGGAAAACTTGATTCTCACCCATCAACCACTCCTGCCCCATCCGGGTCTCATTTAGTTGAGGCTGGTCTTGAACTTGAGCTTGATGCCTGGTAGAGCTTCCAGTCCATCTATCTCTACCTCCCAAGTGCTGAAATGATTCTCATTAAGAAAAAAAAGTTTATTACATGTATTTGTGTGCATACATGTGTGTACATGTGTGTACACATGTGTGTATACGTGCACACGTGTGTATTATGCACGTGTGTGCATTGTGCACATTCGTGTGCATTGTGCACATTCGTGTACATGTATGCACATATATGTGCATGTGCCACAGTGCCCATGTAGAGGTCAAAGGACAGTTTACACGGATGGGTTCTCTTTTTCACGATGTGAACCTCTGGTATAGAACTCAAGTTGTCACATTTGGTGGCGAGTACCTCCACTCACTGAACCATTTCACCTGTCCTATTATCATTTTTTTATTATAGTAAAATATAAAGTACATAGTTACATATATCTTAAAGTCTATTAAAGCGCGACACTAAGTATATTAATAGGGGCATGTAACCATCACACCTGTCTGGTTCTAGAACTTTTCCATCACCCCTCCCCATTAAACAGTCTCCCTGACTCCGTGGGAATGAATGCAATTCATTAGTGGCTCCTGGCAGCCACTAATCTGCTTCCTGTTTCTCGATTTGCCTATCCTCATACAAATGGAATCTTAAAACATTTGGCCTTTGTGGTTTCAAGATTCGTCAGCAGTGTATTGGTCCTTTGTCCCTTTCTTTTGAATACACAGCGTTCCGTCACACGTATAGGTCACATGTCACTTGTTAAGGCCATCCTAATGGTATGAAGTAGTATCTCATTGTGGCTTTGATTTGCAGTCTGCTAATGACTAACAGTGTTGAGAACTGTGCCAGCCGGCGTTCTCCTATTTGCTCTTGTGTGTGTGTGTGTGTGTGTGTGTGTGTGTGTGTTAGGGAGCATATACACAGAAGAGGTCTGTGGGGGCAGGAGGCAGTGTCTAATGTCTTCCTTGGTCATTTCCCACAGTCCTTATTGCCTGAGACAGTGTCTCTCTCTCTCTCTCACTGAGCCCAGAGCTAGGCTGGCTTGCCTGTTGAGCTCCAGATAGCCTTGTGTCTTCCTCCCCCCGCAAAGCCTCTTGTGCTGTGGTTACAGATGTGTGCCAGTGTGGCCAGTTTTTCCGTGGATGCTGGGCGTCTGAACTCAGGTCTTCATGCTTGGCGGGTACTTTCCTAACTGCTTTCTTCCTGCCTTCATCCGAGATATGTTTGCTCCGGGTCAACCACAGCCTGACAATATTACTCAAATCCAGTAAGGAGTAAACATAGTTTGAAACCGAGAGGGGGGCTTTTCTTTCAACATATTGTTTTAATTGCTCTGCTGCTATTGATCTCCTCTTGCGCCTAACTTATTTATAAGTTGAACTCTTATCATTGAATATATGCGCACACAGGAAAAACATTTCCTCTAGGGTTCAGTGTGCCATTCTGTGCCGTGCATTTGTTGAGGTTCGTGGAGAGCGTTCTCTCAGTTGAGGAGAAGGCTGCTGAATGCATCTTTATTTATTGTTTATTTGTGTGGGAGGAAGGTTTGCATTCATTGCCACCGTGTACACGCAGAGATCAAAGGGCAACTTTAGGAGTCAGTTCTTTTCTCTCCCTGTGAGCTCCGAGGATTGAACTTGGGTCAGCAGGCTTGTTCTGCAAGCGCTTTCACACCTGTTCGGCCATCTTTCCCTACATCATCAGAGAAGTTCTCTTATTAGTTCCTTGTGCATTCCTGTGAGCTAGACACCTAGGAGGACAACTCAGAGGGGGCAAGGTCAATTTGGTGCCAGTGCACTTGAGCAGAACATTGTGGCAGCAGAGCCAACTGGAGGTGGACAGGAAGCAGAGAAGGAAAGAGAGAACGAAGGGTAGGAAGGGGCCTGGGACTACCCACAAGAACCTACCCCTAGTGACCTACTTCCTTGAGCTAGGTCACACCTCCTGATGGTCACAGAAACTCCCCAAACAGCAGAGAACAAAGCTCCCAACACCTGAGCCCTTGCAGGGACACTCAATGCCTATGCAAACTGTGGTTCTGTTTTGTTTCAGCTACTTTAAGTCACCAAAAACCGTGCATGGGACTGCAGTCTGTGGATTGGGCTCTCTTTCAACCCTTTGTTCTGTCCTGAGTTGTTTTGTTTTTCTACTTTCTCTCTGAGACTGCTTCTCTTTCTCAGGGGCCAGTTGTCTGACTAGTGCTGTGAAATACTTAATTTTCTGCCTGTCTTAGTTATCCGAAACCCTGGGGTGTACCTGTGTTTCTTTGGTAGATTTTGTAGACTGTTCTATCATGGGCTAAGCCCTGATCGTCACTGGGCAGACAAACAGGTATGTACAGATTACAAATCTTTATTGTTTGCTTGAGACAGGGTTTCTCAGGGTAGCACAGCCCTGGCCATCCTGGACTTGCTTTGTAGACCAGGCTGGCCTCGAACTCACTGAGATCTGCCTGCCTCTGCCTCCAAATTGCTGGGGGTCAGGTTACAAATGTACCTCTACAATGGACAGGCAAAGAGAGACACGTTCCACTGGGACTCAGAGACTCAGGGGCTCAGGGGCTCCTCAACTTGGGCTTCATCACGGATAGCCGTGTGACCTTGGGGTTCCCCACTCAGAGCTTCGGTAACCGGGTTTCCTGTTCTGTCGTGTGGGATAGGAGTGTGACCTCTCAGGGTCTCTGTAGTCCCTGAGATGCAAGACTCTAGATTATTAGTTCTCTACTGCTTCCCTTTACAAACCCCGTTCTCCACAGATGCGTAAAACAGTCAATTTGTACATATAATAAGCTGGGGCAAGGGTTCCAATTGAACTGGCGCCCCTCGCTGCCTTCTACAGTGGGACGGTGGTGTTTTTGGTAAGGCTTCAGAGGACTGAAAGCTTGAGTGAATCCTTAGGTTCCCCTTACACGGGGCTAGGTGTGTGGTGGTAGGCAGGGTGCCTGCGTAAAGTGCTGGGTTCATCTCCAGCACTGCGTAAACTGGTTATAATAGGGGAGGCCTGTGATCTCAACGCTACAGAAGTAGAGGCAACAGACTCAGAAGTTCAAGGTCTTCTTCAGATACATAGGGAGTCCAAGGCTAGCCTGGGCTACATGAGTCTTTGACAACCAAAAAAAAAGTCCTCTTTCTCACGTTTAGCACTTTGGGAATTGTTAGAAATTCCAATTAAAGAAAATAAGCTGTGGGTGCTGGAGAGATGGCTCATTGACTGCTCTTCCAGAGGTCCTGAGTTCAAATCCCAGCAACCACATGGTGGCTCACAACCATCTGTAATGAGATCTGATGCCCTCTTCTGGTGTGTCTGAAGACAGCTACAGTGTACTTATATATAATAAATAAATCTTTAAAAAGGAAAATAAGCTGTGAAGTGGTGGTTTATGCTCTTAATCCCAGCACTCAGAATGCAGAGGCCTTCAGATTTCTGTGAGTTCAAGGCCAGCCTGGTCTACAAATCGAGTGCAGGACAGCTAGGGCTGTTACACAGAGAAACCCTGTCTCAGATAATGAAAGAAAGAAAAAAAGAAAGAAAGAATAAAGAAAGACAGACAGACAGACAGACATTGTGCTATGGGCTGATAACAAAGACACCCACAAGTCTTTGGGGGACAAAGGGGAGAGTTCAGAACAGTGGGAATGAGGCTGACTTGGGACAGTCGTGCTGTGACCATCTCACATGGAGTCCAGCTTTTACCTTGGACGCTAGCCACACAAGGCTCAGGAGTACGGTGGTCACAGTGGACGCTGCCTTACCATGCAGCGGACTTTTCCACAGAGCGCTCAAGAATGAGGAAGGGTGAGGAGAAGTATGAAGACGAGGATGCAGTGCTCCGAGCAGGCCAAGGCTCCTGAGAAACGTCCAGGAGAAATCTTAGTTCAAAAGTCTTTAAAAGTACTGTGCGGAAGGTAGACAGCCAAGAGCAGCCCCAGGCTCCTGCTAAGCCCCAATGGCCTTGAACTTGCTGACTCCTGTTTAGTGTAAGTTGTCCACCAATCTAGGAGGGAAACAGTGATAAGCTCCAGGTGAGCTGTGTTTGCTCTGTGCAAGTCGGAAGTTTTTAAACTGTATGTGAGGCCAGTGGGTCCACACCTTCCCCCAAACTGTCCCACCCCCACCCCGTGGGCTCCTGATTTTAGAGGTATTTTTCTGGTGGAAAAGCTGCTGAAGTCAGCAAATAATTAAACCCCCCTGGGCATCAGGTGCGGTGGCAGACACCTGTTAGTGATCCCAGCACTGAGCCAGGAGGATCAACAAACAAACAACGAATGAATGAACAAAATGAGCCAAGAATGAATGAACAAAATGAGCCAAAAATAAACAGACCGAAACAAACCCTACTTAAACCAGAACTTCATTACCGCGCTATTTTACAGTATTAACTACCAAGAACATTGGTGTCGATCTCCGGTGATGTCTTAATGCTTAGCCGTGCTTAACCTGTGCACGTGGCAACTGCATCTGACTGGACCACTTACCGACCCTTCCTTTTTCAGCCAAAGCAAGAGTTTTAGCCAGCGACTTTGAAAACTCTCAGAAAAACACACGGGGGTAAGGTCTCGAGCTGCAGCTCGGTGGTAGAGAAGGTGCCTGGCATGCACCGTCCCTTATTCTACAGAAAAAGGAAACCACAGCGAAAAGCCCGCACGATATATTTAAATCTGTATTTCTTAGCTAGTCTCCTCTCTGTGGGATGTGAGTTGTGTGTTTAGTTTCCAAAATGGCTGATCGGGTTACTAGCACGAGAGCTGACCCTTTCAAATTATCAAACTCTGCTCCTGAAGTGCTTGGAGATGCTCTGGCTTTCCTGGAGAGACTGATAGGTACTCCTTCCATTTGGAAAACAGCTACGGCTGAACTGTGCATTGGAGCCACCCGGTGTTTTCAACAAACGCTGATGGTCCTGCTTCCTAACAAGGAGCTTAGAGCCCCTTGTTTAAAGTGGGGCTGGGAACTGTACTCAGAGGCCCACATGTAAGTGAGTGCTTCAGGACGTTGTTACTGTGTTCTCTGGACGTATGCAGGGCGTCTAGGAAGGAGGAGGAGCCTGTGTGTACAGCCCCTGGTAGAGAGAGACCTCCTTCCCTTCTCTGACGAAAGCTAGCAAAGACGTTACGTTGGGATGCAATTAAAAAGTCTGTGCAAGAGCTAAGGATACCTGATAGCCAAACATGCAGAGCCCAGGGTTCTACTCCCAGCAGTGCATAAGGGGTGGGGGGCTGGCGGGAGTCAAGCCAGCCCAGCAGGAGGTCTCATCTGAGCCTTACTTGGGGTTCTGATTCAGATCTGTTCCTTTGAGATAAGATGTAAAACAGACAACTGCCATGTCCAGTCTAACCAGGTGTTATGAATACTCAAATAAACAAACTCCACAGAGGAGAACTTCAGGTGAGAATTTTAAGCTTCTGGGGAACAAAAGGCTTTGTAAAGCAAGAAGGTGCGATTGTTGCTTCTGAGTCACAGGGGCCGAATCTTATCATACCTGGCAGCACGTAGTGGGGTGCTCGCTCTGTAGGATTTGCAGAATAAAGCACACAACATTCTTTCTCAGAAGAATAGCTTAACTCGGGTTTTCATCTGTTTTTCTAACCTTGCCCCTGATATCTAGAAAGAAAATAAGCTTTTTGTACTTTTTTTTTTTTCGATCGTTGGGGGCGGGGGTGTTTTGTTTATTTTGAGATATGGTCTCCTTACATCGCTCTGGCTGTCCTTGAACTCCATACATAGACTAGGTTGGCCTTGAACTCACAGATATCCGCCTGTCTCTGCGTCTCTGCCTCCTTCTCTGCCTCCCTCTCTGCCTCCCTCTCTGCCTCTCTCTCTACTTCTGCCTCTGAGTGCTGGGATTAAACCACACCAAACAAAAATAGGCACCTAAAATGTCAGTTTTTAAAATAAGAGCTGAGTGAAAACTCGCAGCCACGGTCTGGGCAAAGACCCCACTGTATTATGTTTCCCAGAGTTCAGTCCTGCTGTCTGGCTCCTGCTACATAGGCTGTCCTAGGTGAGATTTTCTTCTCTTGTTCAGAGACAGTACACTAGTGAGGAGACCTCTACCCCTGGACTGTTACTTCCTGCGGGCTTGTTTGCTGAAATGTAGGCCATCACTTACTTCCATGCGCTGTGAAGTTCTTATTCCAGTTTTACCTCCTATTAGTAGTTGAAAACATTAACAAGAGAGAGCGTTTGACATTACTATTGTTTTCCTACTTTGCTCTGAGAGAGTTTTCCTAAAATGCAGATATCTAAATGAAGCCTAGTCTGTGCTTTCAAAGATCAAATTAGCAGTCATCTTGCCTCTCCCTGCGTGTCTTATTAGGATTTAAGGTCTTTGCTTTTTACTTAAAACCTGTCAGAAAGTAAGAACACTGCCAGGCCTCGGGGCACAGGTCTCCAATCCCAGCTACTTGAGGGAGGAAGATCACAAGTTCAAGGCCAGCCTGTCAATGGAGACCCATCTCAAACACATTTTTAAAAAAACTGAGGATGTAGCTCAGGGCATGGAGTAATAGCATGCTTATTTAGCATGTGTGTGAGAGGTTGAGTTCAAGGCCCAGTGCGGTAGAGCCCTTGCCTTGTATGAACAAGGCTCTGGGTCCCTGGCTTTGAACCCTCCTACTGCTAAAAAAGAAAAAGAAAAAGAAAAAAACAAAACGACAAAACACCCGAGGCTATCCAAGGAAAGTGGAGTTTCGGACCAGCTTGAGCTGGATTCAAGGCCCTGTGTCAGAAACAAATCTACTTTTAGGATTTCAAGAAAGTAAGATGGTTTTAGAGTTCTAAAATGTGGGGTTTTAGCTGGGCACAGTGGTATATGCCTTTAATCCCAGCATTTAGGAGCCGGAAACAAACAGATCCCCTTGCGATTATACTAACCAAGGCCACGTAGAGACCTTATGGTGGTTTGAATGTGCTTGGCCCAGGGAGTGGCACTATTAGGAGGTGTGGCCTTGCTGGAGTAGGCGTGACCTTGTTGGAAGTATGTCATTGCTGTGGGGGTGTGCTTTGAGACCCTCCTGAGGACCGTCTGATTCTTTAGATGAAGACATAGACCTCTCAGGTCCTTCTCCAGTGCCAAGCCTTTCTGCCATGTTCCCACCTTGATGATAATGGACTGAACCTCTGAACCTGTAAGCCAGTCTGATTAAATGTTGTCCTTCTGAGAGTTGCCTTGGTCATGGTGTCTGTTCACAGCAGTAAAACCCTAAGACAGACCCTGTCTCAAAAAGTACATATGATGGGGATGTAGTTAAGTAATGGATATTGATTATATTTGCTGACAAGTATCATCCACAATATTGTGAATACACACACATACAGACACACACACATATACACTCACACACTCTCACGCATACACACACACATACACTCACACCACTCTCTCACACACACACACACAGAGACACACACACACACATATACACTCACACACTCTCACGCATACACACACACACACATACACTCACACCACTCTCTCACACACACACACACACAGAGACACACACACACACATATACACTCACACACTCTCACGCATACACACACACACACATACACTCACACCACTCTCTCACACACACACACAGAGACACACACACACACATATACACTCACACACTCTCACGCATACACACACACACACATACACTCACACCACTCTCTCACACACACACACACAGAGACACACACACATATACACTCACACACTCTCACTCATACACACACACACACATACACTCACACCACTCTCTCACACACACACACAGAGACACACACACACACATATACACTCACACACTCTCACGCATACACACACACACACATACACTCACACCACTCTCTCACACACACACACACAGAGACACACACACATATACACTCACACACTCTCACTCATACACACACACACACATACACTCACACCACTCTCTCACACACACACACACAGAGACACACACACACATATACACTCACACACTCTCACGCACACACACACACACACATACACTCACACCACTCTCTCACACACACACACAGAGACACACACACACACATATACACTCACACACTCTCACGCATACACACACACACACATACACTCACACCACTCTCTCACACACACACACACAGAGACACACACACATATACACTCACACACTCTCACTCATACACACACACACACATACACTCACACCACTCTCTCACACACACACACACAGAGACACACACACATATACACTCACACACTCTCACTCATACACACACACACACATACACTCACACCACTCTCTCACACACACACACAGAGACACACACACACACATATACACTCACACACTCTCACGCACACACACACACACACATACACTCACACCACTCTCTCACACACACACACACAGAGACACACACACACACATATACACTCACACACTCTCACGCATACACACACACACACATACACTCACACCACTCTCTCACACACACACACACAGAGACACACACACATATACACTCACACACTCTCACTCATACACACACACACACATACACTCACACCACTCTCTCACACACACACACACAGAGACACACACACATATACACTCACACACTCTCACTCATACACACACACACACATACACTCACACCACTCTCTCACACACACACACACAGAGACACACACACACACATATACACTCACACACTCTCACGCACACACACACACACACATACACTCACACCACTCTCTCACACACACACACACAGAGACACACACACACACATATACACTCACACACTCTCACGCATACACACACACACACATACACTCACACCACTCTCTCACACACACACACACAGAGACACACACACATATACACTCACACACTCTCACTCATACACACACACACACATACACTCACACCACTCTCTCACACACACACACACAGAGACACACACACATATACACTCACACACTCTCACTCATACACACACACACACATACACTCACACCACTCTCTCACACACACACACACAGAGACACACACACACACATATACACTCACACACTCTCACGCACACACACACACACACATACACTCACACCACTCTCTCACACACACACACACAGAGACACACACACACACATATACACTCACACACTCTCACGCATACACACACACACACATACACTCACACCACTCTCTCACACACACACACACAGAGACACACACACATATACACTCACACACTCTCACTCATACACACACACACACATACACTCACACCACTCTCTCACACACACACACACAGAGACACACACACATATACACTCACACACTCTCACTCATACACACACACACACATACACTCACACCACTCTCTCACACACACACACACAGAGACACACACACACACATATACACTCACACACTCTCACGCACACACACACACACACATACACTCACACCACTCTCTCACACACACACACACAGAGACACACACACACACATATACACTCACACACTCTCACGCATACACACACACACACATACACTCACACCACTCTCTCACACACACACACAGACACACACACATATACACTCACACACTCTCACGCATACACACAGTTGCAGTAATGGAATATGGACAGCAAGACCAACAGAATGGAGCAGAAAGGACGGTAAGATGTAGAAGTTCAGGACAGAGGGACTGGAGTGTGGTTCTCTTGGTAGAATGGTTACCTCGTATGCACAGAGCCCAGGTTTGATCCCGGCACCAAAGAAACTGGACGTGGTGGTGCCCTGGGAAGGTAGAGGCAAGAGTTGCAGTTCAAGGCCTTGACGTGGAACATAGAGAGTTTGAAGCCAGCCTGGGCTACAGGAGACCAAGTCACAAGCACTTGAGTGTGTGTGCTGGGTGGGTGTGTGTCGGGTCTGGGGGAGAATATGGATATATCATGGCGGAAGGAAGGAGTGATAAGTTCGGTGCAGTTTTTTTTTATAAATTTATTTTTTTTTTAAGATTTTATTTTATTGTATGAGTACACTGTAGCTGCCTTCAGACACACCAGAAGAGGGCATCAGATCCCACCACAGATGGTTGTGAGCCACCATGCGGTCGCTGGGACTTGAACTCAGGACCTCAGGAAGAGCAGTCGGCGCTCCCAACCACTGAGCCATCTCTCCAGCCCCCAAGTTCGGTGCAGTTTTGAGCTGGATTTAGAAGGCTGGGGGAAAGAGCTAGGCTGGGGGAAAGAGCAACAGGAAGCTGTGGAGACTGGCGTTTTGTGGAAATAAATAAAAGGGCTTGCGTTGTGGGCATTTGGGTGGAAGAGGTGAGGACAGGGAGGATGACTCCGAGTCGGTGTGCCTACAGATGGGTTCCCTGCGGTGTATATTAGGAAAATACAAAGGCTGCCGGTTTGATAGGTCTGTACCTGGAGTCCGAGAAGGACTGCTGAAGGACTTGGCAGGGTGCTAGAGGCTGTGGGAGTAAGTATTTGTTCTGCATTTAAGAAAGTTTTTGAAAGGAGAAGTCCTTAGAAGAGAATGAGTCCCGGGATCGACCTTCGGTTAGGTCAGTTCCGGGGAAGCTTCTGAATGGGCAGCTTGGGCGTGAGAGGAAGAGGAGGCAGGGACTCTGGCTTTCTGTGGAAAGTCAGGCTGCAGTTTTTCTAAGTGAGCTGAGAACTGGGCTCAGAGCTAACCGTGTTCTGTCTTGACTTGAGTCAAGGTGCTTTGTGGATGAGGTTTATAATTTATTTATTTTTTTATTGGAAAATTTTTTATTTTCATTTCAAATGTTATTCCCTTTCTCAGTTTTCCAACCATAAGCCCCCATCCCATCCCCCCTCCTACTTCTTCTATGAAGGTATTCCCCTCCCCAACCACCCCTTCCCACTCCCACCCCCAACATTCCCCTACAATGGGGGGTCAAGCCTTGGCAGGACCAAAGGCTTCTCCTCCCATTGGTGCCCAACAAGGCTATCCTCTGCTACATATGCAGCTGGAGCCATGGGTCTGTCCATGTGTACTCTTTAGATGGTGGTTTAGTCCCTGGGAGCTCTGGTTGGTTGGTATTGTTGTTCTTATGGGGTTGAAAGGACCTTTATCTCCTTCAATCCTTTCTCTAACTCCTCCAATGGGGACCCCGTTCTCAGTTCAATGGTTTGATGCTAGCATTCGCCTCTGTATTTGTCACGCTCTGGCAGAGCCTCTCAGGAGACAGCTATGTCAGGCTCCTGTCAGCATGCACTTCTTGGCCTCAGCAATATTGTCTGGGTTTGGTGGCTGTGTGTATATCATCTGGATCCCCAGGTGGGGCAATCTCTGGATGGCCTTTCAGTCAGTCTCTGCTCCAAACTTTATCTCTATGTCTCCTCCGATGAATTTCTTTATTCCCCCTTTTTTAATGGAAAAGAGAATCAAGTAAGAATGACTCAGAATTTTTTTTTAACTCTTCAAGTTTTTGAATAATGGAAAAGGATATTGGGAGTCGGTTTTCTATAAAGGATAAATTAGCCTCTGGGAGATGGTGACCGAATGCCTTTCATCCCAGCACAGGGAGGCAAAGGCAGGTGGGTCAGTATGAGTGCCAGGTTAGTCTGGTCAGCAGATGCAGTGCCAGGAGCTATGCAGAGAGAAACCCTGTCCTGAAAAACAAAGAAACCCCAAGAGTTGATTTGCTGAAATGGTCAGCACCATGACATGCCGCCTTCTCCTGTGAACTCCGAGTTGTCAGACGTGTTCAGACGTGTTCTTGTTAACATACGTGAGCTTCACACACAGAGGGATCACAGCCAGATAGAGACTCTGAGAGTAGCGTTTCCATCTTGCTGTAAAACGAAACACCTGTCACACAAAAGCCACTCGGGTGCCCGTTCATAGGAACGAATGTTGTCAGGAGCCCCTGGCCCAGAGGCCCACAATGGCCGCTCTGCTTGCTTGGTCTCTGTTTCACGGGCTTTCGCCATATGTGAAGCCCACTCATGGTGACCAGCCAGGACCATTCTAAACGGTTCCTACTGTGAAACACTTGCATTTTAATGTCCTCAAGGGTCAAGGGAAAAACAAAAACAAAACAAAACAAAACATCTTTTAAGAAGTCGTTTACCTAGTAAGAGCACCAGTGGAAGGGGAAGCCCTGGGTCCTGCTATGACTGAACCCCCAGTGAACTAGATTGTTGGGGGGAGGGCGGCAAGGGGGAGAGGATGGGGAGGGGAGCACCCATAAGGAAGGGGAGGGGGGAGGGGGATGTTTGCCCGGAAACTGGGAAAGGGAATAACACTCAAAATGTATATAAGAAATACTCAAGTTAATAAAAAAAAAAGAAGAAGTCGTTTAGTCACTATATCATCGTATTGAGATTTTTCAGGACCAAGTTAAAGATTATTTCTTTACTAGGTTGTTTTGTGTCCTGTTTTGGGGAGGCAAGTTCTGAAAATCCCCATGAATGGAGGAAGGAAGGGCTCAGGTCGCCCAAGGGTCCTGCTCTGCTCGGAAGGTGTTGTTGTTATTGTTGTTTATTTAAATCCAGGTTCTCTGTTTCCGTGTCTCTTCTGTCTTCCGCTCTGTTTTTGGTTTTGCCCAGCTTACGTTGGAATGGATTCAGTTTGTGATGTCTCTGCCTCCTTTTCTGACACCACAAGTCCTGACTGCATCCTAGGACCATTTCTAACGTCCCTCTAACATCCCATTCAACTTGAAGAACTTTCTAATATAGATAGTTTCCAAGAGCTTTTTAGAACTGAGTTTTTACGTTTTTTTTTACACTTTATGTATGTTTATGTATATGCCGTGTGTGTGTGTAGTGTGTGTGTGTATGTGTATGTATGTATGTATGTGTGTGTGTCTGTGTGTGTGTGCGCGCGTGCGTGTGTGTATGTGTGTGTATGTGTATGTATGTATGCGTGTGTGTGTCTGTGTGTGTCTGTGTGTGCGTGCGTGTGTGTGTATGTGTATGTGTGTGTATGTGTATGTATGTATGTGTCTGTGTGTGTCTGTGTGTGTGCATGCGTGTGTGTGTATGTATGTGTATGTGTGTATGTATGTGTGTGTATGCATGTGTGTATGTATGTATGTGTCTGTGTGTGTATGCGTGTGTGTCTGTGTGTGTGCGTGTGTGTGTGTGTGTGTGTGTGTGTGTGTGTGTGTGTGTGTGTGTGTGTGTCCATCCTCAGGAAAGAGTATCAGATCCTCAAGAGCTGGAGTTCAACACTGGGCCTGAGAACTGAACTCAGGAAGAATGAAATTAAAGAGTAGCAAGCATTCTTAACACCTGAGCCATTTCTCCAACCCCAGGACTCAGTTCTCACAGCTACTTGCCTGGATTCTTCTAGTTATCCTTGCTGGCTTGTGCTACAGTTATATTGTCAAAAGAGAGTCTCTTAATGTCGGATTTGAAATGTGCCGAGACTTGCTTTGTGACCCGGCACGTCAGCCGTTCTCATCTATCTGTATAAAACCGAAAGGATGTTTCTTGTTTGTAGACGGGATCTGGGTATGTAGCTCAGGATGGCCTTTCGTTCTCCTGCCTTCTACGTCAGCCTCCTGAGTACTGAGCTTATAGGGGTGTGCCACCATACCCGGTGGATGGAGTGTATATGACGAGGTTGGTTTATCCTGATGTTCTGTAGTGTAAACATTGGTCCCATCACATCATAGCCCTGCTGTTGGAGTCTTCTGCAGTCCGTTTGATTATGACGTCTGTAGGGAGGGGTTTAGAGCCCAAGTGGTGTGATCCGGTGGAATAGTGGTGGGAAAGTGTAGGAAGAATGACAGGAAGACAGGCGAACATCAGGATGGGTGTGGTGGGTTGGCAATGCGTCATCGTGGGCAGCATCGGGTCTGTACTAGGGAGAGGGCTAGGACGAAATGGACACGTTGCTATTGGAAGTCAGGAGACTTTGCAGGGCTGGCTGGGTATGAGTGTCAGGAGGTGGGAAGAGCCAGCAGTGTCTTCAGAGTTCTCTGCCTGTGAGTGGGCCTTTGAGAGAAGAGGTCAGCGTTAAGATTCCACAGACTCAGTAGCTTTCAGGTGCAGGATGGTGAGACGTCGTGGCTCGGGTTGTTGTGTGTGCCTACTAATGGTTATTGACAAGCAGTGGGGTCCCGGAAGGGAGAGAGTGGGCTTACCTTCTAGGAGGTGCAACAACCTTCTGGAATGTTCTAGTAAGAAGAAAATGAGATGCTCTTTTTTTTCTTTTTTGGATCCAACAAGCTCACTGCAGCTAGTGAGGGGTGGGAGGTGCTCTATGTCACTCACCTTTTCACAGTCATAACTCAATAGCTGTTAGACTTCTCTCCTCAGCTGGCTGCTGTCCCCCAGACTAAACCATGCTGGGCAGATGCAGACTCACTAAGATGATGAATGAATGAATGTTTTCCTTGCTCAAAGGATAAACTGGGCTGGGGTGCTTCGAATAAATAATGGGACGTAAACACAGGAAGCACCGAAATGTATGGAGACATGGTTGTATTCCTGGTCTTTGGGATTTTTCCCTAAAGCTTGCTCTCCACCCCTGTAACTTCGAGAAGAGTCGGTTTCTCCATACCTTCTGCTCGGACGATAGATATTTCCAAGTGGTGATGACCCTCGTGGACCTATGGCTGTGCTCTGAACTGTCGCTCCTGCCTGCTCAGATCAAGGGTCCCTGTCTCAGGGTGTGCTGTGTGCCGTTCGGGGCCAGATGGGGATTGCCTCTTTGCTCACTCTTTTAGATCACAGTGGACCGTGAAATCCTGTATGCACGGTTCCTAGGGTGCCTCAAATCCTCAAATTCTCAGTTCTTTTAGAAGTCAACAGTTAATGTCCAGGAGGCACGTGGAGC
Source organism: Rattus norvegicus (assembly GCF_021556685.1). Taxonomy (NCBI): domain Eukaryota; kingdom Metazoa; phylum Chordata; class Mammalia; order Rodentia; family Muridae; genus Rattus; species Rattus norvegicus. Next base: position 78,999,698 of record NC_141550.1, read on the forward strand.
TGCTCTCTTCTGTTCCCTTATAGAAGACCCTGCTTATCTTCCTCATACATGAGAGAGAGAGACAGAGAGAGAGAGAGACAGAGAGAGAGAGAGAGAGAGAGAGAGACAGACAGAGACAGAGACAGAGAGACAGAGAGACAGAGAGACAGAGAACAGCACAGCCTACGGAAACCTAAGTGTACAGTTTCTTTCTTAGCTTTTAAAATTACAGCAACACATACTGTAGGTGTCTAAGTCACTACCTCCCGGCCACACGGTGAGGGCTCACATGCCATCCCTGCCCAGACAGGCACAGTTCCAGATCCTTCCCAGGGGCTGGGGAGTTCTGAACTGTGTGGGTGAATCAGCACTTCCTATCCCCCACGCCCTCACCTTGCTGACTCCTGGGGAAGGCTGGTGCGCGACAGCCCCACCCCTTTCCTTGGAGCTGTGTTTCACTCAGGTCAGGACCCATTGTGAGCTGAGTCAGTGGGTGGGACCCACAGGGAGGATGCAAGAATTAGCCTGGGCCGGCTGGCTCCTTAACCTGACTCCCACCGGTCCAGGAGCACAGCAGAAACACATGAATCTACCTTTCGCTGGGCCTAGCTGCTGGTGCTGGCCCCTGTTGTCCCACTCTCTGGTTATACGAGGTGCATGCTAGGTGTTAGACTCTTTTGAGACTGACTATTGGAGTCCAGTCCTTGTGTATCTATCTGAAAGACTGGCTTTCATGCTATGAGTCATTTAGCTATTTATATAACTACGTTTAAGGCCACGTGGTTTCGAAGCCTTTGGCTTTTTGTTGTGGTGGTTTGGTTAGGGCTTTGAGATAGGGTCTCATATAGGCCAGGCTGACCTTCAATTCTCTATGTAGCTGAAGCCTTGAACTTCTCTGGTCCCTCCGGTCCTTCTGCCTCCGCCTTCTAAGTACTGGGACTACAGGCATGGGCTCTGTTGTTTTTTGTTTTAAGACAGTGTCTGGTTATATAGCTTAGGCTGTCTTCCAACTTGTGCTACACACACACACACACACACACACACACACACACACACACACACACACACACAGTGTTGGATATGCCAGCATGCTTGGCTTATGGCTGTAGACACTTTGAGTCTTTCCCCACACTATATCATATAATGGTATCTTCTCAAAGCTGAGTTTGTTCAGACTTTTCTGGTTTCCTAACCTTGCTCTTGAGTTAACCTGGGCTTCATCACTGAAAACATGAAGAGAATTGGGGTGGGGATCTCTCTTTAAACCCATTCTTAGATTCTTGCCCACAGGTGGAATCCTCTTGCAGATGTCTAGATTGACTGATTTTCTCCACAAATGTCTGTGTCTAGTAAATCAGTCAGCCGGAGGCCTGCTCCTCTTCGTCGTCTCTTTGATCTTCTAGAATATTTTACCGAACTCTTTTGGTGTTTAGGGCGCTGGGCTAGGTCCTCTGCTAAGGAAGTCAGAAAATGACCTTACAAGATCATGTTTTCTTTTTCTTTTCTTTTTGATTTTTTTTTTTCAAGACAGATTTCTCTGAGTAGTCCTGGCTATTCAAGCTGGCCTTGAACTTACAGACTCGTCTGCAAGTAATGGTGTGTGTCACCATGCCTGGTTTGGCACTTTAAAAGAAAATAATTGTGTGTGTGTGTGTGTGTGTGTGTGTGTGTGTGTGTGTGTGTTCATGTATATCCTTGAGCATAAGCGAAACTTTTAAAAAATATTCATTTTCATTTATCTGTGTAATTGTGTGTGCCTGTGTTTATTTGAGTGTGTACTGTGTGTGTGAGGGCCCACAAAGGCCAGAGATCATTGTATCCTCTATAACTACAGTTTAGCCAGTTGTGAGCCACCTGATGTAGGTGCCAGGAACCAAACCTAGTTTCTGTGGAAGAGCAGTCAGTGCTCTTAACCATGGAAGCCGTTGTTCCTGGAAATAATATGGACATGACCTCCTTGCTAGGGTCACCTCCTAGGATTTTCCACCCTCCATAGAACTCACAGCCTTAGATATCCTTCACTGGGTCCTCATCGGGCCTCAGACACCCTTCAGTCTTAGAGATGCCACTCGTGCCTCCGACCATCTTATCTCTGGTCCCCAAGTGCAGTGACCTGGAGAAGGCACCTGTTTTGCGGTGGCTAAGGCAGATAGGCCAGGAAAGCCATGGGAGGATGTACCAGAGCCTAGGAGTGGAGACCCTCAGGACAAAGGAAGATGGCCAGACTTCTTTTACCAAGTCCCAACAACAGTGTCATTTGTAATGCTTCTATTCCCTCATAAAAATCATTCAGACAGGCTGGAGAGATGGCTCAGTGGTTAAGAGCACTGACCGCTCTTCCAGAGGTCCTGAGTTCAATTCCCAGCAACCACATGGTGGCTTACAACCATCTGTAATGAGATCTGATGCCCTCTTCTGGTGTGTCTGAAGACAGCTACAGTGTGCTTATGTATAATAAATAAATATATCTTCAAAAAGAATTTGATTTTTTTTCTATTTTTGTAAAAAAAGAGTGTTTTGGCATTTTGACGAGATTGCATTGAATCTGTAGACTGCTTTTGGTAAGACAGCCATTTTCAGCGTTAATTCTTCCTGTCCATGAGCGTGGGGCTGATCTTCTATTTTAGAGCGCGTCAGAGAGACCAGGCATGGTTCAAGTCACTAACTTCTGCTATATGTTTTATTTCCCTAGAAGACCTCCTCCCCTGCTTCAGAATGGGCCCCTGGCTCCTACCCTGTTTCCTGTGAGCTAAGCTAGTGACAGCTCTTTGTGGGGATGCCTGGGAACCAGCAGAAACCAGAGTCTTTGGACATGGACTCTGATATGTCACCCAGCGGTGGGCTCAGCGACTTGAGCAGAGGCGGCAGCCTAGAGAGCCGGAGCAGCAGTTCTCGGTCCAGAAGTTTCACGATGGTGAGTGGTTGTCTCTCTAAAGCTTTCAGATGCTGTTGGTTGGTTAATTTGGCCCCCAGCCCTCCCCACCCCACCCCCATTTGAGGACCATCATACAAAGCCCTGTTGGGTGTCTTGGAATACTTCCCTGTGAACTGGTGTTTTCTTTATCATCATAGTAAATTCTGCACATGGCCGTGGAGCAGATCTCTGGCCACGGATAATAACTTAGGGCAGCCTAGCCCCGAGAGGACCTGAAGGCACTGATAACCCAGGCCGGGGGCAGGAGAGCCATCCCACAGGATAAACACAGCTCCCTTTCAGACAGACTCAGAGTCTCCGTGGATCTTTACAAAGTCCAGGCTTCCCATCCAGACTGGCACACGGCACTAGCAAACCTGAGAACAGTAGACCGTTTGAAAGATTTGTTTGTGTTTCAAGATACCCCCCATCGAATGGAGATCTGGGGATGGTAGGCAACATGTTCTCAACCTGGCCCGGGCGGCAGGCTTACTAAACCACTTCATGAAACATCCCGTGTCTGTCCCTTCTGGAAGCAAAATCACACAGTCTTGAGTTCCTTTTCTTTTTTTCTTTTTTTTTTTTTTTTTTTTTTTTTTTTTGAGACTGGGTGTTCTTTGTGAACAGCCCTGGCTGCCCTGGAACTTGCTTTGTAGACCAGGCTGGCCTTGAACTCTCAGAGATCTTCCCAGCTCTGCCTCCCAAGTGCTGCCTCCAAGTGCATGTGCCACCATGGCTGGCTTGAGTCTTTACTCTTGATGTTTTTTTTTAAACCTGATCTGCCCAAGGATCCATTGAAGCGTCTCTTAGAAAATAATGGGATTTGGAAGGCTGGAAAGAGCAGAGAGGTCTTCACAGAGTTGACTTCTAAGGAATTTAACCCTGATCTATGCCCAGTTCTTTGAGGGTTTGGGGAACACCCCACAATGCTTCCTAACAATTTTCACCTATGACTTGGGCAAAAACAGTCACCCAGATTCTCGGGGTTTTAAAATCTTATGCTCAGTGAGCTCTCATGAAGCCCCCAAATCCCAAAGCTAGTGGACTTCATGTCCTGCGATCTGGTAGTCACAGATCTACCCATTTGCACACACATTTCCGTCACAGAGCAAGGATGGAGGACTGAACTGTGGGGACGGCTCTTCTCAGGGTGATGTTAGGCACAAGTGGACATAAGGTCCCAGGATTTTTTTTTTTTTTTATTATATCTAAGAACACTGTAGCTGTCTTCAGACACACCAGAAGAGGGTATCAGATCCCGTTACAGATGGTTGTGAGCCACCATGTGGTTGCTGGGATTTGAACTCAGGACCTCAGGAAGAGCAGTCGGTGCTCTAACCACTGAGCCATCTCCCCAGCCTGGTCCCAGGATTTTAATAAGTCATTTGCTTTGTGATTTCAAAAACAAAGATGGGATACACAGACTGGTTTAATAAGTGACCCTGGGCTGTCTTCTTCTCTGAACCAGGCCAGGAGCTATTCTGGTCTAATGAGCTATTTTTAGACATGGCCAGAGAGCTTCTATTTAATTCATTAGACATTAGTAAATGCCTATTATGTAGAAGAACTGAATGAAACTTGGTTTTATTCAAGATCATATCGAGATGTGTATAAAGCTGGGGCGGTATGGCGCAGTTTATAAGGGCTCTCAGAACATCAGACAAATGCGACATCAAGGCCTCTGTTGCCAGTTTAAAGCCACCAAACCCAGCTTGTAAACCTTTGAAGCTATTCTCCACCAGTTCTATAGTCAAAACTGTACACAGACCGCATTCTTCGCTGGTTCGTTTGTGTCCCTTTCTTGACAGACGTACAGGTTGAAGTTAGCCACAGCAAAAAAAGAAAAAAATTACAAGTGTCTACTTAGAAATCTAAGCATAATTAAACCCTTGTTCTGCCGTAGGGAAATGCCATGTGTACTTACCGTGTAGGTTGCCAGAGAAAGCCCAACATTTAAGCCTCGAGTCATCTCTCTGCCTTGATTCCCTATTGGCATCAGTTTACATAATTAAATCAGTAAAGCATTGCTCAAATGTCAAGCCCGTCTTTGGTTTCTTTGAGAACATGTAATCTGGCTGGAGAGATGGCTCAGTGGTTAAAACCACTGGCTATGCTTCCAGAGGTCCTGGGTTCAGTTCCCAGCACCTACCTGGCAGCTCACCTGGCTGTCCCTAACTCCAGTTTGAGGGGATCCAACATCCTTTTCTGATACCCGAGGCACATGGTGTAAATGCAGGTAAAACACCCATACTCATAAAATAAAAATAAATCTTGGAGAAAATAAAAAAAAAGAACATTTGATCATCAAGTCAGAGCCCAGCAAGACAAAATGTCCTTGGCTGCCTACCTGGGGACAAGCAGTGAAGAGTCTCGGTTCAGGTCTTCTTTCAAAACGTTTGTTTGGTCACCTCTGCTTGCCTGCCTGCCTGCCTGTGAATGAGTCTTGCCACGCAGCCCAGGCTGGCCTAGAAGTGACTACACGTCGCCCACACTGGCCTCAAACTTGCCACGAGGTGCTGGGGATTTAGCTCAGTGGCTCAGTGGTAGAGCGCTTACCTAGGAAGCGCAAGGCCCTGGGTTCGGTCCCCAGCTCCGGAAAAAAAGAACCAAAAAAAAAACTTGCCACGAGCCTCCTGCTTCAGCCCAAGTGCTGGGATCACAGGCACAAGCCACCGTACCAGGCTCTGGTTGTCCTCATTTGCACAATGTGTATTTTCTCTTCTTTGGTCTTTCTGGTCCCTTTGTGCGTTCTTCAGGTTGTAATTCAACTAAATGTTTTTTTCCTTGGGGGGTAGGGGGAAACATGAAAAGCCTAACTTAACCATAGGAGTCAGAGCCAGGCGTTTTTAGGTAGAGGTTATTTTAGGAGCGTGTATCTTAAACCTTCTCAGGTCTTAGTTCAACTAAAGGTTTGGATATTTTTTTCCTCCTCTCTCTAGTATCCTTCTCCTGCCTGCCCACCCCCAAACACTCCTAATCGGTTCTAGCATAGATGCATCTGTTCTATTCTGTACTATTGACTTTGTACGTATTACTGTCATTCATTTAGAGTGTGTCCTAGGCTGGGGACCTGCCTCAGTGGGTGAAGGGCTTGCTGTGCAAGTGTCAGGACCCGAGGTCAAATCCCTGGAACCTTTGTAAGGTCAAGTGCAGTAGTGTGGGTCTGCAATCTCAGTGCTCCCACTGTGCGATGCAAGGCACAGATGGGTAGAACCTTGGAAGACCAAGGGCCAGTGAGCCTGGCGTACATAAGCAGCAAACAAGAGACCCCAACAAGATAAAGAGAAAGGGTTGATCTTCATGTGCCTGCCGTGGTGTGTGTGTGTGTGTGTGTGTGTGTGTGTGTGTGTGTGTGTGTGTGCTTGTATGTGCCTGTGTGTGTATTAGATGTGCCTGTGTGTGTATTAGTGCTGCTATAAAAAGCAAGGGTGGGGTTTCTTTTTTTAAAAAAAAAAATGAGGGGCTGGGGATTTAGCTCAGTGGTAGAGCGCTTACCTAGGAAGCGCAAGGCCCTGGGTTCGGTCCCCAGCTCCGAAAAAAAGAACCAAAAAAAAAAAAAAAAAATGAAAAAAAAAATAGATCTGCGGTACGACCAAATGGCATCCTGTGTTTTCATGTTATGGTGACAGTGTCCACAATTACTAAGAAATGCAACAGCCAAGCATGGTGGTGCGTGCCTCCGATCCCAGGACTGGAGGCCCGAGACAGAGGTGATCATGAGTTTGAGGCCAGACTGGGTGAGTCCAAGCCTGCTCTACATAATGAGAGCTTGTCTCCAAACGCAGAAAAAAGACGGGGAAACAGGCTCGTTCCGGTCATCCAGCTAGTGGATAAAGAGAGGGTGCCGTGCACGCAGTGGGATGGATGCTATTCAGCCATAAGACGTGGGTGGAACCAGATGTAGACCATGACCTTAGCGAGATAAGCCAGGCTCGGAAAGCCAAGAGCCACGTGATCGCGCTTGCCTACGGAATCTCAGAGACTTGGTCTTGGGGTTGGAGCGATAAATGGGTTAGCGCTGAGAACCCTGGCTGCTCTTGCAGAGGCCCCACGTTCAGTTCCCGGCACCCACATGGCAGCTCACAATTGTCTGTAGCTCCAGTCCCAGAGCAGCCTGCACCCTCTTGAGACCTCCATGGGCACCAGACATGGGCATGGCTCAGAGACACCGCTTACAGACAAAAACAACCGTATACACAAAGTAAAAGAAAAGGAAAACAGTTTTTGAAAACAGGAGTTGACCTCATAGACGTTGCAGGCAGAACTGTGGTAACCGGGGGCTGGGTAGAGTGGGAGTGGGTAGGATATCTCAGTGGTAACTAAGTCACAGTACAGTCAGCTAGAAACACGTTCTGGTGTGTTACCGTACAGCTGACTACCGACGGTAACAGTGTGCACTACACTTGTGGGGTCTGGAAGAAAAGATTTTCAACATTTTCACCATAGTGAAAAATGTTTTAAGGTATGTCTATCCAGCCTAGTTTGGTATCATGTAGGACCCGCCACAGATACACACAATTTTTCCGTTTCGTGTGTCAGTTAAAATGAGTGGTTCCTGTGAGTGTACGGAGATCACCAATTCTAGAAGAGGTTCATCTCCTCCAGAGAAACCCTGTGCATTCTTAGTCGCCTTCCTTGCCCAGCTCCACTCCCCCGGTCGTTACTTCCTGACTCTGGATATACCTCACTGTCACACTTCTCCCTGCCCAGCTTCTCCCTCAGGACCAAAAATGTCTTCCTCCGACACTCCTATCAGAGGCAGTGTTCAGCGTCTCCCCAGAATAGGAGGAGTAGACAGGAACCATCCTGGCCTAGCACCAAGTGCCCCCCTCTTCTGTCCCCGGTACAGCCTGCTCCACGGCCTGGCCTTGCCTTCTTTCCTCTCCCAGGCATGCACAGGGTCCAGGTTCACTGGGAGAATGCTTCAAGTCTTAGAAGTGAGGCAATGTTACCAAATCCACAGCAGGGGCCGGGTCTCCAGGCCAGCCTGATCCCAAAGTGCACCATTCACTGGGCCCCTAACCCTAGAGAGAAAGCCTTCAGGGTGAGGGTGTCAGGGTCTGAGTGAGCTGGGGGTCTTGTCTCTGTGCAGATTGGCTGGGCCAATTTGTATCTCACTTTGTGTGATTAGCAGAGGAAAGGGAGAGGGAGCTGAAGGACTCCCAGGTATACGGCACCAGGTGCACGCACACAGTCACTCTGCAAGATCTGTCAGGATTATTAGGTGGAGCAGGCGAAATAGAGGGCAAGCAAAGGAGTGAGTTTGACTAGGCTTGGCCCCTTGGTGAAGTAGTCCTAAGACCCTTGGGGTCGTGCCAGGCCCCTCCATACAGACATGAGTGGGCATGTGCAGAGCCTCCTTCTAAGTCTTTTGGCCAGATGCCGCCTCCAGTCAGGCCTGCTTGCTTTCAGCTTGGATTAGACGTGGGTCTTATAGCGCATCCTTTTGTTCTTTGATGTAGATGAGCGTTTTGTCTGCATGTGTGTGTTTGTACACCACATATGTGTCTGCTGCTTGTGGAGCTCAGGAGGAGGAGTTGGGTCCCCTGGAACTGGAGTTAGAAATGGCTGCTGAGCCACCATATGAGTGCTGGGAATCAAACCCAGGACCTCTGCGAGAACAAGCGCTCTTGAACTAAACACTGAGCCAGGCCAGTGCAGTTTCAGTTCTACAACGGAGGAGAGTGATACCTAACTGAAGTAGACTCAAAAAGCCATGCCTGGGGCTGGAGAGGGAATCACGGTTCAAGTGAATCCCGGCCAAGGGCTGGGTGTTGGCGTGGGGTTTGTTTGTGTGTTTGTTTTGTCTTAGTTTTATTGAGTTCTTACGCCTCTCCCGAATTCCACCCTGATCCTTTCCCATTCCCCAACACTAGGTAGGAGAGGAAAGTTCGAGGGGAAAGGGGCCATAGACCTCTTTCAGCCAACAAAATGACTACTCCCTGCAGATTAGGGGTGTCAGGTTCCCCGGGAGCAAGCCCGTCATCATCGTCATCATCGTCAGGTTATCTCCAACGTCTTCTAGTCTCTTGAGAGCACCTGACAACAGCAGCAACAGCAACCAGGGGCAGCAGGGACGAGCTGTCTTCTTCTGAGCACCTCTCACCCCCTCCTGGGGCTCTGGAATTTATTCCTTCTCCAGGGTCCCCAGAATTAAACCGTCTGCAGCTGGCGGAAACCATGATCCTCCTAGAGCACGAGTTAATAGTTAATGGCTGTGGACAAACAGTTCCATATCCCACGCCTAGGATTGAAACAAAAACATTTCCACATAACACGGTTAGGTTTAAAAAAGAAATTCTCACTACAACTGGGTAGATATCAGTTCTCAGCATCCAGAGAAAGTAGCTCACGGGGCTGCCTATAAATATAGCTCCAGGGGGTCCAGCATCCTCTTCTGGCCTCAATAATGGGCTCTGCAATCATGTTCTCTCTCTTTCTCTCTCTCTCTCTCTCTCTCTCTCTCTCTCTCTCTCTCTCTCTCACACACACACACACACACACACACACACACACACACACACACACACTGAAATGCCCTGCCTCAAGGTCACAGCGGGGGTAGGGGTGGGAGGGAGAAAGAGAGATGCATTTATTTCTCTAGACTTTGTGTTTCAGCAGTGGAGGCCCAACACTTGTTCGACGTTATCTCCGTGGTGGCACTCTGACAAAATCTATACTGGGTGAAACTTAACTAGCGGGATCTTTATGGTGCCAAGAGCCCCTGATGGTTTCAAACCTGCGATGCTTGTGTTGAAACAAATGCATCGAGCTGGGCTTGGTGGCACGTGCCTTTAATCCCAGCACTTGGGAGGGAAGTGGAGGCAGGAGGATGTCTGTGAGTTCGAGGCCAGCCTGGTCTTCATAACAAGTTCCAGGACAGCTACAGAGAGCTCTTGGAAGACAAGAAGGATGTGAACTGTCTCTCAGACAGTGGCTGAGGGCGGCGTGTGTGGGAGGAAGGCACCAGGCTGTCCAGCAAAAGGAGTGTGGTGAAGAGAGGAGGAAAGAAAGTCATGCAATATTGACACTCAGGTGTCCCCACCAGTGCGTGTGCGTGTGTGCGTGTGCGTGCGTGTGCGTACATATGCGTGTGTGCATGTGTGTGTATGTGCATGTGTGTGTGTGCATGTGTGTGTGTGCGTGTGTGTGTGTGTGTTTATTGTATCTTATGTATATAAGTGTTTTGCCTGCATGTATATCTGTGCACCACATGTGTGCCTGGTGCTTGCAGAGGTCAGGAGAGGGCATCAGATCCCCTAGAAGTAAAGTAATAGATGGTCGTAAGCCACCATATCTGGCCAGGAACCAAACCAAAAATGTCCTTTACTGAGTTTTCTCCTACCATATACACACATATCACATATGGTGCACACACACGTTTAATGACAGAATGACTGCGGCTGGGTTTCTTAGACTCTGTGTTCTGGACATCAGAAGGTCAAACACCAGTGTGCGTGTTAAGGAAGCACCTGACATCTTGGATACAGTAACTCCCTGGGGGATTCAAGAAAACATGCAGGCCTTATATATGCAATGTGGTTTTAAGTGTGAAGTCCAGTGGAGAAGAGAGAGGAAGGGTTTGGTGTTCAGTAGTAGTGCAGGGGAAGCATTACTCGAGGAACCAATTCTGCTTCTCAGAAAACTCACAAATCCCCTCTTCCCATAGCCACTACTCCCATATCATTAGCTCTTGTGGCTATCTCAAAAAATATAGACTGATATTTCTTCCCTATTTTTTTTAAATTCTGAATTATGTGTATATGTGGTGGCATGGTGGCGTAGCAGTGTCTGGTGAGACCAAAAAAGGGCACTAGATCTCCTGACAATAGAGTCCTGGGCAGTTGTGGTTTCCCCCCCGGAGCTGGGGACCGAACCCAGGGCCTTGCGCTTCCTAGGCAAGCGCTCTACCACTGAGCTAAATCCCCAACCCCCAAACTCCTCCTTTAAGAACAAGCCTTCATTTTCTGCTAGGCTGACCTTGTTACTTCTGAGGGAGATCTCCAGCCAGCTCTACCCTTCAAGCATCATCACTGTATCCCTGGCTGGGCTCAGTCACGCGGTACAGGGCATGATGGCTCTGGGCTTTCCCAGCCATGGATGTAAAAGCAACCTTGTTTCTTCTCTCACCACCTTCCTCTGCTTTCTGACTTCCCTTTGTTGCCCTGCAGGGTTTGTTTTGTGTTGCTTTTGGTTTTTTGGTTTTTGGTTTTGTCGAGACAAGGTTTCTCTATGTATCCGTCCTGGAACTTGCTCTGTAGAACACGGTGGCCTCAAACTCAACAGGGATCCACCTGCCTCTGCCTACCAATGCTGGGATTAAAGATGTGCACCACCACATCCGGCTTTCTTCCTGTTATTTTTAGCTTAGTGATTTATGCCTAGGTAAGGAAGTCAGTAAGGTCCCAGAGCACTTGTCCTTATAGAAGCCCTGGGTTAGATTCCCAGCATCCATCCACACAGCAGCGTACAGCCCTCTGTGCCTCTGGTTCCAGGAAATCTAGCACACACAATGCACAGACATATTGCAGGCAAACACTCACACCATAAGCGTAAAATAAAAAATAAAAAAAAGAAATATTTTTTCAAAGAAATTAGTAAGACCACCTCTTGTTTTAGCAGCGTGAGTTCAATCCAGTGTGTAACTAGAAGTCTCCCTTGATAATATGGAGACCATAGTATGTCTCTCCTGGATGAGACACGCTCTATTGTGCTGAGCACTGCCGTGATGGGAGGAAGGCAATGTCTTCTTTTCATGAGGTGTAACAGTGAGAGACTTACAGGCCACTTGTCAGTGGGGTGGGCCAACCCCGATGGCAGGGACCTTGACGGATACAGGGACGTCTACCCTTGGCTAGGTATCAACTCCTGTGTGTCGTGACTTTCTCTTTGCTGACCTCGTCGTCACTGCTGTTTGTTACTTCCGTGCAGGATGACGAGAGTCTGAAGCACCTCACACATGAGGAAAAGGACGTCATCCTGTTCTTTGAAGAGACTCTTGACTCGCTGGAATATGACTTTGACGAGCCCACCCTGTGTGACAGTGGCATTCACTGCCACTCTCCACAGTCTCTGGAGGAGAGCCCTTCCAGTCACTCTGAACCTGAAGATGTCATCGACTTAGTACAGCCAGCACCTGCGTCTGGGGAAGCTGAGAGCCTTCCAGATGTGCCACCAGTAGCAGGTGAGCAGCACACACGGGTCCCAACACCTCTGACTTGGTTTGGTGGCACTTCCTGCTCCAGTTTGCCTGTGCTGGTCGGTACAGACACTCATAAAGCTTCCCAGCTTCTAGAAGGGAGTCTCTCCAGCAAGGGAACTGTGAAAGGAGAGGGGGAGACAGGGAGGGAGAGAACGAGGGGAAGAGAAAAAGAGAAGAAAGACCAAATGAGCATATAGGTGTGTGTGTGCGTGTGTGTGGGTGTGAGTGTGTGTGAGAGTGTGTGAGCATGTGTGAGAGTGTGTCTGCATGTGTGTGTGAGTGTGGGCGTGTGAGTGAGTGTGTGGGCATGTGTGAGTGTGAGTGTATGTGTGAGTGTGTGTGTCTGAGTGTGTGTGTATGTGCATGGGCATTTGTGTGTGTGTACATGTGTGTGAGTGTGTGAATGTGTGCATGTGAGCGTGTATGTGTGTGTGTCTGAGTGTGAGTGTGTGTATGCTTGTGCATTTGTGTGTGTGTGCATGTGTGCGTGTGCGTTTATGTGTATATGTGAATGTGTATGGAGTGTGTGAGTGTGTGTATGTGAGTGTGTGTGTGTGTGTGTGTGTGTGTGTGTTTAGGTGTTGGGGGGGACTTGATTTGTGCTGCAAGATTATATCCCATTTCTAAATCATTACCTCTCTGAGGCAGTCAAGAAAGGGCAGAGGGCAGAGAAGGTTCTAGTTGGCACTGAGCAGCATCAACCAAGAGATAAGCTTAAGCCCATTGAGTTACAGGGTAGAACCGGAAGGAAATGGTCACTGAAGTTTTCTTACAGCCTTTATTTGCTGATGGGAACCTACATTAAAAACAAGGAGACGTATGGGACGTTCAGGACAAGAAAGAAGAGAGAAAACATGTGTACACGCTGACTGCCAACACTGGTGTTTGTCATAAGCTTCTGGGGGTGAGGGGTGTCTCCGTGAGATAAGGTGTCACAGTACAGCCCAGCCTGACTCTCAGTCCTCTTGTCTCTGCCTCTCAAGTGCTGGCATCACAGCGTATACAGCACTCTTAGCTTGCGTGCATCTTCCTTTGAGGCATTACTCAGAATCTGACATTGCAGGGATTCCATATAGAAAAAAAGCACAGTTTGCAGCCAACCCTTGAGGGAGGAAACGGTGGATTTTGCATCTCTCTTTCGCTTTCTGCACTGTAGCATAGTTCCTGAAGTAATTTGAACCTGCCGATCCTTTAAAAAGATTAGATTGCATAATCACGCCAAAGAAAACAGGTTTGGAAAATTTAGCACTTGTGCCCAGCAATTCTCTAATTCTCTAACCTACTGTTTTCATGGCTTTTCTGCTTTTTTTTTTTTTTTTTTTTTTTTTTTTTTTTTTTTGGTCTCTTTATATAATCCTGATTGCCCTGTAGTTCAGACTGACCTTGAACTTGCAGAGATCCACTTGCCTCTGCCTCTTGGGTGCTAGGATTCAAGGAGGGCACCCCTATCCTCCACTCGGTGTCTCCTTTGTACAGAGACTTTGCTCACCTGATGAGATGGTCATTGATTGGCTCCTGGCAGGGTCACGTGCCCCCAAGGTGATGTCTCCTCAGAAGCATACCTTTCCAGAGTGCTTCCTAACTGGATGTTTCTGGCTCTAGGTAGCCACCACCCTGTCGGGAATCTGAATGTATGGCCATGAGAATAAATGGCCTGCCTCCTCTCTAGTCCGTGCAGCAGGACCAACATTTTGATTAGACATGGTGGAGGTTCCTGGTGTGTTCCACTGTGGCTCTCTGGAGTAGTGTGGGCAGGAGATGCATCTACTTTTATTGAGGCAAAAACTTATGAGGTCTCTTTTCCTTTCAGGGTCCCCATCTGTTGCAAAACAGAGCACTCCATTTCTTGAAGGTGGGAAACAAGCCACTGAAAATTCCCTGCCACCACCAGACTCCAGGGGTCCTGAGGTGCTTCCTCTGCCTTCCTCCCTGCCTATCTCCGCTCCTTCTGCCCCGCAAAAGGAGCTGATGTCCCCGTCTCCTCCAGCAGAGCATCCCAAACTGCCCCGTTCCGTGCCCACTCCTCTGGTGATTGCTCAGAAAATTTCTGAGAAGTTGAGGGGAAATGAAGCCCTGTCCCCCACGTCCCCCTCAAAAGAAAGCAGGCCTGGCGAATGGAGGACACCGACTTCTTTAGCCTCTCGAAACGGGGACCATGTCGGCATGTGGCACCGACACACAGCCCAGCCAGCACCCAAGGTCCATCGCTTCCCCAGCAACATAAGCGTGACCAACAGCGCGGGCAAGGACTTCAACAAGACCATCTCCAAGGCGGCTGTCAATGTGCAGGAGCGTAAGGCCCAGGTCCTGGCCAACATCAACGGCATGTCCTTCATCACTGCGGGTGACACGTCATCGGAAGAGAGGTGGCAGAAGGCAGAGGAGCAGAGGAGTGGCCCTGCGGATGGAGCGCGCACCCTGGGCAGAGTGGGCATGGCCGGTGAGCCCGGAGCGCTGCGTGCTGGAGTCCCGGTCAGAGCGCAGCAGTCCCGGGCTGTGCAGACGGAGCAGCCGCCGGCGCTGGCCAATGGCTTCCAGAGCGTGCACGAGGCCCTACGCAGCGAGACCAGTTCCTTCATCCCCACCAGCAAGACCATCACCATCCGGCCAGACCCCTCCGTGGCGGGCAAGCTGGCGCGCCAGAATGCCAGCCGCAGCCTGTACGAACCGCGCCCGGACGGCAGCCAAGATGCCCGCAGGCGCACAGGCTCGCTCCCCCGGGCGGTGGGCTTCCGGCCGCAGGGCATCACCGTGCAGTTCTCCGGCCGTGGCTCTACCGAGGAAGCTCGGCGCGAGGCTCTGCGCAAACTCGGGCTACTGAAGGAGAACTTGTGAGGGCCGTGGATAGGACTGCTGGAGTGGCCCGGGTAGAACTTGTATGTCCGCACTGGTGTGTCCCATTCTGTAAGCACAGAAGCTGGGTGGCACTAAGTGCTGCATGTCGGGAAAGCAGCTTCGGCCCCAATCCCCAAGAGGCCAGCAGGGCAAGGACCCCACCCCCAGCTGTCCCTTTCCTTTTCCGGGTCCCGGAATAACTTAAGGACCTATGGGCTTCCATGACTTACATTTGGAAGGATCAACTTGGCTTGACTTGGTCCAGACTCTGATCTAGCTTTTTATCCCACCGGACTTGAAAGCCAGTGTGTAGCTCTCCGACGCTCAGGATTCCCTCTCTTCTTCGAAAATAAAAAAAGAAAGAAAGAAGTGCTTGTTAAATTTTTAGTGTCATTATACATTTGAGATCTAGTTGTGTGTTTGTATTTGGAAGGGTGAAAGTTGGCACTTTACCTATCAGGGAGGGTTTGTTTCTTGACCTAATTTCGTTTGCCCTGTTTTCTTAACCAAAAACCCAAATGAACCCGTTAGGGTAAGATTTGCAGTAATTTTGAATCGTGAGAGTGGAAAATGAGGTTGAGTTTGGAAAAGGTGGTAGTTTTGAGAAAGCAAGTCTCACTTGACGCTCTAAAATCCGCCTCCTGGGATGTGTGTATGAGTCTGACGTGATACATGTACCTATGCTAATGGACACGAGTATTGTGAGTCAGTGTAAGCACATTCGTTATTAAGTATCTACTTCTAAAGACACCATTATCTAACTACAGGATATGAGCGCCTCCTTTTCTCCAACAGACACCTCAGCATTGTGATGAGACACTAAGAATTCTTCCTATTTTGGAAGTTGGCTAAGGATGCAGGAGCCCCGAGTACTTTTTCTATAACAGTATGCTCTGTTCCCAATTAAAGCAATATTTCCTGATTTCAAATAAGCAAGATAGTTCCTGTTTTTACTTACCATGTTTTAGAGATTTAAAGGAAAATTGAAATCTTTGTCACCTCACTAGCTCTGTGTTACAAGGTAGCTAGAAAGCGAAAGAAAATGATCTGATTGGTTTTGTCCTATAAGCAGGGTCCTGGGTTGATTTGAAGGAGACCACTGAACTCGGTTATGCAGCAGAAAGTTTTCTTTTCTCCCAGATTTTGTCTTACAGAATTGTGCCCACAGTGTTATTATCAAAACCGTTTAAGGCTGGAGTCTCAAACTCTAAAAATAGAAAATAGCCCTCCTAGGGGAGGGCTGGACCGAGAGCCACACCCTTCTGCCTGTGGGTCCTTTGCAGCGCTCTACAGAGCACCGCTTTTCCAGTTGAGTATTAGTGAGACTCCGACTTCTAAATGAGCCATTGAAAGTCACATTCTTGGTACTCCGTTTAGCTCATAAGTTACATAAAATGAATGATTAGCTTTTTATTTCTTTGGAACCAAGCTCTAGCAACTGGCTCGGCTCTTGTTCTCCCGAAGTCATCTCGAACATTTAAAAAAAAAAATCTTAATTTAAAGAGGGGCTTTAAACTTTTAATAGTACTTTTAACCTTGTTCTTACTTACGATGGGATTTTCTCAGAGGAGCCAGGAGGTTCCTTTTGACAAAGTGAGATGCCATACACAGTGTTTAATAACTGAAGGTCTCGATACAGCTGTTATGGATCCTTTATAGACAGTTAATTATTTTTATCTTTTTCTATGAGCTTATTGTGAGTAGAATGAGTTTGGCTGTATATTAATATGTATAATTACACTTTGAAAAACGAAATTTTACCTTACCTGTAAGCTACTGTGTTACATTGTGCACGATATTATTTCCTCTTAAAGGGTCATATCTTTTTTCTACTATTTATTTGTATTTTCTCTCTATTTAATCTAAAATTATATTGCCTGTTACTTTAGTTGTTACTGATGTCCAAGGCCCTAATTAAAGTCCCATTTTTGTGATTGATGAGAGGACCCTGCTGTGTCTCTTGTCTGCTGAAAAGCGTTGGTTTCCGTGCTGTAGTTAGGTTACATGACATTCTTAAACGACATCTCCTTCCCTGTACTGAGATTGAAATGAAATGAAATGAAATGAAATGAAATGAAATGAAATGAAATGAAATGAAATGAAAAGGTGGATCTGAGGTCCCAGTTTCTCTTCAGGTGACATTCATAAACATCTCTTCATTTTTAGGAAACTATCATACTGTGTAAAAGTCAGAAAACCAACACCAACACCAACAACAACTTCTCTTTTGCTTTTAGGAGCCTTTCTGCATACAGATGTCCAAACCTGCAAGCCAGAGCCCTACCTAGCAACCCCTGGAGGGAAGCATCTGCTTTAGTTCTTGCTTCCTCTCTACCACACCAGCCTAGTGTGCATGCCTCTCTTCATAAAATAAGCAGAGCCTTTGATCTTCGCCTTCTTCCTCACCCTGGGTACACCTCGGGATGCTCGAGGAGGAAGGGAAGGATGCTGCCCACGGGCCACGCTGAGGCCTCTGCTATGCACTGAGACTGGTCATGGGTTCCTCAGCCATGGGAGGGGATATGCAGGCAGGCAGGGCTACAGGAGCAGATTTATGATTGTGGAACTCCCCACACACTGCTAGTGGGGAGCAGGGTAGAACCACGTTGGGAACTAGCTTTCACAAGGAGCTTGACAGAACCCTAGTATCAATTCAAAAACAAAACCAACAAGCACATTCTTCCCAAATCCCCAGGGCTTTGATGATGGAGATCTGACCTTTCCCAGGATTCAGTGGTGACTTTTTTTTTTTTTCTAATGCAGGTGATGTCAGCTCTTTAGCACGTACTAAAGAGGAAGAAAGAGAAAGTAAATATGACAACAACTTAACTCTTATTTTAAAAAAAGTGTGTGTGTGTGTGTGTGTGTGTGTGTGTGTGTGTGTGTGTGTGTGCTATACAGCTGTTGTCCTAGCTGGGATCCCGTACAGTGGGAGTATTGTTCAGCTCTGGCTACTTTATCGATGTGACCTGGCAAGATTAATAAACTTATTTTTGCCCTAAACCGCTCCCTGTGTTCTCAGACTTCTGTCATCCAATAGTGGTGCTGTCTGGATGATCAGTAACCTTGTTTCTCTGGGTCCCTTGTCCTTGCCCTGGTCCTCAGCCAAGGCTGCTGCTGGATAGGAGGAAGGGGAGGAGCATGAATGTTCACCTGGAGAGGTTTCTGTTCCCTCTGAAGTGACAAGTCACCAAACAGGTTTTTTGTGTCTTCTCTTCACAACAAGGCTTTCTCCCCTGCCTTTAAAGTATGGGGACACATCCCCTATCTTTTTCCAATCTGCTAGTTGGACAAGCCCTGCTTTCAAATACCTGAGAAGAGAGAAGCCAGAGCTGTACACGGCCATGTCCTGGGAACGCTGCAACTCTTTGTGACTGTGTTTGAAATGGAGGCCCGCTCGGCGCTTCAGCCGCTGGCCTCCCATTTGTGCCCATCACAGCAGAATATCCCGGGGCATCAAAGCCCAGGGAGGTACAAGCAACTCTGGGAATCCTGCCTCTGCTGAGATGCCTGCCATCACGTACTTTTAGGCTTAGAAGGAATTAGCCTTTGTGGGTGACAGTGGAAGTGTTTTTAAAGGTTCCTTGATTCAGAAAGATACGGAATCCTTCAGAGACTTCGGGCTGGGCAAGGCAACAGATGCAGCCATCGCTGTGTCAGCCCCACTAGAGAGGTGAAGGCAGGCAGGTGAGTTGGAGGTCATCCTCAGCTAGTTTGAGGTCAGCCTGGACCTCATAAGAGTCAGTCTCAAAAAACCAGCAAGATGTCAGAAATTCCAGTTGCCCCAGTGACAGCAGGCTCTACGTACATTCTCTCCTGGTGACTTCCCTGGGGGAGGGGTGGACAGCCACAAACAACTCCCAGGGAAAGAAACTCTTTCCTGTAGCCTTCCTCCTTGTCCTCTGAACTATATGAACCTTCTGTGGTGGGACCACAGGAGGAGGAAGGAAGCCTAATGGGGACTCACAGAAAAGTCTGTGTGAGCCATGATGCATCCTCCAGCCTCAAGTAGCAGAGCAGGGCTGAGTGTCATGTGTGTCAGAAATTCCGACCCGAGCCCCAGGGGTCTGCCCTGTCTTCTTTCAGGCTCCACTGCTTTAAGATATCCTGGTATCTAGACCAAGGCGGGCTAAGCGGGGTGGGTCTTCATGTATGCTTAATGCAGGCTCTTGAATGCCAAGTGATACGTTTTGAAAAAAACACGATATGGGGCGCCTTAGCGGGGCCCATGTGGAGGCATTCTTCCCCACCACCCCACCCCCTTTCCAGACATATGATGTGTCTAGTACAAATTAAAGTTTAATGAAGTTTATTTTGGGCATGAGAAGAGGGATTGAGAAGGGAATAGAGGCAGAAAAAGAGGGGACAGAGAAGAGGAGGAAGAGGAAGAGAAGGGGAAGAAGAGGAGGAGGAGGAGAAGGGGAAGGGGAAGAAGAGGAGGAGGAAGAGGAAGAGGAGAAGGGGAAGGGGAAGAGGAAGAAGAAGAGGAGGAGGAGGAGGAGGGGAAGGAGAAGAGGAAAGAGAAGAGGAAGAAGAGGAAGAGGAGGAGAGAGGGAGAGAGAGAGAGGAGTCCAGTTGGTAACACTTGGAGAGAGAAGGGGGGGTCGGGGGAGAGGTCAGAGAGAGGGGAGTCAGAGGGAGGGGGTGGGTCAGAGAGCTGGAGAGAGGCCAAACAAACCTTTTATAGCAAGCCAGGGCTGTACCTGGCTGTTGCTAGGTAACCGTTGGGCGGAGCTAACATGCTAACACTAAGCCTATCATAAAATCCTCAGAGCCGTCTATTTCCTCACTGGGGCCACACTTCTGAGCTTCCAGAGCATTTGGAAGGGGAAACTCCAGGTTATAGATGAGCCACTCTTAGGGTCAGGGCTCCAGGCCCCACTGCAGGCCTGCAGGGGTAGTCCTGGGTGAAAATTCAGTTGGAAGCTGAACCTAATGGAACCTAGTCACCGACAGACAGGTCACACTTCATAAACTCTGACTTCAGAGTATGTGTGTGCCTGAAGTGAAGCTGCCAAGGGTAATAACCAAAATTCTGGAGATGCTTTCAGAGGGTGAGGCTGAGTGAACAAGGGAGTCGGTGTGTGTGCGTGTGTGTGTGTGCGTGTGTGTGTGTGTGCGTGTGTGTGTGTGCGTGTGTGTGTGTGTGTGTGTGTGCGTGCATGTCCTAGCGTGACCAGACTGACTTCAGCCCTTGGCATCCCTTGATTGCACTCATTAGGTGAGCCTATTGGCCTCAAGGGTTACCACATACAACTAGAGGTCTGACCTTGTTACTAAAGATGCCTCTGGGTCTCCATGGCCCTTGAGAGATGACACAAGCCCTCGTACATCTGGAATCAGTGGCTTGTAGGTTGCTATGACAGCAAGTTACGAAGACCTCTTCAGTTTGCGTCTCATCCTATTGCCCAACAGCTTCCTGGCCCATGAAACTGGATAGACTTTATCCTTTCCTCCCCTACTTGCTTGGTGTGGGGGCATCTGCGTTTGGGGAAGAAGGCCTCTGCCTTGTGAAGCAGAATGAAGAAGGCCTCATGGAGCCTATGATGATGTTTTAACGAAAGTGCCTTCTACCCACCGCTTGCTTTAAAAAACCTAGCTGCGTTCCTTTGCGTTCAAGTCCACATGTTTCTGAAGTTTTTTGTGAGGTTCTTTTTCAGTTTACTAACATGCAAGTGTGCATATGTGAGTGGTATGTGTGTGTGTGTGTGTGTGTGTGTGTGTGTGTGTGTGTGTGTGTTGATGTGGGTGTGACAGAAGAGGATATCATTTGTACTCTTCTGTGACCCTCTACCTTATTCCCTTGAGTCAGGGTTTCTCTCTGAACTTGGAGCTTATTGATTGTCAGCAAGTCCCATTGATTACTCTGTCTCTGCCCCTGACGCCCAGAGCTGGTGTTATAGGCACATATGACCATGCCTGACTTTTTATGTGAATTCTAGGGATCCCAATGCTAAGGTAATGAACACTCTTCCACCAGCCAGCCACCATCACCTACCACTCTCTGTCTCTCTGTCTCCCTGTCTCTGTCTCTCTGTCTCTGTCTCTCTGTCTCTGTCTCTCTGTCTCCGTCTCTCTGTCTCTCTGTCTCTGTCTCTCTGTCTCTCTGTCTCTGTCTCTCTGTCTCTGTTTCTCTCTGTCTGTCTGTCTGTCGCTCTATCTCTCTGTCTTTCTCATTGTTTTGAGAAAGAGTCTCACTGTATCACACAGGCTACCCACAAACTTTCAGTCTTCCTACCTGACCCTCCAGCAGGCTGGGATTGCAGCCGTGTGCCACCATCCCTGGATCCTCAGTTCACTCTAAAAGAACAGAACTAAAATGTGTATAATGTCAAACAGTTGGTGTAAGTGAGACCATAACTAAAAAATATTATTTGGTATTTGTTTTTAGAGACAGGATCTCACTAGGTAGCCTAGGCTGACCTAGGCTGTCTGATTGCATTCCTGATTCTCTTGCCTCAGTCTCTAGAGAACTTTGGGTTACAGGGATTCATTCACAGACCCTACTTAAAACTTGTTTTCTCAATCTCTAAAGCATGTGGTGTGCCAAATTGGACTGAGTTCCTTTATTCAGCAAAGGACTGTGTCTCTTCCACAGAGTACAAAAAGGGATAAATACCTTTTTTGCTCTACGACTACCCCGGGTGTGTGTGTATGTGTGTGTGTGTGTGTGTGTGTGTGTGTGTGTGTGTGTGTGTGTGTGTGTACGTGCGCGCGTGCGCACATGCAATAGCCATTCACAGGAAGGCTCCTCTACCAGGTCCTCCTGGGATCACTGTTTCCACTGCTCTGGTCCTTGGTCTGCAGACGCCTTGCCTCCCACAACTCTCTTGATGTTCTTCCAGCCAGGCCAGGACTGTTGCCTGGATTCTCCTAGGTACAGAGACAGTTGCACCTTGCCAGATCATCAAGAGAAGGATGTGTGCATCCTGTCTAGTGTCTCTCCAAAGAGCTTGTCTCCCCCTCCCTGGAGTCACGTCCTACTCTCTCCCAGACTTGTAATTACGGTCCTCCTACTAGAAGACCAGGAGGGCTTTTCCTTTTGAATAAGATGAGCCTGTGTCATCTTGAATCTGGGCCTGGAGCCCACACAGCTGAGTCTTCAGGGCAAAGGGAGGCAGCGTGCCAGGCCCCTGCAGCAGGGGCAGGAGCCTCTGACCTCTGACCTCTGACTTAGATGAACCACTTCAAGGCAAGACCTTTGTCCCATGTTTCAGCCCTAATCCTAGGACTTGGTTTGAAACCCAGAATTGTCCTCTGTGTAGGCCTCCTAACCATCTGGGTGGGAACTCCAGGATGGGGGTGAGGTGCCAGCTGCCCACCGCAGTCCTTGGAAGTCACCTCAGTTACTGGAAAGGCAGGGAGACCTCAGTGGGGCACTGCAGCCAGGGCTGCAGCTTCAAAGAGGGCAAAGGGGCCCCCATGCATCTAGCCCCATTCCTATTATGATACAGACACAGTGTGACCTCTGGCCCCTCTAAGCATCTTGGCACAAATGACGACAATTCTGCCAATGTCCATAAATGGCATTGCTGACATTTCTTTCCCGTCCTGCTGGGATGTGCCGCATCAAAGAACACAGTGTTTCCTGCCTTGGGAGTCTCTACCGTTTGCCTAAGCTAGTTGCTATTTTTGTAACTTTTTTCTGGGAATAACTACCTTCTGTGCCTTTAGGCCAGATTGTAAAAAGAACACCCCTCCATTCCTTTTTTTTTTTTTTTTTTTTTTTTGGTTCTTTTTTTCGGAGCTGGGGACCGAACCCAGGGCCTTGCGCTTCCTAGGTAAGCGCTCTACCACTGAGCTAAATCCCCAGCCCCCCTCCATTCCTTTAAAACCTTCCCCCACCCCTCCACCCAGTCATCCACCTCCTACAGCCTTAATTCTAGGAATGATCTGTTATTTCTGAAAATCAGATCCAGTCAGGGGTGTGGGTACACACCTGTAATCCCAGCACTGTGGACTCAGGTGGAGGCAGGAGCTGGAGTGCAAGGTGACCCTGGGCTAAACAGTCTGAGGCCAACCTGGACTACATAAAACTTCACACAAACAAACACATCGGTTCCACAGGATCTCAGATTTTTGATCCTTGGATTTCAGATTCCACGAAGCAAGGCTTTGGTGAGGAGGAAAGAAGCACGGAAAAGGCTAAGCACCTTGAACCTGGGCGTGGAACGGCTCTAAAAGGCCCCAAGGACTGCTGGGAACTGGGTAGTTGCTACATTGTAGCAGTAAGGGCTTCCACTTTCGTGGAGACCCAGGCTAAGGCACAGAAACTGTCCTCCGTGGCTGGGGAGTGGAGGGGTGGGAGGGTGGGGATATGGGGGGTGCAGTGGGGGGTTAGGGGTGGGGGTGTTGACAGCCGAGATCAGCCCTTAGGCTTCAGATCTCATACAGATCACCTGCCTCTGAGGCTTCAGCCTGTGATGGTTCAACATAGGAGATCCAGATGAGCCATGACTCTTAGGAGCCTGACTGACTGAGATCATAGGCTTAGCACATGCAAGGCTCACACCTCCATCACCACAGACATTGCCCACACCACAATAGGGATGTCCCTCACAGCCCTGGGGACCTGAAGCAAGACCTGAAGTGACAGCCACAGCAGGATAGAGAGCTCTGGCATTCCACAGAGGTCCCCATCTAGCATGTGGCCTGTGGCTCCTGGCTCCCTGCTTAGAGACACAACCAACTGGCTTAGATTCCACAGGGGACTGAGCTGCAGGGCTTGCCCACTTTCTAAAAATATGAGTCCTGAGTTTATTTTCCTTCTCTGGGGCTGGATTCGTTCGCCTGGCTTCCTGCTCAGAAACCCAACATTGGACACAGCACACATCTGAGCTCACACTTCCAGCCTGTCTCCTTTCTTGGCACTCCCGACACAGCAGCTCTCCCTACAGCCTCCCTTCTAGGTCTCCTCCCTAGAGGCGATGCCAGCCCAGCTCTCCCAGAACACTAGGGAACTGTGTGGCCGGCAGTGGCCTTCAGATATATCCCTAACGTACTATTTCTTCACTCTGTAGACCGGGGTGGCCTGAAACGCAGATCCACCCGCCTCTCTCCTGAGTTCTGGGATTAAGGCACGCACCTCAAGTCTGGCAGAGTGTGGATCTTTAGAGGCCCTTGGTAAGATTCTAACGCACGGCCGGAAAACAGAAGGTATATCCCTCTGCCAAGAACAAAGTACCCTAACGTGCTGGCCTACAGTATGTTTGAGGTAGAGGCCCCATTACACTTACCTTTGCAGCCACAATATACCTAATGTGGCATCTGGCACATAGTAGGTACCAAAACCTGCTATTATGTTGAATAGTTGTGAAAGAATAAACATATTACAGTAAGAGTCTGTTACTCTCTGAGCCAGAATGTGGCTCAGAAGGCAGAGACACAGGGAAAGACTCGGAGACAGAGTCAAAGTAGGCTGAGGCCATTTTGAGGAGCCGAGTGTGACCCTAGAGGGAGATGATCAGTGGAGACATCTTCCTTCCTTGTCTTCTCTGACAAGGGCCAGGCTGTGATTCCCGCGCCTCCCACACATGATCTCTGGGCTTCCCTCGAATGGACTAAAAGGTTAGGTGCTGGTTGTGGCCGGCTCATCATGGATTCATCCTACTAGCATTCGCGCCCCTACTATGTGCTGTTCTGGGAGCTGATCACATAATAGTGAGCTTCCAATTCAGGCCTGCAGCCCGGGTGGGAGGACAGGCAGGCTGATTTTGAGATGTGACCATACTGCAAAAGGGTTAAATGTGGGACTGCAGAACCAAAGGCGGGGGGGGGGGGGGGGAGATGACCAGTTGATAACTAGGACAAAGCCAGAGCTGCTAGAACGAAAAGGCAGGCAGAGTGAGCTCGGGCAAAAGGAATTACACTGACCAAGACCCAGAGCAGGTCAAGAAAAGGAGGGTGTGTGAGAGACAGCGGCCTGTACTGTCACTGGACAAACACTGCCCATGAGTGAGGAAGGGCCTATAGGAAGAGCCATAGTCCTTGACCACTCTCCTACAACCCAATAGTCACTCAACAAACAGCACCATTCAGTACACTGGGGAGACCATAAAATAGAAGAAAAAAAAAAGTCCGGCTCTTGAACTCGCTACTATGTGAAGGGTGGGGAGAGGGCTGTGACCAGCACATAGGTGGAATTCCTCACGGGGCAGGTGGGTGGGGCCCAGGAGTGGAGGGACAGTGTCATCACAGGCAATTAGGTGTTGGGAACGAGCCAAGTCAACTCTCAAGTCTCTCCACACTGGAACTCCGTGACCTCAGCCAGAGGGTTTCAACATCCCTGCTGGCAATTGAAGAAAAGAAAATGCCCAAGCTTCCTGGGAAGGCACAACATATAAAGAATACTGTATGTGTTACACCATAGGGTGCTATGCCAGCCCCACCATGGAGTACCCATGGCGCTCCTCCGTGCTTTTCTTACTGTACTCCACCACACTGTAACACTGATTAGAAAATGTTTGGGGAAGTGAGCCAAGGTTTATGCATCTGGGAACAAGGAACCCCATTTGTTCAACTCTGTGTTGGGGGTCTCAGTCCCATGATGTGAGAATGCCAGTTCTAAAACTGGTTCCTCTCTGTCCATCTGGCGCCCAGGTTACATCCGGGCAAGCGGTGAATGGCAGGCAGGGAGGGGCCTGTGGGCCAGGCTAATAACACTTAATGGGAGCCGGAGTCTCAGACCCAGACAGCAGCCACACTGGCTGATCCTCTAATGACAGAGGACGTTTGGTGGGCGCGCCTCCTCCTGTGTGGATTGGCCGCCTTCAGAGGCCTCGTCATCGGAGAGTCCTGATCAGACCTCCTGAAACAGGGCCTTGAACAAAACTTACCTTGGGTTCAGATTTTACTTTTGAACGCTTGTTTAAAAGATGCATCCTTTTAAATAATTCATGGGTTTGTATGTCGCTATGCGCACACGCGAGTTCGGATGCACATTATGTCTAAAAGGGCGCGGCGCGCTGGATCGCCCGGAACGGAAGACGCAGGCAACTATGGGCTGAGTGACTTGAGTGCAGAGAAACAAACTGGGGTCCTCTGCAAGAACCCACTCCTGACCCCAAGCCAAACCTCCAGCCCCTCGTTTTATAATTTTGAACTGTGTGGGAGGAGAAAATGCCAGGAGGTAGAAACTGGTATATCTGTGAAAATAAAGATGAACTTGGGCCAGGCCCTGCCACAAACACGCTGGGCACCCAGCCTGGCCCAGGTCACTTCCCATCTCTCTACTCTTCACGGGACTAGTCAGGAGCAATTGGACCATGCTATGATAAGAAAACCCCCCCTAAGGTCTCTATGGTTTAACAAAATGAAGTTCATTTTCCTTACAGCCATTCTTGTAAGACTCCTTCTCCAATGGACACGGGTACTAGCCTGTGGTTTGATGCAGTCCTCCCAAATCCATGTATTAGAAATTTTACCCCCTGGGCTGGAGAGATGGCTCAATGGTTAAGAGCACTGACTGCTCTTCCAGAGGTCCTGAGTTCAAATCCCAGCAACCACATGGTGGCTCACAACCATCTGTAATGGGATCTGATGCCCTCTTCTGGTGTCTGAAGACAGCTACAATGTACTCATATATAAAAAGTAAATAAATCTTTTAAAAAAAAAGAAAAGAAAAGAAAATTTACCCCTAGTGTAACAGTGCAGGAGGTGGGGCCTCCTGGAGATTGTCGCAGTCAGAAGGATGACCCTGACTGTAGTCTTGTTATCACAATTCCTCTCACCTGAGAGAAAAACCTCACCAGATATCACCCTTCCACCTTGGATTTGCTGAACTCAAAGCTGTGAGCCAGTTGAAACTTGTCTTGTTTATAAACGACCACACGGAGGGTGGTACTCCGGAACAGTGGCATGTGACAGACTACATCCCAAAAGTGTCCCTGTAGCAGAGAAGGATGAGGCTCTGGGAGGATCTGGTGGGCCAAACCCGATGACATCGCTTCTCCTACCACCCATCCCTGGACTGGGTTCATCGTACCACACCATCAGGAAGTCAGTGTGCTCCCATGAAGAGACAGCTATGGAGAGGAGGGGGCAGGAACACAGTGCTGGGTGCTTCCATTCATGTTCTGCTTTGGAAGAAGTGCCAGGCAAAGTTATGTGTTGGAGTCACTGAGACTTCCCTGTCCTCACAAAGTTCAGTAAGTGACACCCAGAGCCACAGGTACAGCCCTGGACAGTTACAGGGGCATAGCCTAGAGCCAGGGCAAGAAGGGAAGCACTTTCAACTGGTCTCCCGAACAGCATCTTTGCGTGTGTATAAATTATGTGTTTCTGGGGTTGGGGAGGTGGCTCAGTGGTCAAAGGCACTGGCCACTGTTGCAAAGGACCGAGAGTCAGTTCCCAGTACCCACTTGAGGTGGCTCACAGATGCCTGGAACTCCAGGGGACTAGACTCTCTTTTCTGGCCTCCTCAGGCCCTTGGACACATGGTACATACACTCACACAGAGACACACACATAAATATACATATACCTTGGACACATGTGACATACACTCATACAAACACAGACACACACACACACATACATATACATATAATTGTTTAAATTTATTGTCCTTAACTCTGCTACATGATTGTTACACAAATTATATTTATTGAAAGTTTTATTAAGCGGGGAGGGGCCTTTTGAAAAGAGTGTCGCTCACAGGGCACTGCATTAGGCGTAACTCGTTTAGTCTGCCTCACATTTTCTTTATTTCTCAAGTGTGGCCCCGCCCACAAAGCTGTCTATCAAACCCCGGTTTGTAGCATTTGCCTATTGTGGGGGAAGTACATACTCCTACACAGCCGTATTTCAGGGGAAGGGAGCTCAGGGTCAGGCCTTAAGGCTCTGCCTCCCACTGCTGGGGTTTGAACGTGTGTATGCATGTGGTGGGCGAGGCCGGACCGCTAACCTGGCAAAGCAGCCCAGGACATCCACCCTGGAGTCTGTCACCAGGCTCTCGGGGATTGGCCAAATGAAGCAATTTGGGAGCAGAGTTTGCTGAGAAGTCGAGAAGACCGGGGAGTCTACAGGACGCGCATGTCTTATGGCATCGCTAGCTTTATAAAAAGACTACAGCAGAAGCGGGCCTGAGAGCCGCCCGGAGACAGCCTGAACGCCTGTACTGAGCACTCAAGTCAACCCTGAGCGGGATGTATTATGGAGGAAACCGAGCAGGAGCATTTGGGATCCAACACAATCCTACGGTTAGTCAGGGCCAGAGCTGAGAGGTGAGCCCAAGCCGGCTCAGTCTTGCTGTGACCCTGAGCTGCTGTCCCCCCTCACAGGGGTCTTGTTCTAGGAACTCCCTCTGTTCTGGGACTCACTGAGCCTGAGTCTTATTGTGGGAGGTTCACGAAGAGAGGCAGGCCAGGGTTGTCCGGCTAGCAGCTTAGCCAACTTGGGAGACATTTATTTTAGATAGAGTACAGGCTTTAATCGCAGCATCTGGGAGACTTAGGCAGATGAGTTCAAGGCCAGCCTGATTTACATAAAAAGTTCGAAGCCAGCTAGTTGGGGGCGGGGCCTGTTTGAAACAAAATTCCCCCAAATACCTGGCCTCACTGCTCTCTGCAGAGTAGAGTATGCCTGGGGTGCAGGTCGCTGGGGAGTGATTCAGGTGGGAAGGGCTGGCACAGACCTGCTTTTGGAGAGCAAGGAGAACCTGTGGGGGGAGATGGAAAATTTCCTGTGGGCGGGAAGTTGGTGGAGCAGGAGACGATAGCTGATAACCGAACTCCAGCATGCAGCCTGAGGAGGAAGTAAGGGCTTTTCCACACTCAGGTACTAACTTAGCACAGAGAGCGTCACAGGTAACGCCCCAGAAAGCATCACTCCCCAAGGGCTGTCTGAGGGAGGGATCACCCAGGCGGCCCTCTGGGCTTACAAGGGTTTTTTTTGTCGTTGTTTTGTTTTGTTTTTTGGTACGGGAGTACGTGCTTGAGTCAGTAGCTCTTGGCTATATAGGCCAGCCTGTGCTCAAAGGCACATGTGTATCTGCACGTCCATGTGCATAGACAGACCTGTGTCTCCTGGCTCAGTCCCCAAGGGCCTCAGGACAGTCACAGCCTGATCTCCACAGGCGCTATTCATCCTCCCCTGATGAGAGAAGCACTCCAGAGAGAGGAAGTGGCTCCAGAGCTCAGCAGGGAATGTAGAGAAGAGGAAATCATATAGGGGTGCTGGTGCACACCTGTATTCCCAGCACTTGGGAGACTGAGGCAGGTGGATCTCTGAGTTCAAGGCCAGTTTGTTGCCAGGTCCATGCAGAGAGTTCCAGATCAATCAGGGCTACACAGTGAGACATTACTAGAAGAAGGAGGAGGAGGAGGAAGAGGAGGAGAAGGAAAAAGAGAAGGAGGAAGAAGAGGAGGAAGAGGAGGAGAAGGAGGAGGAGGAAGAGGAGGAATGTTTGAATGATGCGGACAAGCAATACCTGAAGGGCCTCCCACTGACTAAATCTGACATCATTTAAGTGTGAAATAATGATAATGGATTATAGCCCATTACAACCCATTAAATAAGAGGAATCCACGTACATTAATTAATTAATTATACCAGTCATAGTTATATTGTAAGCATAGTTATCACTATTAACCATAATGATCTATTTGATGACTAAAAGGATTTTTATGTAGTTTCAAAGTACCACTCCGCAAAAATACAGAACTAATTACAAAGGAAAAATAACTTTAGGTGGAGAAGTCTGAGGGATGCTACCTCATTCAAATAACGCAGGCACACCAGGGATGGAGTGGCAGAAATCACACCGTGAGAGCACAGTGTCACCTCCTGCTGTTCCCTCCAGAGCTGAAACCTCCACCCAATGCCCACATAGGAGAACAGAAAACTCAAGCTGACTCAACAATATTCAAACGTTATCATCGTGAATTCATGAAAGACCCGAGATTCTGAGACTGGAGAGAGAGAGAGAGAGAGAGAGAGAGAGAGAGAGAGAGAGAGAGAGAGAGAGAGAGAAACAGGTGGCAATCAAATACCACAGGTTTCTGCGCTGGATCCTTCTGCTTACGTGAAGGAAATGTCAAAGCTGTCAGATTCGAAATGAAGTTGTCTGTGACGACCTTAGCAGCAGCAGGAGACAGAGCTGGAAGCTTATGGCTGGGAGGGTAGTTGTGCTGGTAGTGTCTGCAGTGCAAGCACGAAGACCAGAGTTAGTTCTCAGCACTCGGTACTCTGGTAAAAGCAGGGCTTAGTGCCCTATGGCTGCAAGCCCAGCTCTGGGGAGGTAGAAACAGGTAGAGTCTTGGACTTTGCTGGTTGGCCTAGCTCAATCACTGGGCTCCATACTCCAGAGACAGCCTGCCCCAAAAGTGTGATGGAGAGTGGCTGAGATAGACGTGGGGTCTACAAACACACACACACACACACACACACACACACACACACACACACACACACAAGGGACTGTGGGTTCTGAACAAATGGTATTTATAAATCCTACTTTATTAGTACAAGATTTGCTACAGAACTGTTTAACCCTAGACTGACAACACTCTGGTAGTAATTAATCACTAAGGATTATAGACTGAAAAACGTTTGGCGTAACCCTCCCCACTTTTATGTTTACAACCATCCCCTGGCTTTAGTCTCTTTGAATATTCCTAAGGTATTCTTGGTCCCACTGGAACACGCCGATTGCCCCCAATAAACACCACTACTGTTCTGCTGTTGTTTCTATATGTATGACCATGTGTATGTGCATGCATGTTTAAACATTTGTGTACATGGGGGTGCTCATGTGTGTGTGTTTCCATGTGCACATGTGTGTAAGATGATGTCATTATGCAGAAAGGCAGGTCCAGGATAAAGGTGTAGCCTATCATTGGATAAGAAGGAAGGGTAGGCGGGAAAAAGTCTAGGAAGGAAGGAAGAGGAAGAGGAGTGAGGAAGGAAATCAAGATGGTGGCAACAGAGCAGAATGACCCAGAACCAGGTGGACTGGGTCGATTTTTGTCTTGTCTAGGTGGGCGGTTTAAATCTTTATTAATGGGCTGGAGAGATGGCTCAGCGGTTAAGAGCATTGTCTGCTCTTCCAGAGGTCCTGAGTTCAAATCCCAGCAACCACATGGTGGCTCACACCCATCTGTAATGGGATCTGATGCCCTCTGCTGGTGTGTCTGAAGACAGCTACAGTGTACTCATATACATAAAATAAGTAAATCTTAAAAAAATATTAAATCTTTATTAATTGGCAGTGAATTTGTTGTGTGGATGTACTGTGATTTGGGAATTTAACATGTAAATCTAATTGCTAAATTACATGTTTCTGGAACTTTGATTTACCAGGCTAAAGAGGATGACAGTGTGTGAAAGAAATGCCTGAAGGGCAGTTGGAGTGTGTGTGTCTGGTTCTGTTGCCCACGTGGAGTGAGAACGTGTAGGGCCCATAGAATGAGATGTGCGCACATGCGTGCGTGTGTGATGGTAACTACTGCCTAGAGGACCGCACAGAGAGGGCAGCTAAAAGGGAGACAGCCGGTAGAGTAGCAGCCGGAGCAAGCGGATCCGGCTTTCAGGAACTGATAGAAAACATTCCTTTTCTAATTTTTACGGCAACAGGTGGCGAACTAACGTGATGGGCAAGAATCCACTAGAGAGTTAAGGTTTTCA